>NW_015666609.1:9327-17064 GCF_001515625.1 Sinocyclocheilus rhinocerous
AGCAGAGACAATTGGTCAAGACACCATAAGAACAGCCGAGTTTAAAAACCCACGACATGATCAATTCTGTGTTCGTTGTTTCTTTTCTGTACAAGCACACCTTTGTCATGTCTGCTGCTCCTCTACAAGCCATCTAGTCTCATCACACTTTCTTTCTTTCTTTCACTTCAGTTTCTTTTCACTTCCGCGGTAGTGCAGGTCTCTAGTACAGTTCACAGTGCAGTCATTTCAAAAATATTCAATTTCATGAATATTCAATGAGACCATTCACATTCCTAGATGCACCGGTTGCTGAACCAGAAGTAGGACTGGAATATGCGGAGGACTGGAATAGTGAGGGTAAAGGTTAAGTAGTTTCTTCCTTTAAATAAGGGAAGTGGGGTGTTTGCATGTTTGTAATGGTTGTAATTGTTTTGAGTTTAGTTTGAGTGTGTTTTGTGAGTTGTTTGTTGTTGCTGGGTTTCCCTTTGGGACCCCGTTCTCATGGGAGGGTGGGGAGTGTGATGGCCTGCACACCTGCCTGCTGTGTGGTTTTGTTTATTTTTGTGTTTCAGTGGGGCGGGGCTGCAGTCTGAATGCTGATTGGAGGACACCTGGGCTCGGAGTCTTTCCTCATAAAAGCTTCCTACGTTTCCCCTGTTGTGGTGTGTGTGGGGAGTTTGTCTCTCCCGCACATCACCCTTTTATGTTGCTTTTTGCCGGCATTTGTGTTCAATTATTATTTTGTTTGTAAAATAAATGTGTTATTTTGATTATTAAATCCCTGCTTCCCTCTTTTTTGCCATGATCTTTGAGCCGGATTATGACATTGAAAACAACTAAATGACCCTAAAAGTAATAATCGTAAATGAAAACTGAAACTAAGACTAAAACTATTGGTCAAAAAACATTTTCATAAACTGAAAATTTAAATGTCAAAATAAATGAAAAACTAAAACTAAATGAAACAACAGTTACTGAAAAACTAACTAAAATAAAATAATAATTAGCAAAAATAAACAATCGTGTTGGTGATTTAATAAGCTCTCATTCTGTGCGAGGAAATCTGACCTGTGGTTGTTCAGGGAAATACCTTTAGAAGGCGCTTCATGCACTTTTCATGCAGTCCTATTCACAGAGAATGCGTTTTTGCATTTAAAGAACAAGACGCGGGAAATGAAATGGGAAATAACTATAACATATGAAATGGGAAATAACTATAAAATATGAAATGGGAAATAATAATAATGCCTTAAATAAAATAAAACCTTAATAAAAAATAAAATAAAACAAAACGTAAAACCTTACAGCGCACAGACGTTTAAAAGCGTGTTTGACGTGCGAGAACAACATGAGAGTGTGCCAAGAGCAAAGAAATAAACCACACCGGACCTTATCTGAGCCACAACATCTTCAAATATTATTCATAGAGCTTGTGTAATTAGAGAATGGCAACATCAGTGGGACAGGGAAGCTAAAGGAGCACATCTGTGTGCCGTTCAAAACAAAGCTGATACAGAGAGGACTAGGAGAAATAGTGATGACAAGATCAAGAGCAGGACACAGTCATTTAAATAGTACACTACACATTATAGGGAAGCATCCCACTGGTTTGTGTGAGTGTTGTCAGACATTAGAAACCATAGGACATGTACTTTTAAGCTGCAGAAGATATGAAGAACAGAGGAGAAACATGATGAAGAATTGAGACGAGATGGGTTGGCAGGGGCAGGCATAAAAGATATATACTGCAAAGTGATCTGATTAGAAACAAGAATTAGTAATTTCTTAATTAGAGCGGGTTTGATGAGGAGAATGTGATCGCGGAAAACAAGCTGGAGGGAGGAGTTAAGCTGGAGTAACATCGCAGGAGAATAATCCAGAAGATGGCGGTAATGCGACGCTCGTGGATGCATCCGCCGTTAAACCTCGAAGAAGAAGAAGAAGAAGAAGAAGAAGAAGAAGAAGACGACGCCCCAAACGTTAGCTCCAAAAACGCAACAAAAAAGAGAGGTTTTATTAGCTAAGGACATAACACCATGTAAGTTGGTACAGCTTGTTGTTGTCGTGCATCCAGACTCTAGAGAAATGGTTCGTATGACTGTATGTTCGCTTGTGTTCAGCTTCCGGTGATCATCGCGGAGAAATCTGAGCCATGGCTTCATCAAGCGACACAACACAGACAGCAGGTAACTTTCTGCCTTCAAGAAGCATTTCAGACGAACTTTGATCGAAACAAGTATCTGAACTAATCACAGATAAGTGTGCGTTTTCTCCAGAGGCTTCGTTCTGTTTTACTTCAGATTTCATCGCGTGCTGTTTACCTCCGAATCTGAAAAAGGGCCTGTTTTTATTCAGCTTTCCTTCCTTCATCGTTACTCCAACAGCGTGTTGTTGTCAGTTATTTCATTTAAAAGCATGTTAGAGGACCCCTGCAAAGCAATCGCAGAGATTTGAAATGAAGTATTGTTGAAATGGAAACAAAATGTGCTGTGAATTTCTGAAAACAAATCGCTGAGTTGAACAGTTTTAAGCAGAATATTAGACTGATTTCTGAAGATCATGTGACACTGAAGAGGAATGATGCTGAAAATACAGCTGCGCATCACAGAAATACATTACAGTTTAATGTATTAAAGTAGAAAATCGTTGTTTTACATTGTAATACTATTTCACAATATTACATTTTGCTGGGGGAGCCGCACGTACCCTGAAACCTACTCCCAGATGATGGTAATCAAATGTTGACAGGTATGGCAAGGATGTCTTACTCGCAGGGTTGGGGAGTAACCAAATACATGTAACGTCGTTACATATTTAAAATACAACATATGAGTAACTGTATTTCATTACAGTTACATTTTAAATGGGCGGTAATCAAATTACAGTTACATCTGAAAAGTATTGTAGATTACCAAAGTGATTCCTTTGAATTCTAATATAATTTATTTGAATATGAATGTAAAATGATTGTAAATGTTAATCCGTGAAGCAGAAGGTGATTCTCTGACTCGCGTGCAGAATAGTGACCACTTACTTAAATGCAAGAGAAAATCAGGGCCCGTATTCACAAAACATTTGATCTTACCACTAAGAGTTGTCCTAAATAGCAGTAAAGTTTGTAGCTAAGAGTTTTCTCTTGAAACCTATTCACAAAGCTGCTGAGACAAACTTTTACTAAGGAACAGAGAGAAGTCTTAAGCTCAGAGTAAGGGGGCGGGGCTGAGCTCGTGTCGTTACATATTTAATATACAACATATGAGTAACTGTATTTCATTACAGTTACATTTTAAATGGGCGGTAATCAAATTACAGTTACATCCGAAAAGTATTGTAGATTACCAAAGTGATTCCTTTGAATTCTAATATAATTTATTTGAATATGAATGTAAAATGATTGTAAATGTTAATCCGTGAAGCAGAAGGTGATTCTCTGACTCGCGTGCAGAATAGTGACCACTTACTTAAATGCAAGAGAAAATCAGGGCCCGTATTCACAAAACATTTGATCTTACCACTAAGAGTTGTCCTAAATAGCAGTAAAGTTTGTAGCTAAGAGTTTTCTCTTGAAACCTATTCACAAAGCTGCTGAGACAAACTTTTACTAAGGAACAGAGAGAAGTCTTAAGCTCAGAGTAAGGGGGCGGGGCTGAGCTCGTTGCTATGGATGATGTCAGCATGCTCATTAACTATGCACACAGTGATTGGCTGATAGTCTCTGTCAGAGATTTATTCATAGAAATATCGTAGAGCACGATTTTATGTTGTTATATTTAAATAAAGGTTTAAAAATAAAAATGTTAATTGTCTCATTCAAATAAAGATTTTAAAATGCAGGCTAAGTGTCACTAATTAAACAAGTATATGTCCAGCTAATTGTCAGCCTCTTGCATATGTGCTTCTCAAAAACAATTAGTGAATATGCATTTAAACAGCCTTTTAATTAACAGAGTAGAATAATCATGGCTGATAATACATGCAAACGTAAAAGAAAACCAAACTGGACTCAAGAACAGCTTCTTGCCCAACTGGTTAATGAGAACAAGGATATAATCAAAGGAAAATCTGGAGTTCGGATAACCACCAAAACCAAAGGTGATACCTTTTTAAAAGCTCATTATCATCAAATGTTTCTAAAATGTTAGGTTCAGAGGCTGATTGCCAGCAACAGCTATTTTAGGATGGTTTGTGGTTTGGTCTTATAGTGACTTAGGACTCCTCTTCACTGCTCCTAACCTTTCACAGATTTAGGAGCTAGTTTTAGAGCTAAAACACTTTGTGAAAGACTCTTAGAGCAAACATGTAGGAGTCCTAAATTTAGGACTGACCATTATTTGTAATATTTTCTCCTAAATCGGTGAGTTATGAGCTACTTTTAGCCTGAAGATGTTTTGTGAATGCGGCCGCTGTCAGAGGAGAGGTGTTACACAGTCTTCCTCAGTCACGGTCCAACGAAAGCTGGAGGTTTTGCTTCATAAACTTTTAAATGTGGATATTATTCAATCCATGATGTCTTCATGTCCATCATTGTGTTTCTCTCTCCAGATGATGAGGTTGTAGGATGCGGCATCATCTGAAATACACAGCTGAGTTTAGTTATAGTGTGTCCAGTTGTTTATGTACAAACAATTCTTTATGTAGGCCAAAATTAGCTAAACTAGACAGTATGTGAGTCCTTTGCAAGAGTTAAGAGGAAAAAGTATAAGGTCATGGGATAACTTTAATGTTATTTGTGACTGGGTATCCTTATGCATAAAGTAATATTTTAAAAAATAAATAAATCTCACAATATGGATCATAAGTTCAATATTTCCGTTGAGAAGATGAGTACCCTGTTGACTGTCTCGAGCTCCAGAAAACCAGTAATGATGTGGCTTTGACAGTTACAGACTTGAAAAAAGAACCATAAAGTCTAATGCAAAGAACCATCTCAGCATATGAAAGGTTATTCAGAATGATACGCTTCTAAATAGAACGGTCACTACGTGTAAAGAACCATATCTTTAGAGTGTTCATCACATCAGGCATTAAACTAGACTTTGCATTTAATCAAAAAGCTGCCTCACGGACACTTTTGATTATTTTAATTAGCAAGATAAAGAAAAAATGAATTAAATTATTTTCTTCTCTTTGTAGGAAGAAGGGGCAGCTTTGTTATTGATCAACCGAACAGTGAGTATAAACATTGACAAATCACTTGATTCTCAATCAGTCTGTTTTGGCTCATTGATGAGCTCGTCGTCTTTCTCTCACTGTTCTTCAGTGTCTATGAGACTGGTGCTGGTGGGAATGACTG
Organism: Sinocyclocheilus rhinocerous; assembly: GCF_001515625.1. NCBI lineage: Eukaryota > Metazoa > Chordata > Actinopteri > Cypriniformes > Cyprinidae > Sinocyclocheilus > Sinocyclocheilus rhinocerous. Next base: position 14,603 of record NW_015666609.1, read on the forward strand.
GAGCAGGTAAAAGCTCCTCCGGAAACACCATCCTGGGCAGAAAAGCCTTCAGAGTCATCAAAAGCCCTTCATCTGTGACTAAAGAGTGCTCGAAAGAGACAGAGAGTGTGGCTGGAAGAGACATCACAGTAGTAGATACACCGGGCATGTTTGACACAGACATTTCAGAGGAGGAGCTTCTGACACAGAAGATCAGTAAGTGTATAAACATGACAGCACCTGGACCTCACGCCATCGTCCTGGTCATTAAACTGGATGCGTTCACTGAGGAAGAGAGACTCTCGGTGGAGAAGATCAGAGCCATATTTGGAGAAGAAGCAGATAAACACACAATCATCCTCTTCACTCACGGGGATGAACTGACCAGCTCTATTGAAGAATTCATGGAAGCCAACGAGGCTCTGCAGGAAATCTTGAGTCGCTGTGGGGGAAGACATCATGTGTTCAACAATAAAGACATGGAGGATCGTAATCAGGTTGTGGAGTTCCTGCAGAAAGTAGATGCCGTAGTCGCTGCTAATGGAGGTGAACATTACACCAGCGACTCTTACCAGGACGTGGAGCTCATGCTGAAAACTAGACCGGAGGAACTGAAGAAGCTGTATGAGAAGAAATTACAAGACATACAGCGAGAACTGGAGGCCAGATTTGCTGAAGAGATGAAGAAACTGCAGGAGAGAATAGAGACACTGACAGCGTCCGAGCAAGAGAAAGAAGAGAAGATCAAAGAGCTGGAACAACTAAACAAGTGTAAAATGACAGAGTACAAGCGTTATTATGAAACCAAGCTCAGAGAGGCCAGACAGGAGGAAGAACGGACCTGTACTCATCCAAATATAATAAAAAAGATCTTTCAGAAGATTCTCAAAATCAAATCTTAATCACATTCTGGTCAAATGTATATCTATGTTAGCCCCAGTCAAACACACCTGAAGCAGCTGAGGTGTTCAGGATTGCTTGATAATTACAGACAGCTGTGTTGGAGCAGTGGTTCCCAACCCTGGTCCTGGAGGCACCCCAACACTGCATGTTTTGCATGTCTCCTTAATCAAACACACCTGATTCAGGTCATCAGCTCATTAGTAGAGACTCCAAGACCTGAAACTGGTGTGTGAAAGAAAGGAGGCATGCCAAATGTGCAGTGTTGGGGTGCCTCCAGGATCAGGGTTGGGAACCACTGTGTTGGAGCATTGGAGCCGAAGTCTGCAGGACAGTAGCTCTCAATAGGCTTAGAAACCCCTGCTATACAATATGTGAAACCTTTGTAATACGTGTATATATGTACCATCTAACTACCATTTATCATGTATATGTACCATTTATCTGTGTACTGCATAGAGTCTACAGCAGCCATTCTCAATCCCAGTCCACGTGTTGTGTTTCTCTTGTCACTTCAGAGGGTTGTTCTATCCCAATATTTCTTGTAAATAAGCATTTGTACTGTAAATAAAGAACTTGGCACAGTTGTTTTGTCATATTTGTCCTTGTAGGAAAGAATTTCTTGAATTGTGTGAGAATTTAATTTAGTGTCAGATGTCATTAAGCAGTAAGAATCACATAAAAGTTTTATGTTTGATTACTTATTATCTTAACACAGACAACACCTTTTTTCCTGGGGTGACAACAAATACCACTGGTAAGTTTTAAAACTACCCAAGTTTAAGCACAGGGATTTGACCTATCATTGCGAAAGAGAAAAAAACACTAATAAAGAAGCGAACATTCACATTCGGCACATGTGCAAGTGCAGCGTGAAAAACAGCCGGAAAGCAGCATTATGATTCAACATCTCAGAAAAGTAACAGTGCATTTTCAGCAGAAGAAGTAAGGATTTGGGTGTCTCTTGACTGAGAGCATATTAAAGTTATGGAAGAATATGTGACAAGCGGACCCAAAGGAAGAAGCACCTTAGCTGAATTAAAGGAAGTTCGTCTAAATATTACAGTTAAAGCCTATTAGAAGGTGATCCTTGGGGAAGTTACTGGCATTCTTGATGAAATATCTGAAGACTACAGGGCTAATAAATCCGTGTATCATTCGATCATTCGTTTTTTGATTTAATATTGAAAGTAGAAAAATGAGAAAACGGCTCCTTTTTCGTTTTTTTCCAAAAAACGAAAAACGAGAATTCAGCTTAAATTTACCCTTTTCGTTCATGGGTGGAAAAATGAATAAACAGCTTGAATATTCAATTTCTACATGTGGGCGGGAATTAAACGCACCTTTCTGCTAAATGGTCAGCCGAAGATCAAACCGTGCCGTCATCAGTTCTTCTGCAGTATCACGCAGCAGAATAATAGTCCTCTGCTGCTGCAGTTGTACGGATTAATAACCCATTTTATCAATTTCATATTTTTCAAACAGACTAATGAATAGCTCGACACAACTCGTACCGGGGCAGAGTCTAGACAGGGCTTTCTTCTGTGTAGATATAAATTATATTCTTTGCATCAGCTGGGCAT
>NW_015666609.1:19034-24479 GCF_001515625.1 Sinocyclocheilus rhinocerous
AATAAACAGCTTGAATATTCGATTTCTACATGTGGGCGGGAATTAAACGCCCCTTTCTGCTGATTGGTCAGCCGAAGATCAAACCGTGCTGTCAACAGTTCTTCTGCAGTATTGCAGCAGAATAATAGTCCTCCACTGCTGCAGTTGTACGGATTAATAACCCATTTTATCAATTTCATATTTTTCTCATCAAACAGACTAATGAATAGCTCGACACAACTCGTACCGGGGCAGAGTCTAGACAGGTCTTTCTTCTGTGTAGACCAGCGGTTCTTAAAGTGACAGGGGGTCCGAGAAATAATTTGCTATAGCCTGAAGTATTTCCAGACTGTAAAGTCTGTTTTTTTTTTATCATGATACATAGGCCTACTGTGATTAATTCCAAAATGACTTATATGATGCATTTAATGTAAAATAATCTAAATGAAGCCTTTTAAAAGACGAGTATTCCCTGTGGTTCATGTTTGTGGCATGCTTTAATTTATTTCTTAATTAAACAAACAGACTTACTGGGTGAGTAGGGTAGGCTATGACAGCTGTCATATCATACCCTGCCATGCCCAGCTGATGCAAAGAATAGAATTTATATCTACACAGAAGAAAGCCCTGTCTAGACTCTGCCCACACAAAAATGAGTTGTGTCGAGCGATTCATAGTCTGTTTGTTTGATGAAAAAAGATGAAATGTAGTTGCAATAAATGCGTTAAGAATCCGTACAACTGCAGCAGTGGAGGACTATTATTCTGCTGCGTGATACTGCAGAAGAACTGATGACGGCACGGTTTGATCTTCGGCTGACCAATCAGCAGAAAGGGGCATTTAATTCCCGCCCACATGTAGAAATCAAATATTCAAGCTGTTTATTCATTTTTCCACCCATGAACGAAAAACGAAAATTTAAGCTGAATTCTCGTTTCTCGTTTTTTGGAAAAAAACGAAAAAACGAAAAAGGAGCCGTTTTCTCATTTTTCTACTTTCAATATTAAATCAAAAAATGAATGATCGAATGATACACGGATTCTAATAGAGGGAGTTTAGTTCGTTTCTTCTGTTTTCTTCTCGCGATCTCCAGCAGGTAGGTGGCGGTAGTGCATCTGTGAGTTGGTTGCCTCGCAGATCAGATCAGAAGAAGAAGACTGTTTTCCTGAACGTTTGTGCTTCCGATGCTAGGCCTTGCATCGAAACAGTTCTAAGATGAAATATTCAAACATTACCTCAAACGATATTTTCCTGTAAGGTAAGTTTAAAATAATGTTTTTCCACCAGCTCTTATTTTGACTCGTGTGAATAAGGGTAAAGTCACGATATTGAATATATATCGTTACACGAGCATGAAAGCTACGTTCACATTGTCAGTGCAAATCCGATTATATATATGCGATTGGAATTGATCTAAAGTTGTTGTTCGGCCACACTGTTCACAGTTGCTCAGATCCAGTTTGTGTGTCCAGTGGCCCTCGACTTCCAGAATATCAGTTTTGGTTTATATCAAGACCTTCAACCGCGGATCCAATTAATGTTTGAGCACAAATCATTTGTGTTTAAGAATTGAAACACGGGTGAAATGCACGATAGTCAGATTTAATCACCCTGAAACGAAAGCAAGTTGCTACTATAATGATATATTATTGGCGAAACCGATTTGGCAAACTGACTGCATTGCGTTTTTTGCGTGACAGGAGACGGGTGTGTGTCAATCACCGTCAGAGAGAATAAGAGAGCGAGGATACACTGCTGATTTCAGTGTGCTGGACACATACAGTTACAGTATTGTTCTCAACAAACACTACAGCTTAGCCAGAGCAACCAGACACTCCAGGTCCTTCAGAACATAGTGTGTAAGCGTCGAAAGAAAAGCAGTTACTCTACAAACTGGTTTTGATTTAAGGATGACTCAAATTCACAAAGACGCTTATCAGTGGACATGACACTCCACTTTACAGAGACACGATGGCAGAAAGCGCATCCTGATCCTGTTTGCTGTGAGTGTATTACTCTTATCTGTAGATGAATAAAGGAAGACGTGCGGTTAACAGTTTGTCAGTCACTGGTGTCAATCAACGTCCGTCAGAGAGAATAAGAGAGCGAGGATACACAGCTGATTTCAGTGTGCTGGACACATACAGTTACAGTATTGTTCTCAACAAACACTACAGCTTAGCCAGAGCAACCAGACACTCCAGGTCCTTCAGAACATAGTGTGTAAGCGTCGAAAGAAAAGCAGTTACTCTACAAACTGGTTTTGATTTAAGGATGACTCAAATTCACAAAGACGCTTATCAGTGGACATGACACTCCACTTTACAGAGACACGATGGCAGAAAGCGCATCCTGATCCTGTTTGCTGTGAGTGTATTACTCTTATCTGTAGATGAATAAAGGAAGACGTGCGGTTAACAGTTTGTCAGTCACTGACTGTGATTCAGACACATCATGTGGAGTGTTTTATGGATAAATCTGTGACTAATCAACTAATGCAGTTCTGGTCACCTAAGTCTCTTGTCAGCTAATGGTTAGTGGATTATTAGGGGGGCAGCCCTGAACCCAGTAATGGTTTACTGGACTGGCGGGAGCAGATGAATAACGCTGTGGTCAGAATTTAGTCACATGAGCATCCATTATGTACACTTGTCAAGATTATTATTTTTTCCTCATTCCACACTGCAGATATTGACAGCTGATTAACAGGTATGCAGTACGATTCATCTGCTGACTAACACAATTGTGTGTGTACATGTTTGTCTTGCAGCGGTTTTTAGGCCACCTATCGATAATGGCAGAAATGATCAGAGGTTTGAATGTGGTGTTACTGGGAAGAACAGGAATTGGGAAAAGTGCTTCAGGAAACACAATCCTGGGAAAAGAAGCTTTCAAATCAAAGAAAAGCTCTACTTCAGTCACACGAGACGTAGCTGTGGAATCTGGGAGGGTCTGTGGACGATGGGTCACTGTTTATGACACACCAGGACTGTTTAACACAGAGCTGAGTGATCGTGAGATTCAGCATAAACTTATAAAGACCCTCCAGAGATGTGAATCTGATCCCTGTGTGTTTCTGCTGGTCATCAAAGCTGACAGATTCACTGGAAAAGAGAGGAAAACTGTGGAGAAGATCGAGGAGCTGCTGGGAGAAGAGCGCCTGAAGAAAACCTGGATTCTCTTCACCAGAGGAGACGAACTGGAGGAAGAAAACATGACTATAGAAGAATATATTAATCTGTCTGAGCCACTGAAGAACCTCGTTCAGAAATATGATCAGAGATACCATGTGTTCAACAACAAGAACAGAGGACATACTGGACAAGTTCAAGAGCTTGTTATAAAAATATTTAAGCCACACATGAACAGTTTGGGTGAGTCTTTTATACCAATATTAATTATTCTGGACACTTTTTAATCAGAATTATTTACCATGAGTGTATTTTTTCTTTGTTATGAAGGAGCTGTCCTAGAGACATTGAAGCAGAATCCACAAACGAGGAAAATACCTCACGCTCCTGTCTCCAGTCTCTCATCCAGACGGCTTGTTCTTCTGGGTAACAGTGGTGTTGGGAAGAGTGCAGCTGGAAACACAATCCTGGGACAGAGAGAGTTTAACTCTGTGATGAGTACGAGTTCAGTAACCCGTGAATGTTCAGAAGCTCACACCACTGTTTCAGGCAGATCTGTGTCTGTAGTTGATACTCCTCCATTCTTTGACACACAGATGAAACCTGAAGAGTTAATGACAGAGATAGCCAGAAGTGTGTATTTATCCAGTCCTGGACCACACGCTTTTCTCATTGTGTTTCCTGTGAATATGAGATTCACTGAACATGAGCAGCAGATTCCTCAGATCATTGAGATGATGTTTGGTGAAGAAGTGTTAAAATACTCCTTCATTCTCTTCACTCATGGAGATCTGCTGGAAGGAGAGTCAGTAGAGAAACTCATTGAGAAGAACTGTAGATTAAGAGATCTAGTTCAGCAGTGTGGAGGCAGATATCACGTCTTCAACAATAAAGCTCAGAATAACAGAGAGCAGGTGAATGATCTCCTGCAGAAGATTGACTCAATGATAGAGCAGAATGGAGGAGGACACTACAGTAACCAGATGTTTGAAGATGCTCAGAGATTCAGACGAGAGGAAGAAGAGCAGATACTGAGAGAGGAAGAGCAGAGAAAACAACATGAGGAGAAACAAATACAAGATGAGATTAAGAGAGTGATGAAAGAGACAGAGGAGAGAGTCAGAGCAGAGATGAAAGCTGTTAGATCTGAACGAGAAAGACTTGGAGCAGCAAGACAGAGAGATGAAGAGCAAAGAAGAAGAGAGGATAAACAAAAAGAGACCTGTGTCTGTAGTTGAGACGCCTGGATTCTTCAACACTTCCATTAAAAGCTGATGGATTAATGATAGAGTTTTTCACTTCTGGTCTACAAGCTTTTCTCGTGAAAGGAGACCGAAGAGAAAACCATAGCAGAGGCAGAAAGGAGCAGAGCTCTGCATCATTTATCTTTCAGTGGAGCTGATGCTGCAGTTGACACACTGGAGACAGAGAGATGAAGAATAAAGAAAACAAACCTAAGACCAGGAGAGAGAGAGACAGACTGAAGAAAGATGAACGGAGCAGTAAGAGAGCTGTTGAAGAACTCCAGAGCAATGCAGAATAACACAGTGTCATGCAGCAGAACAGCTGGAAATGAACAGCTACATCCAGCGGATGAGACACAAGAGATCTGAGGCAGTCCGGTATCAACATGCAGACTCAATAGAGTATTATATAACATGTGTTCCTGACAGTCCTTCACTGTAATCTGTATCCACACAGAGCAGACTCTGCACGACTTTACCCCGTCACTATCAGAGCTATTCAACACATTTAAACAGAGGTTTCAGTGTTTCTGGGTGCATGATGCAGGACAGGTGAGTTCTTACTTCTCCTCTTGATTTTCTGCTGTTGTTAAAGCAGTAACAATGTTCTCCAGCAATCTTTTATCAGCTTCCGTGCTTTCAGATGTCTATTTGACCTTCTCTACTCATGTTAATTAACTCTGGTGTGGTTTGCTTCTCTTACTGTTCATTATGATCACGGTCATCATTCTCATTTATCATAAAAGATCTCATGCATTTGCTGCGTTAAAGCACAAAAAACATTTGCTTTAGTAAATGCTAATTGTTTATTTCTCAAATCAGTGTAATTTATTTTCAGGTAGATCTCAAGTGTGCAGAAGGTGAGAGGAAACAGATCTCAAGCTAAAATAAGATGCAGGTTTGTACTATATCATTATGATCTACCGTATTGGGCCGAATATAAGACGACCCTGATTATAAGACGACCCCCTCTATTTTTAGATACTTTAAATACATAAAGTATGTTTACTTCCCTAGATGGAGATCCTGAGGATGAGGAGGCACTCTCTGTGTCAAAAGTAATGCAGTGGCTGTCTGGTCAAGCACACAGG
>NW_015666610.1:0-584 GCF_001515625.1 Sinocyclocheilus rhinocerous
TGGAAAATGAGCCTATTTTCAAAAATAGTAGAGTGTTCCTTTAAACCTAGCCAAAAAGCCATGTGCTGACTGTGAAACACAGTAGACTTTAATTTTTGTATTTATGGTGTAATTACTACATTTTTGTGTCAATTCATGTTCATATTTACTGCAAACAATGCGCTGTCACTTTAATTCAGCGCTTGCAGCGCAGCAATAGACTCGGTGTGGAAACTATCTCTGCACTGCTGCAGATGCACCGCTCCTGAACACACTGCCGGGCCGCAGCTGTGTGCAGTAAACCTCACCTTCAGCATTATAATTATTTCACCCGCGCCGGACAGAGACTGAGACGGTGCCGCTGCATGTCGTGCCAAACCTCTCACGGCAGCGTCCTCTGCATGTCATGCCAAAACTCTCCGAAAAATCAGCTTGAGATCGGTTTTTGGAGATCGGCCTTTTTAGAGACCGCCGATCAATCATCCCAACTTGATTATCGGCCGATAGTGATCGGTAGCCGATCAATCGGAGCACCCCTTATTTCTATCTTACTTTTACTTATGTATTTTGTAAGAATACAAATAGTTAACAGAATAAACATGTTT
>NW_015666611.1:0-1195 GCF_001515625.1 Sinocyclocheilus rhinocerous
GTTTTTCATATGTATCATTACATTATTCAAGTAAGCTCCAAGCAAATACCTGCATTTAAATTTGTAATCCGAACAAAGGACGCAGCCAGGGCCATCCTTAGGGGGGTGCAACTGGTGCTGCGGCACCGGGCCCCGTTCTTGATGAGGCCCCGTGGCGACTGTATGTAACCTTGGTTCCCTGAATAGGGAACGAGATGCTGTGATGACGTCATCGCTATGGGAACACCTGCGGTGTGACGAATGTCTGAAGCCCTTATACCATCATGCCAATTTATTGGCCAATAGCGCTTAGCACTGCCCCGAGCATATGTCACGTATGCTCATATATGCGTGCTGCGCGCTATTTCATCAGATTTTACACTATGACGAAGGAAGCGCTATCGAAGGTACGGAACGGCCAGCATCGCAGCATCTCGTTCCCTATTCAGGGAACCTAGGTTACATACGTAACCGAGATGTTCCGTTTCATAGGTTCACTTCAATGCTGCGATAACGTCATCGCTAAGGGAATGCTATACCATCACGCCTGACGTACCTAAGATAGCTGGAAGACCGAGGAAAGAGTCTGCTCAAGCGGAAGAGACCCGGGAGCCAAGAGCCATCCTCACGTCCAGACAAGTAGAACTTGATGAAAGTGCTAGGAGAGGACTAACCTGCCACAGCACAGACATCTCCCATCAAAGGCCCTTTAAAGAGAGCCTGAGAAGAAGGCATTGCTCTCGTAGAATGAGCACGCACCTCTAGAGGCGAAGTCACACCACGCGCCTCATAAGCTAGAGGTATAGTCACTATCTGACCCCGCATAGCAGGGCAGAAAGCCTCCAACCACTTGCTGAAAGCGAAACGTAGTTGAAGCAACCTTAGGATTAACTTGGCCTAGGAAGCAGTAAGACTTAACCAGCCTCGGGGCAAAGTCCATACAAGAGGAGCTGACAGAGCCTGCAGATCCTCAGTCCTCTAAGAGAGGATTGGATTACCAAAAAACTGCTTAAGGTTTCAAAGTTATCTGACAGACTTAAACGGCTCAAATGGATGGCCTGCCAGGCCTTCCAACTGAAAAATAAGTCCCAAAAAGGAATCTGTGCTGGGCGGAAAGGCCTAAGCCGTCTCGTCCCTGCATGAAACCAGCAGATTGTGTTCACTTACAGGGCATACAGCGTCTCGTGGAGGGAGCCCTAGAATTAAGAATAGTGTC
>NW_015666611.1:1424-1827 GCF_001515625.1 Sinocyclocheilus rhinocerous
TAATCTCTGCCAAGAGACACATTACAACTCCACTCAGGGGTCACACCCATTAGTTCCAAAAATCCTGATGGGGACCTGAGTCAGCAGGTCGTGTCTGAGGGGAACCTCCCAAGGGGGCCGGCTAACAGACTGACCAATTCTGAGAAACATGTACGAGTGGGCCAAAACGGCACCACCAACAACAGACGTTCAATCTGACCAACCTTACTCTGAACAGAATCGTTTGGGAGCAAACGGGTCGACGGGAAGGCATAAGACTGGTCCTGGGCCATTCTTGGGCTAGAGCGTCCACACCCAGAGGCGACAGAGGAGCGAAGGAAACCAGAGCAGGCAATGCTTATGCTCTAAGCCAGTGTTTCCCAACCTTTTTTTAGTCGCGGCACCCTTTGGAAATTTTAACAAA
>NW_015666611.1:1842-2058 GCF_001515625.1 Sinocyclocheilus rhinocerous
CCATATGAGACTCACCACCTGAGGGTGCAATCTCCATTCTCCAGCCTCCAAACTCTGTCTCAAGAGTAAGTCCACTCCTGAGTTCAGGTGACCCGGGACATGAACTGCTCTGATCGACAGGAACCTGGTCTGCGTCCAAAGAAGAACACGTCTCACCAACCTGCACGGGGCCAAGAGCGTAATCCTCTCTGACAATCCATGTATGAGACCACAGCC
>NW_015666612.1:0-3506 GCF_001515625.1 Sinocyclocheilus rhinocerous
TTTTAAACGTATCATTTCTTGCAGTCAGTGATTCACTGTTGTCTGAGCAAACCTCATCTCAAGTCTTCTGTGACTGTTTGTGTGTTTGTTTTGAGGGTGAGGGTCTGTCACACAGCCGTTGACATCTGTCTAAATTGACTAGCAAAGTGACAAATACATTTCCGGGAAAACAAAGTAGAGTTTGATTGGACACATGACCTTTGACATCAACAACAACACATACGGAACAGATTTTCTCTTCCATTTTAAATGCTGATAAGTCTATTTATTTGGCTGTCCTAACTCTATATGGTTAGCTAGCTACATGTTTATTATTTACACTGAGCTTTGTTTATCACTCAGCATCACTGAAGGAATCAACTACTTTACAGTGAAGAGAGTTTGTGTTGAGTTTTGCTGTTATCAAGCTTGAATAAACACAAAGCAACTTGTGTTGTTGAGTCTGCTAAAATCTGATATTGCTGAGATCAGATCAGACTCTTCATATTAGTGGGTGACTGGTGTGTGTTCTCACCAAGGCTGCATTTATTTGATTAAAAACACAGCAAAAACAGTAATATTGTGAAATATTATTACAATTTCAAATTACTGTTTTCTGTGTGAATCAATGTTAAACTGTAATTTATTTCTGTGATCAAAGCTGTATTTTCAGCATCATTACTCCAGTCTTCAGTGTCACATGATCTTCAGAAATCATTCTAATATTCTGATTTGCTGCTCAAGGAACATTTCTGATTATTATCAATGTTGAAAACAGTGAGTGCTGCTTCTTATTTTTGTGGAAACATCTTTTTTTTTTTGTGGATGCATCTTATTTTTCACAATTTTTGGTGAATAGAAAGTTCAGAAGAACAGCTTTTATTTCAAATAGAAATAATTTTTTTCTAACATTATACATGCCTTTACAGTCACTTTTGAACAATTTAATGCATCCTTACTGAATTGAAGTATTAATTTCTTTAAAAAGTCTCACTGACCCAAACATTTAAACGGTAGTATATATTTCTGTAAATCAGTGGTCGGACTAATTTATGTTTTTTACTTGTGAGATTGACAAAGACACATGCAGTGATGGGAAAATACAGAGCAGGACGCGTCCCAAACAATGCAAGACGATGCAGAACTAACTTCAAACATGAGTTTGTAAAAAGGAGTTTATGGTCGCCAAGCAACATTGCAACTTACTACATTACTATAGTATTAATCTGAAGTTCATTAATGTCATCCAGTCAGAATTTAGGGTCTGTTTTAAAATATGAGTTTTGAGGTTTCACACTGATGTCATCATGTGTTTGTTTTAAAGGGGTGGTTCACTGTTTTTTTTCTAGGCTTGATTGTGTTTATGGGGTGCAGTCTAACATGTGTTAATGCTTCGTTTTTTAAAAAACACATTGTTTTTCACATAATTTACCTTTGTTCCACACCGCTCTGTCCCTTCTCTGAGAAACACCCTGATCATTTCCTTCTTGTATGAAGCCCCTCCCTCAGAAATAGGCGATGGGCTCTGATTGGTTAGCTAGCCCAGTGTGTTGTGATTGGCTAAACCGCCTCTAGTGCGCGTCTAAACGTCCTGCCGCTCACCTCGGCGGCATGTGCTTCAGTTGTATTGTAAACAAGGTGTCGTTAATATGGCTTATCAGTTTGAGCCCGATTGAGACACAGAGGATATTATTGAAGAGGATCGTGCAGAACCTGTGCAAGCATGGCTTTTAATGGTAAGCCTATGTTTTTTGTTTGTTGTTGTCTTATATTTTTTAGATACGCTGTTATTTGTAAATGCTACTGCTTATGTTAGCTTTTAATATACAGTTTTATCCTGATTAAAGCTTTAATACAGTACGGCAACTGCACACGCGTCCATGTTTAACGCTTCTCATAGCTATGTGAAAATTGTCACATTGCTGGAGCTGAGCTGTATGAGAGAGAGAGAGAGAGGAGCAGGGGAACGTGAGGAACAATATTAAGAATTGCTGCTTTAGAACATTGATTTTGAAACTTGTGAATCCATTAGAATCGTTAGAAGACAGAATCGCGATTCATATATGAATAGATTTTTACGTGCACCCCTAGTTTTCTCTTCCTCTTCTCGAAAGCAGCACAACATGGCCTCGCCCCCTTTGCTGCATGTTCCCGGGGGCGGGGTTTATCAGGGTTTGTGATGTCACAAACCCAGGAAGTAACTTGTTGTAGTCCCTACCAGCCGTTTTTGTAGGCATTAAACTGCCAGAATTTTAAAAGACGATATCTCCGTTTGCATTGAACTTTCAGCTTCATACCTTTGCAGATATTGTTTATGCTCAAACAGCAACATTACACACTAACTAACGTTAAAAAAGTGAAATCGCAATGAACCACCCCTTTAAATGATCTAATCTTTTGGTTCAAATCCATCAAGTTACAAATCACATGATTATTAAAATAAAAACTTTTTATTTAACTTCCAGCAGATTTTCCACTATATTATTCCACACATTATTTGATGGAGAAACAGTGGCCAAACAGTGCTGACTTTAACAATCTTTGAAAATAAACTGCATTAATATATATATATATATATATTTCAGTTTGTTGTAAAATAATAGATTGACATAATGAGACAAAAACAGTGGACAAAATGTAAATGCTGGCTTTTACAGTCATTTTTATGAAAATAAACTGCATTTAAATAAATCCTAAAAAAAAAAAAAAGGTTTATGAAGAGTTCAGATGCAAAAGCCTCTAAGTGCCATCTGAAATTCACACGCACGCACGCGCACACACACACACACACACACACACACACACATATATATATATATATATCTATATTATGATAGTATAGTATTAATCTAATGTGAACTGTTGTCATACCATCAGAATTTGGATTCTGTTTGGAGTCTCAGAGTATGAAAAGTGTTGAAAATAAACTGTGCTGCTTGCTCTGATATTGAATGAATCATGATTGTCCGAATGGCTGTCGATTCCATGCAGCACTACTTGTGAGTCCACTCTTAAGTATACTTTTAACCCCATCCTCCCTACTTTCATTTTTCAGTTTTTGCCTTCCCACCCCCTTCCCATTTTAGTCACCATCCGCTTTGTTCCTTTCCCCTGCTTTTGTGCCGTTTCCATACACACTCCTGTCACCATTTTTCTAGTCCCATAATCCCCCAAACTCCCCCTGAACTCCTCCTTTCAGCGTGTCTCGCTCTTATAACCTCCTATCAGCTTAATGAACCCTCTCTCTCTCTCTCTCTCTCTCTCTCGTCCGCAGTGCCCATCGGGCCGTACCCCCCACCCCTGCAGCAGGTGTTCCAGGCGCCCCGCAGGCCGGGCATGGGCACCGTCGGCAAACCCATCAAGCTGCTCGCCAACTACTTTGAGGTGGAAATCCCAAAAATGGATGTGTACCACTATGAAGTGGACATCAAACCTGATAAGTGTCCTCGACGGGTCAACAGGTAAACGTCCCTTCATCTCAAACGTCCACAGTCGCTCCTAGGGATATATATATATATATATATATA
>NW_015666612.1:3631-17370 GCF_001515625.1 Sinocyclocheilus rhinocerous
TCTCTCTCGGTCTGTCTCTCTCTCTCTGTCTGTCTCTCTCTGTCTGTCTGTCTCTCGTCCGCAGTGCCCGCCGGGCCGTACCCCCCACCCCTGCAGCAGGTGTTCCAGGCGCCCCGCAGGCCGGGCATGGGCACCGTCGGCAAACCCATCAAGCTGCTTGCCAACTACTTTGAGGTGGAAATCCCAAAAATGGATGTGTACCACTATGAAGTGGACATCAAACCTGATAAGTGTCCTCGACGGGTCAACAGGTAAATCTCAAATGTCCACAATCATTCCTAGGGCTGTCACCTATTTATATGACACACATATATGTGACCCTGGAGCACAAAAGCAGTCGCTGGGGTATATTTGTAGCAATAGCCAAAAATACATTGTATGGGTCAAAATTAATCGATTTTTCTTTTATGCCAAAAATCATTAGGATATTAAGTAAAGATCATGTTCCATGAAGATATTTTGTAAATTTCCTACTGTAAATATATCAAAACTTAATTTTTGATTAGTAATATGCATTGCTAAGAACTTCATTTGGACAACTTTAAAGGCGATTTTCTCAATATTTAGATTTTTTTGCACCCTCAGATTCCAGATATTCAAATAGTTGTATCTCGGCCAATTATTGTCATATCCTAACAAACCATACATCAATGAAAAGCTTATTTATTCAGCTTTCAGAACATGTATATATCTCAATTAAAACAAATTTGACCTCTCTCTCGGTCTGTCTCTCTCTCTCTGTCTGTCTCTCTCTGTCTGTCTGTCTCTCGTCCGCAGTGCCCATCGGGCCGTACCCCCCACCCCTGCAGCAGGTGTTCCAGGCGCCCCGCAGGCCGGGCATGGGCACCGTCGGCAAACCCATCAAGCTGCTCGCCAACTACTTTGAGGTGGAAATCCCAAAAATGGATGTGTACCACTATGAAGTGGACATCAAACCTGATAAGTGTCCTCGACGGGTCAACAGGTAAACGTCCCTTCATCTCAAACGTCCACAGTCGCTCCTAGGGATATATATATATATATATATATATACACACATTAATAAATGATTAAATTAATTAATTAATAAGCATACAAATTAATTGTCTTATAAAGTAATTTTTCCACATTGAATTTGGAATCAGAGGTATAGAATCACATGGAAAAAAAATTTGTTCGACTTTAGTCTACAGTCTTAGTTATAATTGTCTGTCTCTACTTATCAGACTGGGATAGAATAAAGTTTTTGTGTATTGAAATAAAGCCGAAATAAATTATAAATAATAGATTAAAAACTTAAATTAAAATTAGAAATGATGCCTTGGCAACTAAGTGAAATAAAGAAGTTTAAGTACTAAACTTAAACTACTAAAACTGCTAACTGAAATAAATATAAAAATTATATATATATATATATATAAGGCATGGGCCGGTATGAGATTTTGACGGTATGATAACCTTAAGCAAAAATATCACGGTGTTGTCGTTACAGCTCTAAAATGTGTTATTTTTATATGACTGAGTAAAAAAAACAAAACTTTTTTTCCGCTGAACACAATATATTTTGTTTTTGAGCAACGCAGAATATTAGGAACAGTAGAATTTGTTTATTTTTTCTTTGATTTGTTTCCTAAAAAGAAGAAAAATAAAGACTGACATCTTTATTTAACCTAAATCTGTAATTACAGTTATTTAATTTTAGTTATATAATTCATATACATATAATTTGATTTAATAATAACCCAATTTGAAGCAAAAACAGAATGTTCTGACTAGCTTTGTGAAATTATACTACATGCCTGAACGTAGCAAACAGCAGAAGCTCTGAATAAGACGCAGATTCTCTCTCTGACAGCAGGAGGCGCTCATGGAACAGCAGATACAGCGTTTCCTTGGTTACCGCAGTAAACTAAGCAGCTGCGCTGAAACACTGCTTTAATATAAACTATACAGAGACCAGATGAAAAGAAAATACCACGTTAACTTTTCTGAAGACGTCAGAAACACATTCATATAAACCCCCAAATCAATATTGAGGATTTTCTTCCAATAGTTCGTGCATCATGAACAGTGAGTGATCTGCCTGCTGCAGTATTTTTCTCTGTGCGCCCGTCTTCAGCATCTCTGGCCTGTGTTAACGGTCGTTTACAGACTTCATATTTTCACATAAATTACATTTTGGAAAACGACTGCATTGCAACGCAGTTTGTGCAAGTCCAGAACAGAGACGAGCTGCAATAAGACAAAAAACGTCCGGTTGCTGATCGCGTAACCTCCAGGGGAAGCTCCTTAAGTTCGTCCGTCCTACACACACGTGACTGACCGCTCGCTCGCTCGCACCAACAGCAGGAGGCTCGTGTTACTCTCTACACTGACTCAACCTGAGGGATTCCTACACTTTCAGTCTTTGAGGAGACATGAAAAACAGCGCATACCGCAGGAACGGTATAACGGAAAATATTAGCGGTCTTGAAACCGTGACATATTCAAATCGCGGTATATCTTGAAAACCGGTAATCGGCCCATGCCTAATATATACAGTATATACATTTATTATATACATTTATTTTATCTTGTTGTGTATATATACACACAAATAAGCTTAATAAAATTATTTTAAAAATGGCAAAAACACATTAGAAAATTACAAAAAATGTAAAACATGAAAATATATAAATAAAAGCTAATTAATTTTTTTCCACATTGAATTTGGAATCAGAGGTAGAATTGGATTCAAAAGTCTTTTTTGTTCCACTTTATGTTATAGTCTTTTTTGTTTTTGTTTATTGAAATGAAGCTGAAAAAATAAATATAAATGTTAGATGGAAAAACATATTAAAAAAAAATTAGAAATGTTACTTTAGTAACTAATTGAAATAAATAAGGTTTAAGTTGAAGTACTAAAATTACTAAAACTGAACACAATAAAATGTATAGCTAAATAGAAAAATACAAAATGATAAAATGACAGGCACATAGCAAAATTAAAATCATAGGTAGAATGAAATGAAAAATACTATTTTTGTTCCACTTCAGTCCAATTTGCATTCCCACTGTCAAGAAAACAAAAGACATTAATGTCAAGTAACTTGAAATTCAGACTGAATTGGCTTTTTCTTAGCCAACAAAATATTTCCAGGAGAACACAAAGCATCAGGTTTAGATCAAATAATTGATTATGCAATAATTCTGTCAGGCCTGGTCTTTCCTCAACATGAGTTGAGGTAAAGTTTCCCCTATTATTAGCTCTTTCTCTAAAAACATTGAGGTCAGTAGAATCAAACCCTGCAGATTTGCATGGCTCGGTGTGGCAAGGCCTAAAATATTTTAGTTACCGCAATTACATAAAGCGTGACCTAGAAAGAAACCTCCTCACGCTGTTCTTCCCTGAGAAGGTTTGAGGATAAAATCTTCCTGTAGACATGCACAGGCAACACTTGAATTCTGTTCATCCCATAACTGTATTTTAGTTCAACTAAGCTGTCTGCCTTCTGAGTTAAATACAACTTAAGCCTGGTTTATTCTTGACGTGTCTGCACAAGCGTGAGGATGAGTGTGAAAGTGACGCCATCGTGCCGTCACCACTGCATGGGCGCGTTTGAGCCAGAATCTGAGCACAGATAATGGCACTACAATCCCATCAGACCCTTAAATATTAAAAACACTTTTTGAGGCAGAAAAGGATGCAAATAATGTAAAAAAAGTTTTCACCTACACAGTGAAATTGTCTGTTACAGCTCGTCAGTTGTTGTTTATATATAGACACACATAAGTATGTAGTGTATACTTTTTCATTGCCTTTTGTTCACAAATGTGACCCTGGACCACAAAACCAGTCATAAGGGTCAATTTTTCAAAATTGAGATTTATACATTATCTGAAAGCTGAATAAATAAGCTTGAATAAATAATATTGTCTTGTTATGATAAGACAATATTTGGCCGAGATACAGCTATTTGAAAATCTGGAATCTGAGGGTGCAAACAAATCCAAATATTGAGAAAATCGCCTTTAAAATTGTCCAAATGAAGTTCATAGCAATGCATATTACTAATCAAAAATTAAGTTTTGTCTTAAAATTGTCCAAATGAAGTTCATAGCAATGCATATTACTAATCAAAAATTAAGTTTTGATATATTTACAGTAGGAAATTTACAAAATATCTTCATGGAACATGATCTTTACTTAATATCCTAATGATTTTTGGCATAAAAGAAAAATCTATAATTTTGACCCATACAGTGTATTTTTGGCTATTGCTACAAATATACCCCAGCGACTGCTTTTGTGCTCCAGGGTCACATTTATTCTTCCACCAGTAATTAAATGCAGGTTTAAAATGTAGGTTTTATTCATTTAAAATAAATATAAAATAAATAAAAGTATTAAAGTAATAATTTAAAACTATGTAATACATTAATAATATGAATAAAAATACAATGATTATTATTATAATTATTATTACACCTATTAGTATTTAACATAACCAGTAAAAATGTTGCAGTCAGTTAAATTTTTTAAATTAATTTCTTTCTAGATTTTTTAATTGATACTTTTATTCAGCAATGACACATTCAATTGTTCAAAAGTGACAGTAAATACATTTATAAAAAATTTATAATTTACAAAAGATATCTCTTTCAAATAAATGCTGTTCTTTTGAACTTTCCACAAAAATATGAAGCAGCACAACTGTTTTCTAATAATCAGTAATGTTTCTTGAGCAGCAAATCAGCATATTAGAATGATTTCAGAAGGATTCAAGATTTTTATTTTTGGAGTAATGATGCTGAAAATACAGCTTTGATCACAGAAATAAATTACAATCTCTTTCAAATAAATGCTGTTCTTTTGAACTTTCCACAAAAATATGAAGCAGCACAACTGTTTTCTAATAATCAGTAATGTTTCTTGAGCAGCAAATCAGCATATTAGAATGATTTCAGAAGGATTCAAGATTTTTATTTTTTTTTTTTGTCACATACACAGTTTTATAGAGAATATATAACCAGCAGTGCAATGTAAAATGTGTCATGTGACACTGAAGACTGGAGTAATGATGCTGAAAATTCAGCTTTGATCACAGCAATAAATTACATTTTGCAATATTTTTTAAATAGAAAACAGTTATTTTAAATTGTAATACAATATTTGTTTTTTACTGTATTTTTCATTAAATAAATTCAGCCTATGTTCAGTTAGCCAGTCATCATCACAAAATAATGTTTAGATCAGGTTTGCTGA
The DNA here is from genome assembly GCF_001515625.1 of Sinocyclocheilus rhinocerous. NCBI lineage: Eukaryota > Metazoa > Chordata > Actinopteri > Cypriniformes > Cyprinidae > Sinocyclocheilus > Sinocyclocheilus rhinocerous. The sequence continues at coordinate 8,856 of NW_015666612.1, forward strand.
ATATGTCAGTCACAATGAACTATATGCGCGGTTACTTCCTGGTTTTAGAGAAACCAGCTCAGTCATTTCCGGTATACTATATACTACATACTGTATACTGTTTCAGGAATGACAAATGCAAGTGTAAAAAATTATGCGAGTGAATCCGCTAAATTGTTCCGCGAGCCATTGCTATGATTGACAGTGATAACTGTAGCAACGGATGGAAGGAACTATCTGACAAGCCGATGTCGAAAATAAACCTGTGCATAAGATAAATTAAATATAAAATGTTTCAAAATATTTAATGCATTATTATTTAATTGTTATACCATTTATAATTAACTTATTTATTTTGTAGTTAACTAGTTAAGTATTTAAATAATTTACCCTTTTAGGTGCTTCTTGGTGTCTGGGATTAATTATTTATTTATTTTTTAAATGACATGAGACTTTGTGACTTCCTGCACTTGCTATACTTTATACTTCAGTACAGTAAAAGCACTAAAATGTGTTACAAAAGTCATTTTAGAATAAATCCAAAAGCAAGACGTGAAAAAACTAGGTAGTTGAAATGGCAACTGAGCTGATGAGCGATCCTGTGCTGCCATCTACTGGTTATAATGCTAAATTCATGTCATTTTCATACTTAAAAAGTCTTTGTTTTCAATCAGAAGACACATTTTTGGCACGTTTGTTCATGTGATCTTCATGAATGAAAAGTGAATCTTTAAAGTGAATTTCACTGCACAACTGTAACTAATCTCACTCCAGCTCCACTCCAAAGCTGGCAACCCTGTGTACATATTCAGTTATAATCATGACTATGAAGGTAAGCTATCGATTATCAAGAATACCATTATGATGTCGTTTACGAGAGAGCATCACTAGCTAGCTAACGTTAGCTTAAACAGTTGCGCTAGTGTTTAGTTGTAAGCATTTAAATGTACAGTTACGTGTCTGGGTACTATATGGGATTACCATATAAAATGCTATGTTGTTAAATAACATGAAACTGTGTGTTAATGCCGCTTTCATCATTTACGGTGTTGCAATTATTTTGTTTCTCAGTTTCTGAAAAGAGCGAGGCAGGAGAGGCTTCTGTGAGGGTCTCAAGAGTCTCTACCTACAGTATATATACCACAACATCAATTGACGCTTCACTGGAAGTTTCCGAGCTGCCTTATCTTAATGCAGAAGAGCACTAAAGAAAGTGCATATGGTCCATTGTCTCCTAAATGTGACTCTTCGCAGGGAGGTTGTGGAGTACATGGTCCAGCATTACAAACCGCAGCTCTTTGGTGACCGAAAGCCAGTGTATGATGGGAAGAAGAATATCTACACTGTTTTAGCGTTGCCTATAGGCAGTGAAAAGGTGAGTAAAAGAGTTGATTGATTAGATATTGGGCTGCCATTTTCACTGCGAATGCCTTTTAGTCTTTAGACAATTCACAACTTGTGGGTAGACAAGAAGATAATGCATTATAAAAATCTAAACAGTTAAGACAGTAAAATATATTTATATGTTATTTCATTAATATAATAATTGATTGATAATAATTGTTTAAATTAATGTAATAATTGACACTTTTGACTCTTTTGATACTTTTGTTCGTCATTTTATAAAGCTTTTTGTTTTTGAGAAAACCTGTGACTGAACTGTAAATCATGCTTTTTACGGTCATTTTAATATGTTACCATAGGCATTGCAATACCCCGCTCATATGTAGAGCCCGATCGATATGGGTTTTTTGGGGCCGATACCGATATTAGGGAGTAAAAAACGGGCTCTACTTATATGGTATTCATTTTATTTGTGCAGGTCTTAATAATACTTAAACTTGAGCTTAAAAATCCTGCAGATACCCTGTAAATCAATACATAAAGATTTTTTTCAGACTGTCATTTCATATGTCAGGCTTTACAGGGTTAAGAGGTGAATATCTTGATTATTTTATGTGCTTTTATTTGACTATTAAATTTCCCATTCATTCCTGTCATTCAGTTTGATTTCGATTAGTTTTGATTCTTTTCTGTGAATCAGTTCAAACGGTCTGTTTCAGTGATTCAGTTCTAAATGATTCGTTTCAGAGCAACATCATGTGTTTTTTCTGTAACATCCCCTAGCCCTAATTCTGGGCCTCTCATCTGATGTTGCAGGTTGACTTCGAGGTGACCATCCCCGGCGAGGGGAAGGATCGCATCTTTAAAGTGTCCATTCACTGGCTGGCCAAATTGTCGTGGCGGCTGCTGCAGGAGACGCTGGTCAGCGGACGTCTGCAGGTCCCACTGGACTCTGTCCAAGCCCTCGATGTGGCCATGAGACACCTGGCCTCCATGAGGTACGCTGGTCACGGACTTACAGGTCACAGACAAACATTAGGGGTTTAAAGGGATAGTTCACCCAAAAATGAAAATTACCCCATGATTTACTCACCCTCAAGCCATCCTAGGTGTATATGACTTTCTTCTTTTAGACGAATCTAATCGGAGTTATATTAAAAAAATATCCTGGCTCTTCCAAGCTTTATAATGGCAGTGAATGGGTGTTTCTTGACAGTAGTCCAAAAGAACTCTGATTGCATTCGTCTGAAAGAAGAATGTCATAGACACCTAGGATGCCTTGAGGGTGAGTAAATCATGGGGTAATTTTCATTTTTGGGTGAACTATTCCTTTAACGATTTACTCGTTTTCTCAATGCATCAATTACAATTACACTTAAAACAGTGTTATCTTAGTATCATTGAGATACTTTTACATTTGAATTAACATTTTGATTAACTTAATTTTTCTTTTGCATATTTTATTTCTTCTGTTTTCATTTTAATATTAATGTTTTAGTAATTTTGTGTATATCCATATATATAAATGTGTATTAATTTGATTTCCATTTTAGTTTATTTTAGTACAGCTTAAACTAAATGAAAATGAGACATGTTGCCTAGCTAGCTGAAATAAAGCAAGTGTGAGTTTTTTAAATTTTATTTTAAATTTTTTCAAGTAACAAAAAATGTTTTAGTTGACCACAATAAACAGTTATTTCGGTCAAGAAAAAAAATTTTTTGCTAAAAATTGCATGAATTGTGATTAAGTAAAGTGTTGGTAAAAATGTATAATATAAATGTATTAAATTACTTAGATGCGCAAATTATTGCAGATGGTGTGACGTTGCAATTTTATTATTGTTATCATTGTTTATCATTGTTATTTCTAGACCAAGAAAACGCATGGAAATTAATAAAATTTTGTAAAAAAAAACAAAAAAGTAATATTTTATTGGCACATTGTTATATTCCAAGTAAGTTCATTGGTGCAGTAAACATTCCTTATTAGTTTGTCTTTTTCTTTTATTACCTAAGACACATTAGGAGAAGCATGTACATAATCCTATGAACGCACTTAAAGGTGGGGGTAAGTGATTTCTGGTAGCCAATGTTGACATTTAAAATCACCAAAACAAACACGCCCCTACCCCAAAAGGGTCTCGCCCCTATTTTGATAGCTCCGCCCCACACATACGTACGCAACCCAGGCAACGATTAGTTCTGTGAAACAAAGCAAAACCAGTGTTACTCACCTAAAGAGAAGAAACAAAGCAACCGGCTAATGTCCATTCTGTGCACTGAACGCTCTCTCCTCCACATCATGAGTAGACACGCCCCTTACTGCTGATTGGCTACAAGTTTGTTTTATTAGTCGGCCCGAATCAGTTTTCTAAAGCGTTTTTGAAAAATCGCTTACCCCACCTTTAATACAGAATCACATCATTATTTGAAAATGAATCAGATTGAATCAAATCATTTGGAATTTGCTCAAATCGTTCCCGAGTCTAATCAAATTCAAACCCTAGTAAACATGCGTTGGTTTTTATTTTTCTGGCTTTTATGCTTTACTCTGCTAACTATTGTGTCCATCTCATCTGCAGGTACACTCCAGTGGGACGCTCCTTCTTCTCCCCTCCTGAAGGCTACTACCATCCTCTGGGTGGAGGCAGAGAGGTGTGGTTCGGCTTCCATCAGTCTGTTCGGCCGGCCATGTGGAAGATGATGCTCAACATTGATGGTATGACAGACGTCTTTTATCTCTTAATTGCTCATTGTGCTTAAATGCATGCTGTATACATTCAAACTCTCCATTTCCGCTGCTCTCAGTATCTGCAACAGCCTTTTATAAAGCTCAGCCTGTCATTGAGTTCATGTGTGAAGTTCTGGACATCCGTAACATTGACGAGCAGCCGAAGACGCTTACCGACTCGCAGAGGGTCCGTTTCACCATATATATATATATATAAATATACACATTAAAACTCTCAATTTCTACTGTTCTCAGTATCTGCAACAGCCTTTTATAAAGCTCAGCCTGTCATTGAGTTCATGTGTGAAGTTCTGGACATCCGTAACATTGACGAGCAGCCGAAGACGCTTACCGACTCGCAGAGGGTCCGTTTCACCAAGGAGATCAAAGGTGGGTTTCTGAACACCTTAGCAACATTCTAACAATCTAAACAAAATACACTGGCAACCACTACTAAGAACACCTTTAGGAACTGCATAGTAACAGCTTGACAACCATTTGAAAATGTAAATTTTTGCCAAATTTGGCTATTTTATAGGGGGTTAATCAGTACTCAAAAATGACGGTTCGGGTATGTAACCAAGTTTTGAAATCACGCTTTGGTATGATTTTGGCACAACGGAGAAAAACAAAACATTAAAATAGCTTCTTTTTTATTAAATAGTGGTTTACTGAACAAACTATGATTCTGTATTTTAAATAAAAAAAGGTCCATATTTTGTATCAATATTGTTTCAACCGGCGTCAGCACTCTTATTGTACTGCAGTTTATGGTTCTGTTGTAAATAGGGGAATAGATTTGAAATTCTGCCACCTTTGGATGCCAAATATTTTAGCAAAATATATATTATATTTTTATAATATTTTTTCATCCATGTTTTAATTTAGTTCTGTTGTGCAGCATCTTATTATTATTTTTTGTACATTTTTTTTTTACATTTATTTTGTAAATGTTATTTATTTCTTTTTAATTTGAATACATTTTAAGATTGATTAAATTGTCAAAGTTGTATTAATTCATTTCATTAGACACAATTTTTGTTGATACATTTCTATTAAATCATAAAAAACAGAATCCAGAAAAAATAAAATGCAAAACACAGAATTTAGGGGAAAATAAAACCTACATTTAAAGGCAGCTACTTTTTAATTGTGAACAAACAAATCATGTTTGCATTCATTCTCAAGGTCTACCAAACATGTGGAAATCATTTCCTTCCCCATTAGTGGTAAATTAATATTGTGATAAATATCAATATTGTGTGAAATGGAAAAAAAATAAAGTGATAATATTTTTGACCATATCATCCAGCCCTATTTGGATGTGTTAAGTTTTGCACATGCAGTGGTTAAAACAACACTGCATTCATTCACTACACATGCATTCTGAACAGAAAACAGAAAATTTCATTCCGAATATGTGTTCATTACACTAGTTTGAGATGAAGTATCAGGTGAAGTCACTGGATGATCTCAGCGTCCTGCCACGGCTTTGTCTTCTAATTTATTTGTTGAAGTGGCTTGGATGAGTCATTTTGATATCATGCTTTTACACAGACATCGATTTAAAAATCTAATGATGCAATCCTGAATCCTGAAAACCATCTTCATACATTCCAAGAGGAATTATTGTGGATCCTGCATTTCATTTTAGTCTTAGACTGAAGATTGTAATTGCTGCTGTGGCTGGAAGTGGCGCCCAGTTTATTTAGTTAATGGAACACTCCACTATTTTTGAAAATAGGCTCATTTTCCAACTCCCCTAGAGTTAAACAGTTGTCCCCAGCTAAGTATCAATATCGAAATATATATATATATATCAATATCGAAAAATATCGAAACTCTTTGGTCATTTTTGAGCGAGATGCTAACGGTCTAATCAGATTCAATGATCTATGCTAAGCTAAGCTAAAATTGCTACCGCCAGACCCGGAGATCGGCAACACACCTACCTGCCCCTGGAGGTCAGTGCTGTCATCCGTACGCTTTGAACGGCCATAGACGACATTCTCTGTTCTGATATGGTTTGCTGTTCTCGTAGGTGTGTAATATTGTAGCAGGGCAGCGGTGCATCAAGAAACTGACAGATAATCAAACCTCCACCATGATCAAAGCCACAGCGCGATCAGCACCAGACAGACAGGAGGAGATCAGCAGACTGGTGAGTGCTGACCTCTAGTGTGCTCTAGCTTTACATAGAGTGAGCGCTGGCTAGTGCATTGTTGTCATGGTTACATAGGCAGGGTATTTTTTTACCTGTAGGATAATATAGTGTTGGAAAATACAGCAAAAAGAAAGAAAGAAATATTTGTTTTTTGAGCCTTTTGATGATATCTCAATAGTTGCATTAAATGCATTAAATGGCTTCAAGTTTTTCAATCAAAAGAATCATAATTTCACACACACACACACACACACACACACACATATATATATATATATTTATAATTTAATATATTTATATTAATATACATTATTTTTAATTATTTAATTTACATCTCAGTATTTATGCATTTGCTATTAAATGGCTTGCTATTACAATTTTCAATCAAAGGAACCGTCATTTCAACCAAAGCCATTGTTGCCAACCAGCAATGTTTGAGATTTGTAACATTTGAATTTATCTCAATATTTATGCATTTGCTATTAAATGCCTTAAAAGATCCGTCATTTCAACCAAAGTCATTGAGACCAAGTAGATCAACAAGATACATCTTCACAACATTTGTAATTTGTAACATTTGTCACATAAAAAAAAAAATCACAATATTTGTGAAAATGTCAACATTTTTAAAATTATTTTTCTGCCTTTTGATGATATTTGATATACATCTCAATATTTATGCATATTAATAAATCTCAATATTTATGCATTTTTGTATTAAATGACTTATATATATATTTAAAAATAAAAATAAAAGTAATCATCATTTCAACCAAAGCCATTGTTGCCAAGTAGATCAACAAGATCCGTGTTAACAAAATTGGTAATTTGAAACATTTGAAAAAATGGTAACATTTGAAAATCAAAACATTTGTAAATTAAAGAAAACTGCATCTTTTGAAAGAATACTCTGGATTAAATGTAAATTTATCTGCATCTTAAATATATATATATATATTTATATCAGCTCCCTACATACTATCAGCATCAGTGTTAACCATTGAAAAACCAACATTTAGATTCATTTGCTTTGTATTTTATGATATAGTGCCAAGATATACTGTCAAACGTATCAAGTAAATAAAGACTTTTCCAGAAATTGCTACTTTTACTTTAAATGCACATATTTGGTCTTATTGTTTACAGTTCATCAGTGTACGTTATTCCGAGAAAAAAAAAAAAGCTCTTTTGCGAAAATGCAATGAAATTACTTTCCTTTTCTAACATCGTAAAGCCATTTGTTTGGCTTTACGTTTACGTAAGCCATTTGTTTGGCACACAATTTTCAAGCGACAGCTGAAAACTCATTTCTTTAAACGCTACTTGACTTCATCTTAAAAAAAAAAAAGTCTCTCTTTATTTATTCCTTCCCTTTTCTAGCTTGTACTTATTTGAACAATGCCTAAAACTTGGTATTTCAACCACTTCCTGTGTCTGTTTGCCTCTTTAAGAAGAATCGCTTTATGTATTCCCCAACTGTAAGTCGCTTTGGATAAAAGCGTCGGCAAAATGACTAAATGTAAATTTGTGAGATGTGATGCCCAATTTTCAAATCAATTCCTATAAAATGAAGATAACTTTGTTTCTCATCTCCACCATCCTGTTTGAGTCAGTAATGAATCACATTACGGAAGTAAAATGGGCTGTGAATGCTTAACTATGTTTTTTTTTTTTTTACTGCTCAGATGAAGAATGCTGACTTTAATCTGGATCCCTACATTCAAGAGTTTGGAATCAAGGTGAAGGACGACATGGCCGAGGTGACGGGGAGAGTCCTTCCCGCTCCCATCCTGCAGTACGGCGGTCGGGTGAGATCTGTTTTACTGTATCTGAAGCTCAAACAAGTCCTGTTCTACCTCCTGTTCTTGTTGCTCAAACAGTAGATCATAACGCTTTCAACGCTACGGTTATGGGTTCGATTCCCGGGGAATGCATGAACAAGGTTTAGAATATATATATATATATTTGTTTTCATGTTTTAAAACAGCGGTGTCAAACTCAGTTCCTGGAGCGCCGGAGCCCTGTAGAGTTTTGTTCCAGCTCTGCTCCAACACACAAACCATGTAGTTTTCAAATAAGCCTGAAGGACTTGATTAGTTGGATCAGGTGTGTTTAATTAGGGTTGAATCTAAACTCTGCAGGGCTCCGGCCCTCCAGGAATTGAGTTTGACATCCCTGTTTTAAGGGTGCTTTCACACTTGGTTCGCTTGCTTGGTCCGAACCCGAGTTCGATTGCTCTCCCCTCCCCCTGCCCCCGCTGGACTGCGTTCATATTATTATTATTTGGGTCCGAACAG
>NW_015666612.1:17876-21626 GCF_001515625.1 Sinocyclocheilus rhinocerous
CTGACGTCAGTCGAACCCGGGTGCGCACCAAAAGTGCTAGTGTGAACGCACCCTAAAAGAAGTCTCTTATGTTCACTAAGGCTGCATTTATTAAATCAAAAATACAGTAAAATTGTAAAATATTATTACAATTCAAAATAACTTTTTTCTATGGCAAAATATATTATAAAATGTAATTTATTCCTGTGATCAAAGCTGAATTTTCAGCATCATTACTCCAGTCTTCAGTGTCACATGATCCTTCAGAAATAATACTTGTGCCGATTTGCTGCTCAAGAAACACTTATGATTATATTTTGTTTGGGGTAAGTAAGATAAAAAATAAAAAAAACAGGAAAAAAAGAATGAATACTTATTAATCAAGGACACATTGTGTGTCTAATGTTACAAAAAAATTCTGTTTCAAATAAATGCTGTTCTTTTGAACTTTCTATTCATCAAAGAATCCAGAAGAAAAGTATCACAGTTTTTTTCACAAAAATATTGAGCAGCACGACTGTTTTCAACATTGATAATAATCAGAAATGTTTCTTGAGCAGCAAATCAGCATATTAGAATGATTTCTGAAGATCGTGTGACACTGAAGACTGGAGTAATGATGCTGAAAATTCAGCTTTGATCACAGGAATAAATTACATTTGACAATATATTCAAATATAAAACCGCTATTTCACATGGAAATATTATTTCATAATATTACAGTTTTTACTGTATTTTTGATCAAATAAATGCAGCCTTGGTGAGCAGAAGAGGCTTATTTCAGAAACATTACAAAATCGTACTTATTCCGAACCATTAGCTGGTAGTGTACATCACTTTAGATAAAAGCATAAAATGCATAAATGTTGACGTGCAGCTTTGACACTTCCAGCGCAGACAGACTCCAGCATCGCTTCATCATCACCTCCTCCAGTGTGAGATTTCTAAATTCTCTCTCTTTCTGCCGGTGAACAGAATCGTGCCATTGCGACTCCCAACCAGGGTGTGTGGGATATGAGGGGAAAGCAGTTCTACAATGGCATCGAGATCAAAGTCTGGGCCATCGCTTGCTTCGCCCCGCAGAAACAGTGTCGGGAAGAGGTGCTCAAGTAAGGAAGAACACATATAGAACAGAATAAAACCGGTTTCTGTACCTTCCCTGCAGGTTTTCTCCAGACACTCACGTCTGTTTTGCATCATTTGTATTTTTCACTGATGCTCACATGCATTGCTCTGATGTTTTTACTTTGTTTACATTCAAAGCTACTGTTCTTATTCCTTGTTATTGTTTTGTAGATTTTGTTTTTGTCATTTTTAGCATTCTGGTTGGTTGTTAGGTGATAGATGAAAAAAGCCATCCTAAAAGTCCGCATTTGCATTGTCTGCCAATTTTTTCCCCATATATCGGCGCTTGTTGCACGTGTGTAAATGGCAAAAACACTTGTTTAGTGTTCGATTTTCTTTTTATTACTTTATTTTTTTATAGTATTTATTTTGCAGTATTATTGCAATCTATTTCTTATCAGTGTTATTTTAGTGTCATTGAGATACTATTATAGTTTTTATTAATTTTTTGAATAAGTTTTTATGTTTATAATTTCTGTTTTCATTTTAATTTTAGTTTTCATTTTAATTTTTTTTTACTTTCAGTTAACATTTATTTTAAAAATGCTTTTTTATGGTTTTAGTTTCAGTTTTAGTTAACTATAATAACCGTTTCTTATTTTTCTTTTTTTTATATTTTTATTTCACAATATGACAATAATCTCAATATTGTAATCAATAATCATTATGAAATCATGGCAATTATTATTTATTATGTTGTAATATTGAATTGGTCAAAAATGGTCACTGAAAGAATTTCAAGTTAGTTCTTGTAGAAAGAATGTACCCACATTTTTTTCTCAAATCTTGCAGCCCTAAAAGGATTTCACACTCAAAAACAAAACAAACTAATTAATTCAAATGCTGTTCTATTGAACTTTCTATTCAAAGTATCCTAAAACGGTATCAAAAATATTAAAAAAATATACAAAATATTAAGCATCACAACTGTTTTCAACATTGGTAATAATAAGAAATGTTTCTTGATAATAAAACAGCTATGAATACTTTGGTGTTAATGTGATGATCTCTTCCTCAGGAACTTCACCGACCAGCTGCGTAAGATCTCAAAGGACGCTGGGATGCCGATCCAGGGTCAGCCGTGTTTCTGTAAGTACGCACAGGGAGCCGACAGCGTGGAGCCCATGTTCAGACACCTGAAGAACACCTACTCCGGACTGCAGCTCATCATCGTCATCCTGCCCGGAAAAACACCCGTCTACGGTAAGAAGGTCACACACAGAGCAGAGCCGCCCTCCTGCCAAACGCCCTCAGACTAATGAACACACGTTTGATCTGTGCAGCGGAGGTGAAGCGTGTGGGAGACACTCTTCTAGGAATGGCCACTCAGTGTGTTCAGGTGAAGAACGTGGTGAAGACCTCCCCTCAGACGCTCTCCAACCTCTGCCTCAAAATCAACGTCAAACTCGGCGGCATCAACAACATCCTGGTGCCGCATCAACGGTGAGAGTGTGACTGAAGTCCCTCTGGATGTGTTTAGATTTAGCTTGAGCATTAAAGGGACAGTTCACCCTAAAATGAAAATTAGCCCATGATTTACTCTCCCTCAAGGCATCCTAGGTGTATATGACTTTCTTCTTTCAGAGGAATCCAATCGGAGTTATATTTAAAAATGTCCTGGCTCTTCCAAGCTTTATAATGCTCCGTGGGGTTAATAAAGGCCTCCTGAAGCGAATCGATGCTTTTTTGTTAGAAAAATATCAATTTTTAAAACTTTATAAACCGTAATCTCTAGCTTCCGCTAACTGTCGTACGCGCGTTCACGAGAGAGTGGTGTCCAGCGGATGACGTAGGACGTAGCGTAAGTCATATACACCTAGGATTGCTTGAGGGTGAGTAAATCATGGGGTAATTTTCATTTTTGGGTGAACTGTCCCTTTAACACTTTATTTGAACCTTTTCTTAGGTCGGCAGTGTTCCAGCAGCCGGTGATCTTCCTCGGAGCAGATGTCACTCACCCGCCGGCTGGTGATGGGAAGAAGCCGTCTATTACTGCTGTGAGCATGTCACAAACACACACACACAAGCAGCATTTTAACACTTTCAGCTGTTGTTATAAAGTCTCTTGTGCATTTTGAATGAGATTTTAAATCCAAGTTGGGCTGAGAAGCTGTTTGCCCTAAAATCAACTGGCTTCACGTCAATAAACGAGGGCTGTCAAGCAATTAAAATGTTTTATCTAATTAATTACACAATGCTGCAATTAATTAATAAAATGAATTGTATATTAATCGCACATCAAATTTCATGAGAAATCACCCCCAAAAGATCATTTAAAGCCATTATTGTGTTACATGAGAAAAGCATGAAATAGACATTACAAAAAACGCTTTACAAAGTATTTGTTTTTGTTTATTTAATTTCCTATTTTCTTTTTTCATTTTTGGGTGAACTATCCCTTTAATTCGTTTTTTATTAATATGGAATTTGTATTTTTATTTTCAGCTTTTTTATTAATATGTAAATATGAAATTATTTTTTAATGAAATAACACTCTAAATAAGAAACTAAAACTGCCAGTAGGTGGCGGTAATTGTTTCAGTGAATAATTCATTGATTCATTGATTCGATTCAGTGCTCCCTCATCACATGTACCTTTCCCGCGCTCGTTTGACTCGCGCCTGGCGCTGAGGTGAAGTTGGAGTG
>NW_015666612.1:21993-30184 GCF_001515625.1 Sinocyclocheilus rhinocerous
GCTTTATATCGGCCATCGGCCACCCTGCTCTCTAAGATATCGGCATCGACTGCCAAAAAAACAATATCGGTCGACCACTAAATGTATGTGTAGAATTTATGATCAGAATTAATGTTCAAACTTTGGCAAAAAATTTAGGGAAATATCAGGGCATTTTTGCAAATTGTGATTTAAAGGGCTGGAAAATATAAAATTATGTAATAATTTAACTTTTTTATTTAAATAATAATTAAAAAGTCATTTAATTTTTTTTACATTTTTCTTTTTTTCCTACTCCAAAGTACTGCACCTTTGCTCTTTGTAGGTGCAAATTCTATGAAATATTTTTTATAAGTAATTCTCATAAATTGCAAACGACTAGAAACGTTGCAGACGACTAGGTGTGTCTCCTTGTCGACCTCTTGTTCATGGAGCTTAAATTGTTATATTTAAATTGCTTAAATATATATACACTGCTTCTTTCAATTTATTATACAAAGTCTAAACAAAACTGCATGATAATTTAGATGATTTACTCAAGCAGCTTTCTTGAATTGGCCAGTCATCAGATGTATTATATAACAAGAGCATCTATTATTGATCTAGGACATAATGAAGTTATATAAATCTAACACAACTCTCTGTAAACCCAAGCTTAGCTGAAAGCCACTTAATTTAAGGCTCATACTGAAGGCTGTAATTACCAGCCTGCTGTTCTTTGTGGCCGAGTGCCGCCCAGTTTGCTGCCGGCTCCAGAAGTGGCTCAGGACACGGGTGGAGTGAAAGGGAGGACACGCCAGAGGTGGGCAGAACAGGATGGGAGCTTTACAAAGAGAAAATGGCTCGCCGGTGACTCACAGATGCAAAGGAAATGATGTCACACCCGCCCTGCGCATGCAACCACTTGTACGCGTGTACTCTTTCGGTGGTTGCCAAGCAATGGTGACAAAGACCTGAGTCACGCAGACGGATGGCGAGAACATTGACAGAGGCTGGGTGATGTGGAGGGAGGGGCAGCAGGCCGGTTTCTGTAGGGACCGTGAGGTGAACTGCTGATGATCATTCTGTTTCCTGCAGCTAGGGGGCAGCAGATTTCTGTACCTTCTCTGCAGGTTTTCTACAGCTGCTCATGTTTGTTCTGCATTATTGGGATTTTTCACTGATGCTCACATGCATTGCTCTGATGTTTTTACTTCGTTTACATTTAAAGCAACTGTGTCACGTTCTTCCTTGTGATTGTTTTGTAGCTTTTTTAGTTGTTGTTGTCATTTTTAGCATTCTGGTTGGTTGCTAGGTAAAAACTCATCCCAAAAGTCCACATTTGCCACATTTAGCATCCGTTTGTTTGTTTGTTTGCTCACGGGTCGGATCTTGTTGCTTGTTTGTGAACTGCAAAACCAATTTTTTTCTTTTTTTTGGTGTCTGATTTGTGCCACTTAATTTGATTTATTATTGGCATTTTATTTTTAGTCTGATACATACACTACCATTCAAAAGTTTGGGGTCAGTAAGATATTTATTCGGCAAAAATGCATTAAGTTGATCAAAAGAGACATTTATAATGTTACAAAAGATTTCTGTTTCAAATAAATGCTGTTCTTTTGAACTTTCTATTCATCAAAGAATCCTGAAAAATAAAATGTATCACGGTTTCCACAAAAATATTTAGGTCGGCAGTGTTCCAGCAGCCGGTGATCTTCCTCGGAGCAGATGTCACTCACCCGCCGGCTGGTGATGGGAAGAAGCCGTCTATTACTGCTGTGAGCATGTCACAAACACACACACACAAGCAGCATTTTAACACTTTCAGCTGTTGTTATAAAGTCTCTTGTGCATTTTGAATGAGATTTTAAATCCAAGTTGGGCTGAGAAGCTGTTTGCCCTAAAATCAACTGGCTTCACGTCAATAAACGAGGGCTGTCAAGCAATTAAAATGTTTTATCTAATTAATTACACAATGCTGCAATTAATTAATAAAATGAATTGTATATTAATCGCACATCAAATTTCATGAGAAATCACCCCCAAAAGATCATTTAAAGCCATTATTGTGTTACATGAGAAAAGCATGAAATAGACATTACAAAAAACGCTTTACAAAGTATTTGTTTTTGTTTATTTAATTTCCTATTTTCTTTTTTCATTTTTGGGTGAACTATCCCTTTAATTTGTTTTTTATTAATATGAAATTTGTATTTTTATTTTCAGCTTTTTTATTAATATGTAAATATGAAATTATTTTTTAATGAAATAACACTCTAAATAAGAAACTAAAACTGCCAGTAGGTGGCGGTAATTGTTTCAGTGAATAATTCATTGATTCATTGATTCGATTCAGTGCTCCCTCATCACATGTACCTTTCCCGCGCTCGTTTGACTCGCGCCTGGCGCTGAGGTGAAGTTGGAGTGCACGTCTCTTTTATGTGGTCGTAAAGATGTTCAGCGTGTAAATAAACGCAATTCTTGTCGAGAAAAAAGAGACTGAAGCAGCAGTTGTGCATGGGGTGGCCAACTGTGTTAAGTGCATTAAATATTTTTAAACTGAAAAAAATTAATCGCATGTGTTAACGTGCTAATTTTGACAGCACTAATCTATATATATATATATATATATATATATATATAGAATCCCGAAAAATAACATGTATCACGGTTTCCACAAAAATATTGAGCAGCATGATTGTTTTCAACATTGATAATAATCAGAAATGTCTCTTGAGCAGCAAACCTGCATATTAGAATGATTTCTGAAGATCATGTGACACTGAAGACTGGAGTAATGATGCTGGAAATACAGCTTTGATCACAGAAATAAATTACATTTTAACAGATATTCACATAGAAATCAGTTATTTTTAATTGTAATAATATTTCACAATTTTACTGTATTTTGCTCAAATCATGTTTAAAAGACTTTCTCAAAAACAAAAAAGATCTTATTTCTTATCTTATTTGAATGGTAGCATGTCTGATATCTCATTCTCCACTTAATGCAGGAATTTTTTCATCATTTTTGTTGAACCTCATTTTTAATGCAACATGCTCTTATGATGTAACGTGCTCTGACACGACTCATCTGCGCAGGTGGTGGGCAGTATGGACGCTCATCCCAGCAGGTACTGCGCTACAGTACGAGTACAGCGACCCAGACAGGAGATCATTGAAGACCTGTCGTACATGGTGCGAGAATTACTCATCCAGTTCTACAAGTCCACCCGCTTCAAACCCACCAGGATCATCTTCTACAGGGACGGCGTACCAGAAGGACAGTTACCGCAAGTAAGTCATTTTATGATTCATTCAGTGGCATCAAAAATACAGTAAAATTCTGAAATATTATTACAGTTTAAAATAACTGTTTTCTATGTGAGTATATTGTAAACTGTAATTTATTTCTGTGATCAAAGCTGAATTTTCAGCATCATTACTCCAGTCTTCAGTGTCACATGATCTTTCAGAAATCATTCTAATATGCTGATTTGCTGCTCCAGAAACATTTCTGATTATTATCAACATTGAAAACAGTCGTGCTGCTTCATATTGTTGTGGAAACCATCATGCATTTTATTTTCAGGATTCCTTGATGAATAGAAAGTTTAAAAGAGCAGCGTTTTTTTTTTTTTTAAATAGAAATCTTTGTAACATTCTAAATGTCCTTGTGTAGATCCTGCACTACGAGCTGTTGGCCATCAGAGACGCCTGCATCAAGCTGGAGAAAGACTACCAGCCGGGCATCACCTACGTAGTAGTGCAAAAGCGCCACCACACCCGCCTTTTCTGCGCTGATAAATCTGAAAGAGTGAGTTTCCAGAAAACAACACTTTAAAGTTAATATTCCTAGAAGCAGAGTTATTTTAGTAGCCTATCACTGATATACTATTATAGTTTTTGTTAATATATTGAATTAGACTTGATCTTTTTTTTATTTTAGTTTAATTTTGTTGTTTTTGTCATTTTTATTCCGTTTTTTTTAATATCTGTATAATTTTCATTAAGTTTTAGCTTCAATTTAAGATGCGAAATGTTGCCTCCACAACTAGCTAAAATAAAATAGGTTTAAACTTTTAAAAAATATTTTATGTTAATATTCATTTTATTTTATTTTATTTTATTAATGAAAATGTTTTTATGGTTTTAGTTTATTTAGTTTAGAGTTATTTTAGTACTTTAGCTTAATCTAAACAAAATGAGAAATGTTAAGTTAAAATAGCTTAAATAAATGATACATTTAATATAAATTAAAACATTTGAATGTAAAAATTGATTAATTAAATTAATAAATTAAACATAAAATAATGTAAATTTAATTCAGTAGCTGAAATAAATGTCTAATTCAACTAGCTGGATTTTTCATGTTTTGTTTTATTACAGTTAATGTTTATTTTATTTCAAGTCATAAAAATGTTTTTGTGGTTTTAGTTTATTTAATTTGAGTTATTTTAGTACTTCAGTTTTAAATGAAAATGAGAAATGTTGCCTTGGCAGCTAGCTGAAATAAAATAAGTTGTTTTGTTTTTTTTATATGTCAGTTCATGTTTATTAACTTATTTAATTTGAGTTATTTTAGTACTTAAACTGAAAACAATGAAAAAAAAATATTGCCTTGTTAACTAGCTGAAATAAAAAAATATATATATATTTTTTTTTTATTAGTTAAGGACAGTTTGTTTTTTTCAAAGTAATCATTGTTGTTGTTTTTTTTTATTTTTTTTTATAGTTTTAATTTAAGTTTGAAGCAGTCTTCATTCTAATCATTCTAATCCCTGTGGTTTTGCTCAGATCGGGAAGAGTGGGAACATTCCAGCAGGAACTACGGTCGACACCAGCATCACGCATCCGTTCGAGTTTGATTTCTACCTGTGCAGTCATGCAGGTATTCAGGTGAGCACACCGACGTGCTGCAAGCATTCATTCATGGCCGTGTGCCTGTGACTGTGGTTTGACGTTCTGTGGTCCTCGTCTCAGGGCACCAGCCGACCCTCACACTACTATGTCCTGTGGGACGACAATCGCTTTACAGCTGACGAGCTGCAGATTCTCACCTACCAGCTGTGCCACACATACGTGCGCTGCACCCGCTCCGTCTCCATCCCAGCGCCTGCGTACTACGCCAGACTCGTGGCTTTCCGTGCCCGATACCATCTGGTGGATAAGGAGCATGACAGGTGAGGCCAAGATCATGAGCATCTGTAGTTTTGATGTTATTAAACTGCATTAGCTATTAACATTAATTAATGTTAATTAAACTTAATACAGTAGCTCTGGTCCAAAACCTAGTGAGCAGCCTTGCTGCCTACATAGAAAACTACATCCAAAAGGGCTGTTCCTGTCCTCTGACCTGCTTCTCCATATCTGCTAGATCAGGAGTTCCCAACATTTGTTTTTTGTCAGCCAAATCCCTTAGACATAAAATATTTACTTGATGTATCCTCTAAAATTTTAGGTTAATATTTCAATAATTTAACGACACTTTTGCATGTTCATGCTTCTCTGATTTTGGTTAACGTTCACATGACATGAAAGTGAACAGATAAATTATTAACAATTTTATTAGTAGGATTTTTTATTTTAAATTATTTATATATATATATATATATATATTGTGCAGATTCACACTATATATATATATATATATATACTGTATATACTGTATATATATATATATATATATAGGGCTTATTATATATTATAGTTGATCAAAAGAGACATTTATAATGTTATGTTTATATTTGTTATTTTTGTTTTAACTCCAATTAATACATACATACATGCAATACATGTACTGTATATATGTATGTGTGTGTGTGTATGTATGTATTGTAAATGAATTGTTCTGTAAAATAAATAATGAATATTGAATTATTATAGGACTAATAAATATTACATACACTGCAATTTGCAATACTAATATTACAATACTTATATATTGAGACTTTTTTCCAGAAACTCTCATTATTGAAGAAATAATAATTGTTTATAATCAACATTTCTTTCACTTTACATGTCATTTTCATTTATTTTTTGAGCTTTTCGCAGTGCATTGCCTATTCAGAAAGGAATGCATCCAATGCTCATAGTTTTCATTGAGATTCTTTTTTTTTTAAATAGCCCTTGTATCTAGAACTCACTTACAAAGCCTAGAGTACATGCTTAAAAATGTATTCATATAGAACATTTCATAAACAATGGTAATTCAACGTGCTTTACATGAAAGGGATTTTTTTTTTAAACATAAAAGATGCATGAGAAATTAAAAAACAATGATAAGCAAGAAATAAATATTTAAAATATATTTAAAATGTGCTAAAAACAAATAAGAAGAAAAGAGAAGAATCCATAAATAAGATGAAATGATGCAATCAGTAGGACGCCTACAAATGCTGTTTAGGTTTAAGAACAGAGCTTTTGTCTCATTGCCAGAAACAATATCAATCTTTTCTGCTTTGTATTTATTTGATCAAAAATACATTAAAATTGTGAAATATTATTACAATTTCAAATAACTATTTTCTATGTGAATATATTGTAAAATGTAATTTATTCCTGTGATGCAAAGCTGAATTTTCAACATCATTACTCCAGTCTTCAGTGTCACATGATCTTCAGAAATCATTCTAATATGCTGATTTGCTGATCAAGAAACATTTCTGATTATTATCAGTGTTGAAAACAGTCGTGCTGCTTCATATTTTTGGTGAAAATATGATACGTATTCGATTTTTGTTTAGGATTCTTTAATGAATAGAACGTTCAAAAGAACAGCATTTATATTTGAAATATTTAAAACTTTTGTAACATTATAAGTGACTAAACTGCCACTTTTTTTGATGCTCTAATGCATGTAATATCAGTTTTAAAGTCCTCTTTTATCTGGTTTCTGTGTTTGTAGCGGGGAGGGCAGTCACGTCTCTGGACAGAGTAACGGTCGGGATCCTCAGGCTCTGGCCAAAGCCGTGCAGATTCACCACGACACCATGAAGACCATGTACTTTGCCTAAGCAAATCTATGCCACAGGGACCGCCACACACCCCTCGAGCCAGTTCACAGGGTGCTACCAGTCCCACAAAGCCCACAGAACCCAACATGGAGGCTCACACTTTGAGTTTCGTTGAATCTGGCTGAACTATGCTCATTTTTTTATTTAATTGTGTATTATTGTATACTACCTTCGCACTCCCACATGTACGTATGTATGCAATATGGAGGGAAGGAACACAGACGAAGCTGTCGTTTTGTATGCCACCACAAAGCTGCCTCTTAACTCTGACGCCAGAGTTCAACGCCCCAAGTGGCGGAATCGTTGTTACTTCCTCATTATTTTTCTTGTTGTGAAATTTTCTTTTTAAATGTTTATTTTTGTGAATGACATGGTACATTAGCACTTAGTTTTAGCTGAAAGACACCACGAGCCCAGCGTTTACATGTCGCAAAAGAAGCGCAGGTAGTGATCGACTGTAGCATAAGACGCAGATGCAGGTGTCTCGGATGGATTTTAGACTTGCCGTTAGTTAAAGAGTGGCCAAATTAGCATAACGATTGATGGACCACTGAGTGCTCACTGCATTTGCACTCTCACATCAGCATAACACCGAAACCAGCATTATGCACCAGCCAAACGCCATGCCAACTGGTGACAAAGGGCCCTCGTCTGTAAAACGTGCGTTTTACTGCACTTGAAAAGGATGATTTTGCTCAGTTTTTTTTAACTTCCAGTGCACATAAATCTTCCTGAACTTACAGGAGTAGTTCACCCAACAATGACAATTTTTTAAAATCATTTATTCACCCTCGTGTCATTGCAAACCCTGGATTTTTTTTTTCTTCCATGAAACAGAACGAGCCGTTTTCAGTGCAACACTAGATAGAGGGTGATTTATACTGTAAAGCGCCATGTAAGTGTATAAAACTAGCCCGCATGACTTACATATTATAATCCAATCTTTTTGAAGTCATATTTTAGATTTGTGTAAGAAAAAGACACAAATGTAAGTTATTATTCACTATTTTTAAACTTTGCTTTTTGTGTTTCAAATACGCCTGTAAAAGAGATTTGAGAGCTGCAATGAAGGAGACGATAATCAGTTGATAATCACGTAATTTTTGGTCTGTTCCTTACATAAATTTATTATGTGAATACAGAAGACTTGGAATACAGTATTTTCATGGCAGTATAAGTTACCATCCAACTTTGTTGTACAGAAATATATATAT
>NW_015666612.1:30858-35345 GCF_001515625.1 Sinocyclocheilus rhinocerous
TATATATATATATATATATATATATTCTGTTTTTTTGTGTTTTTTTTTGCATTTTTGGGTGAACTTTTCCTTTAAACCTTTTCTTCCACTTGCCTCTGTAAACAAAGCAATACAAGGTCACTGAGGCAAGTCATAAGGAAAACCTCAAGTCATGTTTAAGATGATAGAAGAGAATGAGATGTGTTTGTCTCTACCGGGAGCTCGAACAATGCAGGAAGTTGTTTGTATATAGTGAGCCTGTCCTCTCTCTCACACAGGCTCATGAAGGCCGTTGGGTCGCATCACCACACGCTCCCACCCGTCATAGCCGTTCTGCATTCTTTTCAAGCGTGCCGTTGGTAACACTGCCTGCCACATTCCCTTCCCAACAAGCACATTAACACATGCCAGTATCATTGACCTGACGCCCGTCGGTGCAGTGGGCATGCCGGAAAACGCCTTTTCCGCAGGTTAAGGGAGCATTATGTCATGTAATCATGTCATACGGTGGATGTATGAAATGCATGTTTAAACTGAGTTGGTGTTGTAACTGGAGCCTCTTAGTAATCATATTAAGACTGAGCCCGTATAACATTTGATGCCATACTTTCTCACCCGTTTGCCTTAAAATACATAAATTTATTATGTGAATACAGAAGACTTGGAATACAGTATTTTCATGGCAGTATAAGTTACCATCCAACTTTGTTGTACAGAAATATTAAGACTGAGCCCGTATAACATTTGATGCCATACTTTCTCACCCGTTTGCCTTAAAATGAAAATCTGTCATTACGAATCTGGATTTTTTTCCCACAGCTGCATACAAAAAACACTTCATAGGATGAATAAATAATGACATGAATTTTCATTTTTTGGTGAACTTTCCCTTTAAGGAAACCTTTTACTGCAAAGTGGCAAGGAATCTCCACAAGGTGACATTGTTGAAAGACTCGCCTCAAAGTGCCCAAAACGCTTTGTTGAAATTCAAAGGGATTTTAAGATGTAACAGTTGACCATGTTTTATTTTAACTCATGTTTATGAAATGTATACAAAGACATGCCTTTATATATTAGGTTTTACCAACCCAACAAGGTGATTTTTATTGATGCGCGCTGTATAATATTGATCCGGTCTGAAATATTCTGATGCAGTACTTGGCTCTCAGAAGCCACAGCACCTTGTTAGTGATGAAGAAGATGGAGGTGCGTAACAGTGTAACTGGAGAATGAACTTCACCCGACCTCAACGTTTAAGCAATATTAAGCCACTGATAAAGAACAGTCCATATCATAGCACTTCCCAATAGATTCAATGAATGAACACATAAGCAAGTCATTTTGGCTCTGTATGTAATAGTGAGAGGACTTTGTTTGGGACGATTATTTTTTAAAGAAAATAAAAGTTGTTTTTTATTAAATACTGTGTTGAGTCCTGCTTGCAGATGTGAGCGGGTCTGGGGTTGAAATGAAATGTACAACTGCATTTCATTATTTACTGCTTTTTGCAGTTTCATCATTTGTTATTCATGCATCTAATTCTATTGAAGTAGCATGCATTTACAACCCATTTACTTCCAAAAGATGACATTTCAAACAGAAACCAGATTTCATATTATAAAAGCAATTTTTTTGACATTTTGATAAATGATGACAATGTTTTTCTTTGGAATAACATGCACCCATTAACGCATGCTTCATAAGACTATGAAAGTGATTGGTCAGTTTTGATTTCATGTTGACTTTAATCAATGACATTTTCATGCATCCCTTGTAAAATCACTCTTATCATCTATTCTGTTTTATTAACTGGATCAACACCATAATTCATGGTATCAGTGTTCATTCTTGCACTGAACTGAATGCTACAGTTTATGGAAGAATGGTTTTACAATTGATTTTACAAAGATGAATGGGGCCTAATAAGTAAAATCACTCTTAACATCTATTCTGGTGTATTAAATGGGTTAAGATTATAATTCATGTTATCAGCTTTTTATTCAAGAAAATTAATAATAAAAGTGTACAAACAGATGGAAAATAAATGATAGAGAGATCCTTTAACGTTTGTATAACCCGGAAAAAAAGTGTTTTAAACATTTCAAAAACTGAGCAGTATGAATGTTCAGAGAACATTTAGAAGTAACGTTTTTATGACTTAATGGGAACATTAGCAAAACATTCTCAGAACATAAACTTGTTAGCAGATAGATAGATAGATAGATAGATAGACAGACAGACAGACAGACAGACAGACAGATAGATAGATAGATAGATAGATAGATAGATGGTAAAGTTATCTGCTCTTTAATAATGTTCTCAAAACGTTTGCACAATAACAATATTCATACGTTGTTCACTTTTTTCCCCCTGAAACATTTTAGTTGACTTGAAGGTTGTCTGACATTTTTAACAAATGTTTCAGAATGTTCAGAGACATTTCAAAAGTAACGTTCCCATGTTTGCAAAATGATAAAATTAAACGTTCCCTTAACATTTAAAAAAACTGGACGTTTAGAACGTTCAGAAATAATGTTTCTAAAATAAACTTAATGGGAACGTTAGCGAAACGTTCTTAGAACATAATTTTGTTTCTGATAGATAGATAGATAGATAGATAGATAGATAGATAGATCCCCGTCCCTTCCCTCGCAGCCAATCAGCGCGCGGCTCTCGCGGCAGGTCAGTGCGTCGCGCTCGCGGACGATCAGACGCTCCATATTAAGCCGTCGCAAGTCTCGCGGAGGCTCTGAGTGTCAGAGAAACCCTGCGAGAGAGAGAGTTCAGCTCCCAACTTATTTCATGTCACCGCCGGCGTAAAACGGAGGGAATCAGCGCTATCGAAAAGCCTCGAGCTTCGAGGACGGAATTCATGGATGATCGGGGACCTTCGCCTGCGGCGTTTCACGGGATTTTTCTCCTCAGATGGGAATGTAGCTTAGCTGGTTAGCCTGGCCGCTAGCAGTAGCAGGCTAGCTGTGTCGAAGAGCGGAGGCGACATCAGTTGACTTTTACTCGCTGTAGCGTCATAACACCTCAACAAACCGCCTCGGTCTTTCCAAAGACGCGTTTCTGAAGGCGTCGCCGTCACAGAAACAGCGATTCGGGACTGTATTCGGGCAGGTTGAGGGGAACTTCTCGTTTTAGATGGCTGGCTAGCCGGCCGTCACGTCAGTCTGTCAACCGAACCTGAAATCCCGACCGGATAGTTCGAGCCACGGAACCTCGGCCTCCTCTGATACACGAGCCTCTGGGAAGGTGGATTAGGAACCCGTGAACTGGGAGGTGACGCTCGCACTGGGTTAACGGAACCGGTTCGGGCGGCTTCTGAAGTTCGTCTACTACGAGCCGGGGAGGGAACCGGACAGAGACCTCATGAATGGAAATCGGAACTACAGGTGTGTGTGCGTGCGTGTGCGTGCGTGTGTGAGATGTTGGGTGTTATTCGCACATCTGGCTGTGTGCAACGTCACGACGAGGGCTTGAATACATATAGTGCATGCATATTATATACATGTCATATTTAATTTGAATGCTGAGCATAGTTATGGTTGAGCAGGTGTTCGTGCTGTTTTGACAGTATGGTTATAAGGAAACTTCATTGCACTATTAAACCAGCATCTGACATCTAGCAATGACAATCACAATGTTTCACAATTTTGTCTTCGTTGTGAACCGCATGTTTGTTTACTTAAAACCTTATTTTTGACACGTAATTTTGCTTGAAGTATTCTGAAGAGTCCCCATGAGAGATATCTGGGAATTTGAAAATTGTGCTTTAACAGGCCTGGAGATGTTATGAAAATGAATCAAATCTTGGGCTTTTTTTGTATTGAATTTTATTTTATTTTTCTAGATATGATCTGCTCTAAAATATTTCACTGGCTCTATATTGGTCTTGTGTAGATGGCAAGCCATAGTGAGATCTATTTTGCTATTCAAAAATTGGTCGGGATGATTAATTAGTAAATCAGTGTGAAATGAATTTTGACTCAAAGTTATGAAAATTCATTGTTTAAGATATGTGGAAATCCATTTGCCAAAAGGTAAAACGATAATAGGTTTGACCAGTATTTTTACCTTTAACTTAAAATAATTTAAGTAATTTATTTAATGTATCATTTGGATATTAATAACTTCACATTTTATTAAATATAAGCATTCATTCTCAAATTATAATTCTTATTACTTCTAGTTAAAATGTATAATTACAATTTAATCATTTAAATTAATTTGAGACCAGTTAGCTTACAAAGCAACTTTGCACTATTATAATGGAATAACAATGAGACTGCTGATATAAAAGTAAAAGCCACAAGCAAAAAATGTAAAAGTAAAATAAAAAGTGTGTGTGTATGTATCTATCTATCTATCTATCTATCTATATGTATATGTGTGTATATATATATATATATATATATATATATGCCACAAGCAAAAGTAAAATAAAAAGTGTGTGTGTATGTATCTATCTATCTATCTATCTATCTATATGTACTATATGTATA
>NW_015666612.1:38098-49997 GCF_001515625.1 Sinocyclocheilus rhinocerous
TATATATATACTTTTTTTTTTTACTTTAAATTATTTTATTCTTGTTGTTATTAATAATATTTTATGTTTTAATTGCAATTAAATGTTTAGATAATTTAATTGTTATCTCTAATGATCATTTAGCCATTAATGTGTCAAAGAACTGAAGTAATTAATTTTAAGGTAATAAGGTTATCAGACACTACTCTAACAAGTCAGAATGGGTCCATTTCTGCTTTTAAGTGTATTAAAAAAACCTTTCCACTTGAATTCTCATTAGGACTGCTTTACTGTACCATAGTCAAGCATTTCTGTGAAATACTGAGCTCATGTTTGTACTGTTCTTGATGCACATCTTCTTGTAGTGTGGTTTAGATCAGAGCAATTATCTCATTGTGCCTCATCGTTCACGTTTTAAAGGCTGACTCTGAGTCATTTTGCGATGTGATGAAGCACTGGTCAGATATGATGGGGGTGGTTTGCCTCCTGTGACCAGCAGTAAGTGGGTTAGAATCAGGTCAGACGAGTGACCTCTCATAGCCTCACTGACCTCAAAGTCAGAAGTTCATCACCGCCAGATTTCCCATTTTTAAGTGCACTTCCCTAAAGTTGTATATTCCTTTTTGCTTGTGGCTGTTTCCTTAAATGACACTTGTCTGTGTTGACTAATAAGTTGATATTTCAAGGGTCTGCATTGTGTCTCACCTATGGAATACCCCCATCTGAAGGGGCTTTGTGAGGAAAGGTTACCTTGCGCATTGGATTTTCCCTTAGAACATGTTCAGTGGTTCTGTACTGTTGCTGAGAAATCGGGCGTTTTCAAGATTGTATAAAATAATGTGTCTTTTGGGTACAGTGGTTGATTGACATGAGGTCTTTACAGCCTATGAAATCCATTTTATTTTTCCCAAATTCTGTTTTTCCATTTTCTGTTTTTATTTTAATGGTTAGATTAAATATTATTAATCAAAAAGCATGTCTAATTAATTGAAATCATGAAACTGATGAACAACAATTCATTAAAAAGTATAAAAAAATACATTTTAGTAGGGCTGGGTATCGTTCAAAATTTTTTTAAAACGCATAGCTCAGACAGAATCATGATTTCTATTTAATTTCCACTGATTTACTGATGAGCATTAGCAGCTTCCAGCGCTGTCTGCTTGTGTTCTCTCGTCCATGATCACTGCTCTGACTCAGAGGTAATAACATATTTAATTTCAGCAACATTACATGGCCAAAACACACATTAGATGGCAGGGCCGGATTTACCTATTTTCGTGACGTAGAAAAAACACATTTTTGGGCCCCCTTCCCTATTAATATAATAGACCTAATATTACCACCCAAGCAAACAAAAATATTTCTTAATCAGTGGAAACCGATACAGTGTTTTCTATCGGAATAAGCGCTTGCGTTCAGTCAATAAAAATCGAATAGTTCTTAATTTCTTTGAGAACTGAGAAAGACCATACCATATAGTCGTGGCCACATAACCACCTCCGGGAGTGCATTATTTCTCTAATAATTTTAACGGCCTGGAGTCCCAACCACACATCAAGACATTTAACATGTTTCCGTCCTGAAATGTCGTGTGGGTTGAAGTAATTTTTTTACGCACCTCATCCCAAACCTTCCGTTGCAAATTCCAAAACGTAATTTTAGAGCTGATAACAGAGGCTTGAGCTATTGATATGCAGGCTAACGCAGTTATTAATACAGTCTAATGCGGTTATTAGAGAGAGAGAGAGAGAGAGAGAGAATTAAAATAAATAAATGTTCATTTTCACTCATCACTTAATTTTCACCAACTTAAAAGTTCTATTGTGTTGTTTAGTATTTAATTAAAAAATTAAAATCCTAAAACTTTCTACTTCTTTTTAATAGTATTAAATGCAATGCATAATAAATAAACTAATAAATGCAATAATAAATGAACATTTCAACATTTCTACCTAACGCTGCAGGATGTTTGCATCTACTGAGGAAGGATTCTGGAGATATTTCATGGAAAGATGAAAAAAAACAACAACACTTCCTCTGTTCATTACTGGTCAGTCAGCTGAAATTGACCATTGTGAATAACCTCAACACTGCCATAAATCAAACAGGAAATGTGGCTGGAAATTGTTTTTCACTGTTTTCCCTCTATTATGATGTTAAAACTCTTGACACTGTACATCTTGATCGCTTCAGAACGGCTCAGATTGGATGACTCGCATTCAAAGCCGATGTAATGTAATTATTAGGGCTGGGTATCCTGGTTCCTGAACGATACTTTTTTCGATACCAATTTTATGAAATCAATTTTAACAAGATTACATTATCTAAAAAAAAAAAACCTTTGGTTTTATTTTTCAGCTTGTTGATGTTTATACAAACTCAAAGACTCATCTCCTGAGCCATTGCACAAAGGAACAAAATGTAACCAACACAATAAATCAGTGCAAAATAGTTTTAATAAAGCTCAAATAGTCTTCAGTTTACACATCTGTTAGGCTACATTTACACTAGTGCGTGTTCGTTTTAAAACGCATAGCTTTTCCACTCATTTACTGATGAGCATTAGCAGCTTCCAGCGCTGTCTGCTTGTGTTCTCTCTTCCATGATCGCTGCTCTGACTCAGAGTCAGAGGTAATAACATATTTAATTTCAGCAACATTACATGGCCAAAACACACATTAGACTGCAATCGGAAGTTATTACAAACACTAGATGGTGGTTTAAAGTGAGTTTTGA
This sequence comes from Sinocyclocheilus rhinocerous, assembly GCF_001515625.1. Classification (NCBI taxonomy): domain Eukaryota; kingdom Metazoa; phylum Chordata; class Actinopteri; order Cypriniformes; family Cyprinidae; genus Sinocyclocheilus; species Sinocyclocheilus rhinocerous. The sequence goes on from NW_015666612.1 coordinate 40,817, forward strand.
GTAAAAGCGGAATATAAATCTTATTTATTGTCTTATGTAGCATGATGCTACAGTTTGCATGAATGGTCACATAACACGCGCTTTCGGTCGTGTAACGTTAGTATGAACGGACATCTGCATATGATCAGAACTCTACGCAGCTCCCGCGCTACTCTCCATTGGAAATGAATGACTGAATGACCGGTCTGTCGCTTGTCGGAGATAGTGGAAAGCCGGCTTGAAACGCCAGTATGACGAGGATCGTTTTCATTTTAAAACATAAACGTACCAGTGTAAACGTAGCCTTACATCTAAGGGGGCTGGGACTCATTCACACTACAGCCTCACGTGTGCGCCACATCTCTGAGTGTAACCGGTGTAAACTAGTAAGTGTGTTCGACTTGACGCGGACTGACTGTCCAGACCGATCGGTGTACCACCACATCAGTGTTCGTTTTAAAACGCAGCTCAGACAGAATCATGATTTCTATTTATTTTCCACTGATTTACTGATGAGCATTAGCAACTGTTCTCTCTTCCATGATCGAGGTAATAACATATTTAATTTCAGCAACATTACATGGCCAAAACACACATTAGACGGCAATCGGAAGTTATTGCAAACACTCGATGGTGGTTTAAAGTGAGTTTTGAGTAAAAGCGGAATATAAATCTTATTTATTGTCTTATGTAGCATGATGCTACAGTTTGCATGAATGGTCACATAACACGCGCTTTCGGTCGTGTAACGTTAGTATGAATGGACATCTGCATATGATCGGAACTCCACGCAGCTCCCGCGTTAACTCTCCATTGGAAATGAATGACTGAATGACCGGTCTGTCGCTTGGAGATGGTGGAAAGCCGGCTTGAAACGCAGTGGAAACGCCAGTACGATGAGGATAGTTTTCATTTTAGAACATAAACGCACCAGTGTAAATGTAGCCTTACATTTATGGGGGCGGGGGCTGGGACTCATTCACACTACAGCCTCACGTGTGCGCCACATCTCTGAGTGTAACCGGTGTAAACTAGTAAGTGTGTTCGACTTGACGCGGACTGACTGTCCAGACCGATCGGTGTATTACAGTACCACGAGAGCTAAAGAGAGCAGACTGCTCCGTGCGCTTTCGAATCGCTCTCACGGATGTCAAACACTGATCGATCTGCGTCGCACCTCTTCTAGTCGAACACACCGGCTAGTGCTGCAGGCTTATTGGCTCGCTGACGCTGATGAGATTAACCCCTTAGGTATCGAAAAATTTGGTACCGAACGACGAGACTTTTTTCGATACTCGATGGTATCGAGGCATTTCGGTCGGTGCCTAAAAAGTATTGAACTCGATACCCAGCCCTACATTTTAAGGCTCTATGAAATTCTGTTTAATTTTTTTTCTCCAAATCCCTTTTTTCCCCTTTCTGTTTTCCATTTTGAAATTGTCCGCTTTAAATTTTCTGGATTCTGTTTAAATGGTTCATTTAAGTTCTATTAATGATAAAAGCATGTGCAATTAATTAAAATCTTGAAACTTATACAATTTAACAACATTTGAACAAAAATGACATATTATTAGGCCCTTTGAAATGTTTTTTTTTTTTTTTTCAAAATTCCATGTTTGTTTGATTATTTATTAATTTATTATTTACTTATTACTTTGAGAAGTACATTCTACTCTACAATAACATTTCTTTTAAGACATGTATCCATCCAAAATTTTCCAAATTTTGTGACATTCCATGTATTACTGTAAATTCCATTTTTTTTATTTTTTTGGACTGGATTCTGTGATTCTGTCTCTTATGAGTCTGTGCATCTGTGCCATGGGAGCTATGTGGCCAGTGACCATGAAGAGACCTAACCTGTGCGTTTTTATTAGGTTTGATGCTAAATATGGCATGATTTGAGGTGTTTAATAACACCAGATGTTTCCTGTCGCCTATCTAAGAAACGCCCCTGCTGAGGGGAAGCCCCCGTCGTGTCTCATTTTGAGGTAATGCTACAGGTGGGTGGGTACAGGCCAAGATGATGTCGTTTTCCCGCACAGGTTGCATAAACTGTTTTTCGAACCTTTCGAGTTCATGATGTCACTTGATGATCAAAGTTGCCAGCTTCTCCCAGTAGTTGTGCTGTTGTGCCAGTGTACTGCATTGACTTTTGATTGCCGCTGTTTGTTTGATGGTACTGCCAAAGCAGAGGAAGAGTTCCACCCTTTGATTCAACAAAAGCCCCTCGATCTCCTGCCCTCGCCCATAAGCTGATGACATGCTATGGGTGGTTTCTATGGTGAGTGCAGTTTGCCTTAAGCCAGCATTGTGGATAGCCAGTAGGGCTGTGCGATTAATCGAAATTGAATCGAAATCGCGATTTGAGACGTTGCGATTTCCTAATCGCAAAGCCTGCGATATTGACGCGATATTACTCTGTTCCAGAGCATATGCATGACTGCCTGCCTTGAGTTGCAGTCTCAGTATAGTGAAGGTTTTTCGGGGGCCCGGTGTGACGGTGAAATAGTCTGGGGGCCGCCAGCGCTGCCTGTCAATGTCAATATTTATTTGCTATTAAATGGCTTTTAAGGGTGATTTTGAATCATCATTTCAACCAAATTGCAAATGCTTATTGCAGTTACACAAAATCAGAGTATAAAATCTAGTTAAAATAATCAAAATAAGCATTTTAATCAGTCTGTCCCTAAATTAACATTATTAATCAAAAATAACTTTTATGTTCAAATTTTTCAAATCTTTTTCAAATTTTTATTTACCTTCAGACGTCATTGTGTTAAAAAGCATAAATAGAATAATAATGAATAACTGTATGAATAAAAAAAGAAAAAATTGTATTGTTCTGTTTAAAAGAGTGATTTTGAACCATAATTTCAACCAAACTGTCATTGTAGCCAATTAGATTGGAAATATTGAATGCAGTTACATAAAACGCAGTAAAAAAGTCTAGTCAAAAAGAATAGAAATAATCTTTTTAAACAGTTTCCTCCTAAATTAACAATAGTTATCAGTTCTTAAAAGTTCTCGAGTTCTTGATCCGGTACAAGTGTGGGTACAGTTTTCGTTCCAAGTTCTCTTTAATATTTAAAAAACACTGTGGTGGTGATAATCCCAAAACCGGAAGAAAAAAAAAATCACAAAAAGAAGGGGAGAACGATAAAAGGTTAACGAGAACGTGAACCGACCATCTCTTCCTCTTTACCAGTTAAAGCACAAAATAAGCATGAGTGAACATCAGACGGTATCTTGTTTCAACTGCGGAAAGACGTCAATACACACCATTTTTCAAGTTCAAGTCCACCAACGTAAGTCTGCTCTCCTGTCTGGTTTGTTTCAGACAAAATGACAGATCCGGCGTTATTATTGGTCAGATCGCCTGTCAATCAAATTCCCGGCGAAGGGTCAATTAAATTGGAAATATATATAATGCAGTTCCATAAAATACAGTAAGAAGTCTAGTTAAAGGTGCAATAGGTGATTGTCTTCAGAAACATTTTTTGTTATGCTGGTTGAAAGTCTCTTCACATCCCGATAGCAATCATTAAGTTAAGTGGTCTAAATGTATTTGTCTCAGGCTAAAGTTAGCATTTTCCAAGATCTCCTATTGCACCTTTAAAAGGAATCAAAATAATAATTTTAAACGGTATTCTCCTAAATCAACATTAGTTATCAGTTCTAAATATTCAAATGGGTTTCTTGCATAAATGATTTCACTTTTACTATTATTCGTTGCAGCATTAGTCTTGAAAAGCAAGCAGTTTATCTTCAGAATTGATGAAAGATTTGTTGTTGTTGTGTGCAATAGCACAAATAGAACAATGAATAACCAAAATGTTTTTATAGTTTGGTTTATGCATTTCGATATTTCTGCATATTATTTGTTTGGGACCTTAAAAATAATCAGTGCATCTCTAATTGTTAGGAAACTTAATAGCTAATTAAAAATCTTTGAATGTTCGTGTTATTGCATGGTTTTATTTTGGCCAGCCCTGTTCACCACGTGCACTGTACACTCACTGTGACCCATCATAGCCCAAGAATGTGATCCCTTTCATTTTCAGTGCTGAGACACAGCGACGCATTGTGTTCCACATCACGGGTGGAAATGCTGCTTGAAAGTGCGCATGCCGTAAATTAAGTAGAAAAAGATGGACGAAGAGGTTTTGGGGCCCTCTGGAGTGGGTTGTCGGCCTGGGGAATGTTTTCAGGGCAGTTACGTATGGAGACAGAGCAGTCTCTCTGTGTACATGGGGCCCTCTTTGGCCTTTAGGGCCTTTTTTCTTTGAAGGTTAGTTGGGGGAAAGCAAAGGGGCTCTGAGGAGAGATTTTATAGCATAAGAGGCGAGAGAGAGACAAAGCTTGACCTAGGCTAGGTCTCCGAGTCTCCTAAACTGGTTCAAATGACTTTTCAGATGTCTTTTCTGCTTAAGAATTTGTCTGTTTCTCGCTGAGCTCGTAGCAAGTTAAGGCTGTTAACTACACAGGGCACCTTTCACCTCGCTGTGGTGGAATCTCAACGCAGAATGCATCTTATTCATCAGAAACACTCATGGTGTGGTCAGGGTTCAGGGTTCAGGCTGTTTTCCTCTGCCATGTACATTGGCAAATATTGGCCAGCGTCTGTCCCTGCAGAACCCCAACACCCCCGTTTTGCCAACGTCCACATACTGTGACAATGGTGACCTTATCATAGCTGTTGATTTCTTATGAGGCAGTTCTTTTAAGCAATCAAAAGTATTTTAAAATAGTTGGAGCGGTTACTGAATTAGTCTGAAGCGCAGGTTATTGCTTTCATCATGTTTGATTTTAAAATCGCTATTACTGCATTATATTACTTAATGCTCAGTGTTTGTTAAACTGGTGGTTTGTATCACAATGTGCGTTTCAGTGAAATCTGTTTTATTTCCACCCAAATTCTGTTTTCCATATTACTTAAATTAAATTTGGAATTAAATTAAATTAATAATCAAAAAACATACCTAATCTATGGAAGCTCGTTTCTGCCAATGGATGAAAAATGAAAAAAAAAAAAGTAATTGTCACTTTTTATTTCACAATTCTTTTTTTTTTTTTAGTTTTTCTCCCTTTTTCATTTTATTACTTTTTTTTTTTAATCCTGTGGTGGAAACAAGCTTCCATGGTTTATAATGCATTTTCACAATTCTTTTTTTTTTTAGTTTATGTCTCACAATTCGGCCTTTTTCTTTTCCAAAATTGTGAGATATGAACTCAGAATCTGACTTACTTTCTTGCAATTGTTGAGTTGAGTTTATATCTCAAATATAATTGTATTTTTTTTTTTTTATCTCACAAAAAAGTTTGTATCTATTTGAGAAGAAGAATTTCTTCTCAAAATTGTGAGGAAAAAGTCAGAATTGTGAGAGAAAAAGTTGCCGTTTTTTTTTATCCTGTAGTGAAAACAAGTTTCCATCATTCTAATCAGTTTAATATATAAAACTTTAAAATTCTAACAATAATATTAGGGTTTATGAAATAATTTTCCCCCTGAAATTCTTTGTTGTTTGTTGTCATTTTTAAGGATTCTGTATTTTATGATTTAATTCAAATTTATCATCAAAAATGGTGCTAGTCAAATGAATTCATAAAACATTACCAATTTAATCAACCTTTTAACATGTAATGAAATGAAAATAACAATTCCTTCACAACAAAACATATACTTTTTATTCATTATTCCAAAATTTGCCAAATTCTGCAACATTTCACTGTAAAATAATTTTTTTATGACAGGACTCTGTCTGCATTTTCTACCTTGCAGAAACCATAGGTCCATATCAAGTTAAAGATGCGCATTTTGAGTAATCTGAGGTATACAGCATATACAACTGATCGAAATATTTAACACATTTAATTTAGTATTTTTATGGCACTTATAAGAGACTGTAAAAGGCTTTTTGAATTGGAGGGATTGGATTACGTTTATTTCTGATTTGTTGTGTCTGTTTGTTGAAATCTGAAATTATCTCATTATTTGGCAATGCAGTAAGCATAGCATTTTTTTTCCAAATATGTTTTTTCCCCAACTGTACTAAAAGAATCTTTCATCTTAAAAAGAGCTATTAGAATCTGAACTAGAATGAGCTATGATTGGCTCTAGAACTAGAACTGGTCAATGCCGGCTCTGGTCAATGCTGTGCAGTTCAGACAGAGCGTGCAAAAAACTGGCCTCTGCTATTGCTCTTATCTCCGTGTCCTAATCTCTGGATTACTGTATCGTTCAAAGGTTACATCTTTACCTTAGCAGGAGCTGTTTGATGGCTGCAGCCTCAGTTACCGTGTCGGCCGGTTTGCCAACTGTACACACGCGTCGACACACACGCTCCAACTTCCCATACCGTTCTGTCACTCAGTGCGTCTGAACCCGGTGCCGTGACTGACGCCATTGTGTCATACTGCCGAGCTCTCGGGCCCGTTCCCACAACCCAAGCCTCTGTGGATTAGGCTCACAACAGCTGTATTGTGTGTGTGTGTGTGTGTGTGTGTTTGCTGTAGATTGCTAGAGAGGTAGAGAGCTCAGAATACAGTACTGCATTTATCGCTGGATGTCTGGAAACCGACCAGATTGGCTGGTCAGTAGTTAGTGTAGTTAGTTGTGGATTTCTCCTGGCAACTTTTGCTCAGCAGAACAGTTCAGATTTCTCATGATTTGGGTTAGTGTTGTTTTAGTATTATTTATATACTATTTATTAATATTTTGAATTAGCTTTTATTTTTATATTTTCAGTTTTAATTTTAATTGTATGTGCTTCTGTCATTTTTTTTTGTTTATTTTATTGTTTTTGTTGTTTTTATTTCTATATAGATTTCATTGCTTAAATGTATTTATTTTAGTTAGTTGGCAAGGCAACATTTCAAATTTTCCTTTATTTTTATATTTTAATTTTTAATTTTAATTTGTTTAAGTTTTAGTCATTTTATGTGATTTTGTCATTTCTGTTAGTTTTTAATAGGGATGTCATGATACCATTTTTTCAGAACCAATCCCGATCCGATACCAAAAATTCTGAGTACCAGACGATACTGATACCGATCTGATATCCGATTTAAAAAAAAAAATCAGTGTAGAATTTCTATACCTCAGTGTGTGTTGATCTGATCATCCCTCTTTTGTGTGTTACACACAATCTACTAAATATAGACAACTTCATTATAAAGAAAAATAACAAATGAAAAAAATATATAATCATAATCTAGGAGTAAAATTCTATTATAAACTTGGTTAGTGGATAATTCAGCAGCAAAAGTTACTCTAGAAAAATGATGAGTACACAATAATTGAATAAAATCTAAACATTATTTAGTGGGGGAAAATAAAAGTAAATAGGTGTAATCTGGTAAAATGTTACACATTGCTCTTTGTATTGTTGTAAAATACATTCATGAAAAACAAGTAAATATATTTTTATATAAATATATGCATTAAATTAAAAGACTTTTCTTTTAAATTTATAGCACAGTAATGAGGCAGCAACATATGATAGATAAGACGGAAAAAGAAAGGCTATTAATAATCTTTCATTGTGCAAAAGTATTATAATATGAAAAGCTCCAGTACAGAGCGGCTCAAATAACCAATATTTTAACACAGTGACCAGCCAATATCATTCTGATTGCTAATATTTATTTTTCAGTAAGCTTTTAATAAAAGCTAGAGATTTAGTAGTGGCATCACTGAATAGTTGTGCAGAAAACACTGTCAGTTTATTTATATTTTTTTGCATTTTACTAATGCTGAATTTTAGCCTTGAGCTCAGAGCTGATTCATCTGGTTATTTGATGTTGAGATGACGTGCTTCCAGCGCCGCTGGTCATTTCTAGTGTAGACGCGGTGTTACTGTGCAAACAGCCAGCCGCTGCTGTTGCTGTAGGAGCTCACAGCTTTCAGCACCGTGTGAATGAGCTCTTGCATTAATGATTCAGAGGAACCGCCTGCACCAGAGCAGCTCAGCCGAATGATGAATTACTCTTAATCACACTCACCTTTTAGAGATCTTAATATTTTTTAGTTCATTTATTGGTTTATCGCTGTCCTCCTAAAATTACAGACTGCATCTGATGCCGTAATGACTGTCTCCATGGTCACCACATGCTCTCCTCTTGCCCGCTTTAGTCCATGTTTATGGGTCACCGGAGGACAGCGATGCTTTTGGCAGCAGTAAGGAGCAGAGATTGGAGTAATCTAATCGTTCCACGGCCCACCTCTCCCAGGCAGCTTTCTCCACTCTTTATTATGATGTTGTGGGCTTCTGTGTTTTTGTCTTATTTGTATGCATAAAAACAAGTCATCAAGCTTTTTGGATTTTTAATGCCAAAAGCAGGCTGTTTCAGACCAAATTTTACAGGCATTTTGATGACAGGATGTTGACATTATGGAGCAATTTCCGACAAACTCATGTTTTCAGAAGAACATAATGGTCTGTGACCGTGTCTAGTGATATGTAGGCAAATATGCAGGTTAGGCTGAAATTGTTATTGGAGATCTAACGGTATCTTGAAGTGCTCAAGTAAACATTCAGAAATGTAAATAAATGCAATACAATACAATTTTCAAATTTTGTACTTTTTAAAGTGAAATGCGTAAGTCTGGTTCACATTCAGAGCAAAATTAAGCACTTCAACCCCTTTTCAGTGGCCAAACTGAACTGAATAATATCGACTTTAAAGTGGACTCGAACCTCTTTTTAGTTGTGATAGTGTCTCAGTCCACATTACATTCACACTGGTTTTTTTAGGAAGCCAAACAATTGCAATATAATAATAATAATAATAATAATAATAATCTGTTCAAATTGTTTGTCTTATTAACAAATTGATCATTATTTATTATTATTATTAATGCAAAGAAAGAAATATATTACTATACTCTGTTATATGAATTATTTAAAGGGGTCATATGATGCGATTTCAATTTTTCCTTTCTCTTTGGAGTGTTACAAGCTCTTGGTGCATAAAGAATATCTGTAAAGTTGCAAAGACTAAAGTCTCAAATCCAAAGAGATATTCTTTATAAAAGTTAAAAGTTAACCACGCCTACCTAAAACGGCTCATTCTAACACGCCCCCACATGTCTACATCACAATGTGGGAAGATTTGCATAACACCGCCCAAATGTGCACGCAAAGAAAGAAGCCGTGGTTTCAGGAACAGCAGTAGTGTTGATGCAGCCATGTCAGGGAGA
>NW_015666612.1:50617-54432 GCF_001515625.1 Sinocyclocheilus rhinocerous
ATGTTCTTTTTAGCAGCATCATATGACCCCTTTAATATAATCAGTTCACTGGTTTTAGGTAGCCAAAAATTTTGAATATAATAATAATAATAATAATAATAATAATAATAATAATAATAATAATAATAATAATAATAATAATAATAATAATAATAATAATAATCTATTTGAATTGCTTCTTATTAACAAATTGATGATGATTATTTATTATTATTATTAATGCAAAGAAAGAAATATATTACTATTGTAATACACTTTTATATTAATTATTTAATATAATCAGTTCACTGGTTTTTAGGTAGCCAAACAATTTGAATATAATAAAATAAATAAATAATAATAATAATAATATATTTAAATTGTTTGGCTTCCTAAAAATCAGTGTGTATGTAATATGGACTGATTATGTTAAATAATTAATATATTTAAATATTTAATATTGAAAAATAATTAATATATTTATGAAATATTCATTTATTTTACAGTACAATTATTATAATAAGTGTATTATTTTTATTATTATTGTTGTTTCAATGAAGGAAGAAATATATTACTACTGTAATAACCTTGCAAAAATTAATTTCATAATTATATAAATTATATTTATTATTGATCTTTTGTTGCTATGAGAAGTGTTAAATATTTTTGATTTATTATGAAGTTAGTAGTTAATAGGAAACACTGATGTCTTGAGTCTGTTCTATCCATACTATAGACTGGTGTGTTTTTTGTATCAAAATACGGGTACGTTTGACGTCCAGTGTGCACAAAAGCTTACATGAGAAATGATTTCTTACGACAGGCCTATTCTGATCTCTGCGCATTTCATTCTTGCTTTCTCTCCCTGCTTTGTCTGCGCGGCCTTGACGCTTGGCTACGTTTTCGCTCTCAACGGAGATGACGCTGTAGCTCCGTGAGTGAGCGCTGCACGAGTGGGTGGCGGTGGGAAAATAAGCTCTGAGACCAGAGTCAAGGAAGTGTGGCGTAATGACTCATTCGTAGAGTACAGTGTGTGGTTGCATGTGCGGAGGATGAAAAGCAGCGTCCTCTGGCCTCGCTGCCTCCTCTTCCACCCCCTTCCGAGCGCGGCTCACAAATTTCCCAAGGTCCCCGTCACTCCCTCAAGCCTGGGTCTGAATCCAAATGTGTCCGGCAGAGCGTGCGCAGACATCCATGAGTCTGTGTTCGGCGTAAAATCGAATTGTTATCAGTCTATGTGAGGCAGGGGGATTTCCATGACAAAGACACAGTCGTCTGGGGTTTCAGACCTCCCTGTTCGTCTGGCTGCATGTGAAAGTCTGGGGTCTCTCAGACTGGCCTGTGTCGGCTGTAAGAGGCCCACCACGTGTAAAAGGGATTTAGCTTCCTGACAGAGCAGCCATGCAACAGCAAGCGCCCACTTCTGCAGCTGATATGCCTCCGGAAGTATTTTTTCTATTCGTTTTTATGGGTACTCGAACCAGACATGTCTGAGACGAATCACTTTTGATTCAAAGCTAAAAACTTACATGTTTATGTACTTTGTCTTTTATAAATCAGTCTGCCATAAAGCATTTTCAGTTATTTACATTTAGGGTTGCAAAAAGGTGGAACATTTCCAGTAAATTTCGGAAATATTCCAGAAATTTTGGAAACTTAACAGGATTTTTTGGAATATTCCAGGGATTTTTGGAAAGTTTCCGGAAATTTACCGGAAAATTTCCACCCCTTTGGAACCCTATTTACATTTCAGTATTTAGCAATATCCAAAGCATCTTGCAAAAAAGGAGCAAAGCAATTTATCAAAGAACCAACAATAGTTATAATGCACAATTCCAGGTTTATTAGACAATTATGAAATTAAATCATAAGCAATGGTGCAATATAAACCTTCACTGTATGATTTTAATTGATTGCAAGTATTACAATGTATTTGTATTTAGTTTATTCATTGTATATTTGAAATGTTGACTTTTCAAATCAAGTGTTTTTGGAATACATCATTTTCACCAAAATTTTATTTATTTAATTAGTTTGCTAGTTATTGATATTTGTGTTGGGTATTTTGAACTTTCGGGTAAGATTTAAAACAAAAATTGAAAGAAGTCTCTTCTGCTCACCAAGGCTATTTATTTGATTAAAAATACAATAAAAATAGTAATATTGTGAAATAGTATTACATTTTAAAATTATTTTGTATTTTAATATAAGATATATAGTTTATGTTCGACTCGGAAGTATTTATTTAGCTATCGGAGCTAAAACGTCATCTGTATGGAACACCCTTGTGTACGGAACATGGTTAGTCTACGTTACCCGAAAAATTCCCATACGACAGACTTCGTCTTTTTCGACGGGGGAAAAAGTTCCAGGGATTCATCTCCTTCGGCCATCCTACACACAGGTGACTCTCACTGACTGCTCGCAGCAACTGGAGGGGCTGAGGGGGAGGGGTCGTGTGACTCGTTATGCTCTTCGCTGCACACAACTGAGGGAGTCCTGCCCTTTCCGTCTTTGACGACACGTAAAAAAACTGCGCATACCGCAGGAACGGTATAACGGGAAATTTGAGTGGTTTTGAAACCGTGACTTGTCCATACAGCGGTATAACCTGAAACCGGTTATCGTCCCATGCCTAGTTGTAACCTACAGTTATAGATTTTTATTAACGTTTTAAAATATATTCAATTTGCACTCAATCTTCCTCTTATTCTTTTCAATATTTTAAATCCTTTTTTATTCTTATGGTTATTTTTTATGTTTTTAAATCATAATTTTAAGGTAAATAGAATTACTGCTTGCATATTTTTGTGGAAACCATGATAAATCCTTTATCAGGATTCCTATGAATAAAAGTTCAAAATATTTTTTATGTTTTTCCAAAAAATTACACCCATCCATTATAAAAGAAGTCCACACGGCTCCGGGGGGTCAATAAAGTCCTTGTGAAGCGATGCGTTTGTGTAAGAAAAATATCCATATTTACAACTTTATGAACCTTAATCTCTAGCTTTCGCTACGTACGCACGTTCACGAGAGAGTGGCGTCCAGCGGCTGGCGTAAGACGTAGGCAAACGCAGTGACGAACGCGGAAGTGACTAGGCGCAGAGGAGAGAGCAAAACAAAACGAGGATTTGTAAAGAAAAATGTCGGAGGATTTCGATATAAGCCAGGAGGAGACTGGTTTTCCTTTGCTGTAAACAAAACTTGTTTCTCGCGAGACTAGCATATTCTCACCGGAGATTATGCTACGCCTAAGTCTTACGTCATCCGCTGGACGCCACTCTCTCGTTGGTGTACGTACGACAGTTAGCGGAAGCTAAAGATTAAGGTTTATTAAGTTGTAAATATGGATATTTTTCTTACACAAACGCATCGCGTTGCTTCAGAAGGCCTTTATTAACCCCCCGAAACCTTGTGGACTTCTTTTATAATGGATGGGTGCAATTTTTTGGACTTCAAATTTTGGGCTACCATCCACTCCCATTACAAAGCATGGATTGGCCTGGACATAATTTAATACAACTCAGATTGTATTCGTCTGAAAGAAGAATGTCATATACACCTAGGATGGCTTGAGGGTGAGTAAATCATGGGGTAATTTTCAGTTTTGGGTGAACTATCCCTTTAATTCATCCTTGCTGAATAAACCTATTAATTTCTTAAAGGGGTCATATGATGCTGCTAAAAAGAACATTATTTTGTGTATTTGGTGTAATGAAATGTGTTTATGCGGTTTAAAGTAAAAAAAACACATTGTTTTCCACATACTGTACATTATTGTTTCTCCTCTATGCCCCGCCTTTTTGAAACGCGTCGATTTTTACAAAGCTCAT
>NW_015666612.1:54856-56997 GCF_001515625.1 Sinocyclocheilus rhinocerous
TCATATGACCCCTTTAAAAAAAAAAAAAAAAATTATATATATAATTTAGTTTTGTTGAAAATAAAAATGACCGAGCAGCATAAAGCAAGATGAATGAATAATGATTATTTTGTAGCACAGCCTCTTCATGTTAGGTTTGTCTTGAAGGGTTTATACGTTATCGCTAAAAATCAATTTCTCTATTAGGTTTTTACTCCTGGAAGCCGGCGGTTGCGCTCTATTAAACGCAGCAGCTAATGATTCAGTCTGACCCTCGTCAGGTACTCGGAGTGATTCTTGTTTTTCTTGCTTTTTTTAACCGTGACTCTGCTCTCTTCGGCTTTGAAGGCTGGCCTCTTCAGCAGCAGTTATGAGTCAAAGCGGGATGAATCACTCTCAGCCTGACATTCGTTTAGCTCAGACAGATCTCCGTTTGGTGGGTAACACCGGACTGAACCTTCAGTAAACTTCTGCTGTCTCGTTACTAGAATCTTGTTAGACAGAAGCTAGACAGCTTGTGTTTTGACTCATTGGGTTGTCATCTTAAAAGCGAAGCATGTCATTTCTGCTATATAGTATCAAATGGAATAGCAAAAATAATGATGGTTTACCAAAAACTTTGTTCGGACAAACAGGTAGTCCTGCTCCAAACTTACACCAGTGGTTGAACCAGAACATGTTGGACCGTTTAATCAAACACGCAGTGTAATAGTTGGTTATCATAGCTTTGAATTTTGAGTTTTTATTGCGGTTTTATTTTAAATTAGCAGTGAATCTTTTCTGTTTCTGTTTATCTATTTAATTAGTTTTTTGTTTTTTTCTTTCCCGCTTATTCTTTTTTTTGTTTTTATTGCTTACTTTTTATTGTTGCTTTTATTTTGTACCCGTTTATTACTCTCATTATTACTTTTTGATCTTTTTATGTAAAGTGCTTTGAATTACCATTGTAAATGAAGTGTACTATATAAACTTGTCTAGCCTTTTAATTTAAATTAGCTTTTATTACTTCTCGCTGTTTAACCGTTTAAATCAACAGTTGACATATTTACCTAACATTTTATCCAAATTTGCTTGGCCTGTGTTGATATTCCTAGTCTTTTTATTATGGGTTAAATGGAATATGGAGAAAATATGTGATTTGTAAATGGCACACTTCTTGTTTAAGTCGAGTTGTAAATGTTTTAAATTTTATAATATGCTACTGTGTATATAAAACAAAGTTCTCTTTTAAAGTTATAAAATGTTTTTTTTTATAAAATTATAATCTTTATAATTTTATAATTTAAATATGAATTATTTTTATATCAGTTAATAAAGTTTTCGTTATTTACATATATATATACAGTATATACAGTGGGTACGGAAAGTATTCAGACCCCCTTAAATTTTTCACTCTTTGTTATATTGCAGCCATTTGCTAAAATCATTTAAGTTAATTTTTTTTCCTCATTAATGTACACACAGCACCCCATATTGACAGAAAAACACAGAATTGTTGACATCTTTGCAGATTTATTAAAAAAGAAAAACTGAAAAATGCTCAGTATTTAGTAGAAGCACCCTTTTGATCTAATACAGCCATGAATCTTTTTGGGAAAGATGCAACAAGTTCTTCACACCTGGCTTTGGGGATCCTCTGCCATTCCTCCTTGCAAATCCTCTCCAGTTCTGTCAGGTTGGACGGTAAACGTTGGTGGACAGCCATGATGTATTTCCAAGAAAAAAACATCATCTTATATTCGGGTCAATACTATTATGTTTATGTTTCGGAATTTTGAGTATATAGTTGGAAATAGTATTGGACATGGAGGAAAGGTTCACCCAAAAATAAAAATGTGCTTAAAATGTCCTCACCCTCAGGCCCTCAGGAGTTTCTTTCTTCATCTGAACTTATTTGGGGAAATTTAGCATTGCATCACAAAGCAGTATGATGGATTATGGACTCGTATTTTGGCCAGAAGTAGGGGTCGACCGATTATCGGCCTGGCCGATTATCGACGCCGATATTAAGCATTTTTATGATTATCGGTATCGGTCATTTTCAAAACCGATTCGCCGTCATGAGTTCGACCAATCAATGCGATCAATGCGGTCACTCCGAAAGCGCTTGCTAACTGGAGCTGCTTCAGTGATCACGCATCAGTTGTCTCTCTTGTCTCTCA
>NW_015666612.1:57218-57340 GCF_001515625.1 Sinocyclocheilus rhinocerous
ATATTAAGCCGCAAAAATACTATTTAAATATGAATCCAGCGAATCCAGCATGTCTCTGTATATGTAAATGGCACAGACCAGCGGTGTTGTTTTCTACACATACAAAGTGTACAAAGTGTGCG
>NW_015666612.1:58421-67183 GCF_001515625.1 Sinocyclocheilus rhinocerous
TTACATAGACCAACAGAAACAAGTTCCTCATGGCAACCCGTCAAAATATAAATTCGGGTTAGCGTAATGAAATTATCAGAAATATATTACTGTGGTGCAGTATGATGTACATAATACTACTCAGGGATTAAAGTTTTCCATTGCTACGACGGATTTCCGTCAATTGGGAAAAAATGAGGAGAAAAGAAACATGTAGCGCATTGTTGTTCTGCCGGTGTTCTGACGAGCGCTTATAACGCAATGACAGGTGACGGAACTTATCATTTGCACGTACTTTTGAGTCTCGAGAACTCTCATTTTCTGTGCGCCCACAGATCGCGATAAGGAGAGTGACAGAAGTGACGGTTTAGAATGAAAACATTTCAATGGATTTGTTTCTTACAAACACAAAGCTTTTCAATTCTCAAGATGTTAACTGATGGACTGTAGTTGTGTGGATGATTATTGTGTTTTTATCAGCTGTTTGGACTCTCATTCTGACGGCACCCATTCACTGCAGAGGATCCATTGCTGAGCAATGCTACATGATGTAATGCTACATTTGATGGCATGATGACAGATGATATGCAAATCTGTCATGCATATTCAACAGTCTGTTTGTATCAAGGTATTGATTTAGTTTTGAGGTACCAGTTGCATGCATCACTTTTAATGACTGCATGATTAAATCCCAGGCCAGTCTAGCCTCTGCCCATTACTGAATATAAGAGATATGAGACACGTCCACAAAAACAGAAGCATGTGTGGCCAGATGTAACTGTGTGGGCCTTGAGGTTCAGTTTAATACAACTCTTGTATGTGGACTGAAGTGACTCATGGGTAAGACATCCTATTTCTGAGGGTGGCAACATTTGATTCATTGAGCATCACCATCACTTCTGTTTATTGTGTTTTCTTTCCCCATCCTCCTCCACAAAGTTGCTGAACTCCAATGTTTTTCTTCTCACATGGCCCACGAGTGGAAGTAGTGTGTGATGAGTCTGCTGGTGCGCCTTGGGCATCTCACAGTCAGGGAATCATTAACTGCAATCACTGTCGAAATCAGTCATGAAGTTGGTATTACATTTTCAGCATCTCTCTGTAGGCACCAGGGCTCCGTCTGTTGAGAGCCATGGGTTTGTCTTTGCCACATGCACAAGGCCTTCAGACCTCATCTCTTTACCATTTTCTGCTGAAACTCAGAACTGGCCAACCTTTTTTACAAGTCTTATTCATTGTTTTGAGAAGTTACTGTAAAATTGAATGTAATTTGATTCAGCATCTTTATGCCATTACAAGGTAGCTTTGAAAATATATTGTTATATTTGAAAATGGTTTTTATATATTTTTTATTTATATTAACTTTTATATTAAGTTAAAAAAAATAAATGTATTTGTTATTAAAACCATTATTTTTTTGTTTTGTTTTATAATAATTATATTTTTTTGTAGTAATAATAATAATAATAATTATTATTATTATTATTAATATTATTATTTTGTTGTGATATGTAATTACAAAATTTTGGACAAATTGTACAGCCCTACAACAACACAGCAAACCTTGACATTTTATATTACATTTTAAATCACAATCAAAATTTTACAAGAAAAATAACGATCACTTTCAAACTCATTCAGTTATTATTTAAATAATAATAATTATTATTATTATTAATTATAATATTTATTATATTACATAATATTTTAAAATCTAATTATTTGAATATTTAATAGTAAAACATTACAATATACAACATTAGTCAATTCACGTACATTGATATTTATAAATAAAAGACAATTTCAAATAGCAGTGCAACAAAAATAGAAACGGGATGTCCGTCAGCTGAATGTGTGTTGCATCAGTCGCAAGAAGTGTTGACACATTCATTCATTATATAATGCAGGGCTCGAAATTAACTTTTTTACTTGGTAGAACTGGTGCAAAAATTTAGGAGCACCCACTGAATATTAAGGAGCATCACAACTGCCAATTGAGCGGAAGGGCTGGCAACATCCTGATGATTAAAAGCTTAAACTATTGAACCTGATCATGAATTCTTTGCCACACACTGCCCGGCATTTCTTGTTAGTGATGCATCGATCTTTATTCAGATTGCTAATGTTTTAGAAGTGAGTAAGCTGATTCTGATAGCCTATTTTAAAAAAACATTTTTTTTTTTTTAAAAGCAAGAGACAAGAAAAAATTAAAATATGAGTACATGTTTATCTGCTGTATTACAGTCTGTATCTGTAGCCATTTAAAATTAGAGACAACCACAGCATTTTAATCAAGATCCAAACAAAGATGCTGCATACATGAGCAGTTTCAAATGCAAATTAGAATGTCTAATTTCAAAATCTGAAGCAAAAACAGAATGGTCTGACTTGAGCTTTGTGAAATTATGCTACATAAAACATCTGCATGAAAACAAAAACAGCAGACAGTCTGTTAGCAGATGAAAATGCAAATTCACTCTCTGACAGCAGGTGGCGCTTATGGAACAGCAGCGATACAGCATTTGCTTGGTTACCGCTGTAAACAAAGCAGCGCTGCAATGCTTTGTTCTTTATATAAGCAATATACAGAGGCAAGATGAGAAGAAAATGTCATTTAAACTTTTCTCAGTCAAGACAGAAATGCATTAATTTAAACCCCCACTACCAATTCAATATTTAGGATTTTCTTTCTATATTTCGCGCATAGTTATCAGTGAGCTTGTTCTGCCTGCTACAGTATTTTCTTTTCTTTGCCTCTGTCTTCAGCGTCTCTGGCCTCTGTTAACGGCCGTTTACAGACTTCGTAATATTTCCACACAAATGACATTTTGGAAAATGATTTCAATGTAGTTTGTGCAAGTCCAGAACAGAGATCGGCTGAAATAAAACAAAAACCGGTTGGTTCCGAGTTAGCTTCCTGTCACGTGACATCGGAGTGCAGCGAAAGGGAGTGATTGACGGCTAATATAACCTAATCTAAAATACGCATTAAAGTTAAGAATGTAATGATGAAGCTTAATTGGTTATGTAACGTTGGATAGAATGGTGGAGCGGTCACTGTTTCGGCTCACAGATGCTCCCAAATATATTTTGGGGTCGCAGAGATTACATTTCGGGAGCATATGCGACCAAAACTGTCGCAATTTCGAGCCCTGTAATGGGAGTGATTTGGCTTTGAACCATCTAGTATGTAACATTTTGTTATTCTGTCCCTCTCAGGAGCCGTTGGGGCCCAGGCCCTGTTCTCCGTGCCACGGAGGCCCGGCTATGGCACCGTGGGGAAACCCATCAAGCTGCTGGCCAACTGCTTCCAGGTGGAGATCCCCAAGATGGACGTCTACCTGTATGAGGTCGACATAAAGCCTGAGAAGTGTCCACGCCGCGTGAACAGGTAGGCTGTGTGGGAGAATCACTCAAAGCTGATGACCGACTTACGACAGACTCCTCCTGATGAGCGATGTCTCTGCAGGGAAGTTGTGGACTCCATGGTGAAGCACTTTAAAGTCACCATCTTTGGGGATCGAAAGCCAGTTTATGATGGGAAGAAAAGCCTCTACACCGCCAACCCACTGCCTGTGGCACCCACGGGGGTAAGCGAACAAAAAACAGTGTGAAGCCCACCTAGCATCATTTATAGGAGGTTTGCACAGTAAAATCATCATGACATTCAAAAACTTCCTCTGTTATATAGTCAGCAAAAGCATAGTAGTTTTTTTATTTTTTATATGTATAGTTTTTAAGTTTTAGTATATTCAGTTTTAATTCTACTTCAAGTTCAACTAAATGAAAATGAAAAATGTTATGTATATATATATATATATAATTTCAGTGAACATTTATTTTAATCAATGGAAGTGTTTTTGGCTGCACAAATTATCCAATGACATTCTGCATGAAATATGCATATTAAAATCATGATTTTCAAAGTTTCATAATTTTAGTAAAATCATTGCATATTTTTTTTGTTAAATTTCATTGGATGTGATCAAATAATTTCACACTGACATACCCATTGCAGTGTTATTTTAGTATTGTTGATGTGTTATAGTTTTTGTTTAGATTTTATTTTTATATTATGGTTTCTATTTTATTTTTTAAGTTTTAGTAATTTTGTTGTGTTTTGTTGTTACTGTTATTACTAAAACTATATACATTTCTATAGTTTTGGTTAAGTTTTAGTTTGTTTATTTTGAGGTAAAATGAGACATTTCTAGCTGAAATTAAGTTTATATATTTATCTTCCTCCTTGATTCTTATTTTGTGAGAACACTGTAGATGATGGAAAGATTTCATTGATATTTTTTAACTCCGCATGATCAAATGATGTAATACAAGGCCTGTTTTGCAAATCAGCATAGTGGATTGTTGCACTACTTGTTATGTGTTCACAGGTGGATCTGGACGTTACGCTGCCAGGGGAGGGGGGTAAAGACCGACCCTTTAAAGTCTCTATTAAATTTGTGTCCCTGGTGAGCTGGCACCTATTGCACGAGGTACTAACGGGTCGCAGTACGTCAGAGCCGCTGGAGCTGGACAAGCCAATCAGCACCAACCCAGTTCACGCTGTGGATGTGGTGCTACGCCATCTACCCTCCATGAAGTGAGTCTCAGATAAACATTAGCTGGTGACCCTGACACTCTTATTGCTCTGCACAATGACCCCAAAACTATTTGGTCACAGTGTGCATATTTCAATGCATAAGATATCAAAATATCAAAGCAAGTGGCTTGTGGAAACAAATTATGCTTAAAGTCAGAATGAAATGGAGGTTGCAGTCGACTTTGCTGTTAATTAGAGTTGAAAAGTTTCAACTAGAGTTGAAAAATTTTTTTTTTAAGAGATTAACCTTTTTTTCCAGCATTAAATTGATCAGTAGTGACAAAGACATTTATAATGTTACAAAAGGTTCTATTCTATTCTATTCAGTAATGTTTCTTGAGCAGCAAATCAGCATATTAGAATGATTTCTGAAGGATCGTGTAACACTGAAGACTGGAGTAATGATGCTGAAAATGCAGCTTTGATCACAGAAATAAATTACATTTGACTATATATTCACATAGAAAACTCTGTTTTATACAAATGTATACAAATTTTAAATTGTAATAATATTTCATGATTTTACTGTTTTTCTTGTATTTTTGAACTGAAAAATAAACTAAAACTTTTTTTTTTTTAAATAAATGAATAAATGCACCAGTAATCATTTCATAGTAACATGCATTAAGATTTTTGTTTTGTTTTGGTTTATTTGATTTTTTTAGTTTTCAGTTTTAATTTCATTCCGCCTTTTAGGTTTTCTTAAAACTAACTTTCCAGCTGGTGGTTTTAGTGGATGCCTGAAGTCAGTTCCCCTCAAGTGTCACTGAATCCCTAATAAAATGCAGCATTTTAAACCTTGGGCTGGACAATAATTCAATATCAATATGTATCGCGATATAATTTTTTTCAATAACGGTGATATGATTTTTAAACACATTTCCGATATTTCGATATATATTACCAGTTTCCCATACATTGATTTATTTGTGCCGTTTGACTTCGTTGAATAAACATGAGCACTGCACGTTTCAAAATCAAAACGTGGCGCGGGTGTTTTATATGAATGAATCTCTGAAGGGAACATCAGTTTTCTAAAGCGTTTTTGAAAAATCGCTTACCCCACCTTTAATACAGAATCACATCATTATTTGAAAATGAATCAGATTGAATCAAATCATTTGGAATTTGCTCAAATCGTTCCCGAGTCTAATCAAATTCAAACCCTAGTAAACATGCGTTGGTTTTTATTTTTCTGGCTTTTATGCTTTACTCTGCTAACTATTGTGTCCATCTCATCTGCAGGTACACTCCAGTGGGACGCTCCTTCTTCTCCCCTCCTGAAGGCTACTACCATCCTCTGGGTGGAGGCAGAGAGGTGTGGTTCGGCTTCCACCAGTCTGTTCGGCCGGCCATGTGGAAGATGATGCTCAACATTGACGGTGTGCACTGTTTGAGTTTAGCATGTGTGTTAGCACAGAGTGTGGGAACCGCTCACACTGTTGCCGGGGGGATGAAGGGCTGAAAGATGGCAGGTGGGGGTTTGTTTGATTGAAGGGGGGCGTTAAATGAGTCTCTCTTTCTTTTTCTCTCTCTCCAAGTTCACCAGTTCTGTGTCACTCTGTCTGTGTGTTTTCCCGCTCTCACAGACTCCCACAATTCAATTGGCTGTGTCGGCTGCTCCATCCCCTCCCTACTAAAGGGCAGGGAAAAGTCCAACCGTCTGAAATCGTCTCTCCTTTCACTGGCTCATTGTCACACTTATAATGGAGTGAATGGGCTCAGAAAGAGCGCTAACACACTGGCTTTGAGCTCACGTCAACATTTGTGTAGATGTTTTCTCACAGGACTAATAAAGAGCAACATCTAGATTGGTCCAGATATTTCAGCATGATAAAAGTTTTGTAAAGTCCAATTAGAAATGGGGAGTAAAAGATAAAGATAACCTACAGCTGAGCACCCAGTAAGCAACATTAACTTGTAAAAGTGGACAGTCGTGTGTTGATTGGTTTGTCTTTTAATTTGATGAAGATAGGGCTCTCACGGGTCCTTAAAAGCTCAGTTTAATAAAATATAAGGTCATAAAAAGTCTTACATGGTATAACAAATGCCTTAATTATCGTTTTAAGAAGTCTTAAATTGGGGGATGGAAAAACAGAAATCGCAATATGGCCTAATGTGATTATTAAAATTTAAAAGACAATGATAAAATAAACTGTCTATATATACACACATTATACAGTTTTAAGTCGGCTTATGAATAAGTACATAAGTATTAAATTCAGTTTATTTATACATTCAGTATATAGAGTTTATATTCAATATATAGTCAAAATATAGATTATAATCCATTATATACACACACAGTTTAAAATAAAAAATTACATTCTTTTTAATTGCAGTTTGAAACATAGATATTTAAAAACCTAGTGTACTTTTTGTATTCTAATAAATTATATTATTCTGATTGTAAATGTTTTCTTGTATCCCTTTATTTTATTAATTTTCATTGCGCCCCCAAAATTTTTTTAATGCAACTTTTTAATTTTAGCATATTATGACAATGTTTACATTGGTTTTTATGTTGTAATATGGTTTTTATATTGTAATATGTTGTAGATAGTTGTAAGAGTGCATATTTTATTGTACTTATATATTTTTTGGGAATGAGCATCTGGCATTAATTCATAGACATTTCAAAATAAGAGTTCCAGTTGTATTTCAGGCTTGTTTATAATTAAAAGTCCTGCTTTATGCATAATCTTTTTTTTATTTTTGTTTATAATTATACAAACAGTATCAGGCATTGAATTTTAACATAAACTTGTAGCTTGTCTCTGGGCTGCCCATCACAGGAAGGAAAGTCTAAGAACATTATTTAACACATTTATTATATAGATTTTATTAATATCGGCAAATCTTTTCATTACATTTAAACACATTGTCATCATATCAGCAAAATCCAATATCGGTCAGCCTCTAATTTGTAAATATTGATATATTAGTACGTACACCAATTTTGATGCATATGTATATAATAAATAAAACGTTATGAACTTGAGTATATTAAACTTGAGTTAAACTGTTTTAAAGTTGAATGTGAGCCACAGCCTCTTTAAGTAACAGGCTTACATTTTATTTGTGCAAGTCTTAAAAAAAGTCTTTAAATTTGATTTGAAAAACTTTTAAAAATTTCTAAGTAGTAAGGATGCTTTCTGAATAATGTACTAACTACTTTCTGAATGGCATATTCAAAATACTACTGCTATTTATTTATTTATTTATTTAATTTGAATAAAAATAAATCTATTTTTAGGCCATTTAAATACTTTTAAGTCTTAAAAGGTCTTAAAATAATTAGAATTTTTGAAAAACTCTTTAAAAAATTTCTAAGTAGTAAGGATGCTTTCTGAATAATGTACTAACTACTTTCTGAATGGCATATTCAGAATACTACTGCTATTTATTTATTTATTTAATTTGAATAAAAATAAATCTATTTTTAGGCCATTTAAATACTTTTAAGTCTTAAAAGGTCTTAAAATAATTAGAATTTTGAAAAACTCTGCAGATATCCTCTAGAAAATGTGTTCTTGCCTATGTGAAAAACATTATGCTACATGACTAATAAATGGTCTTTTCCCCCCCTGTATTAAGAGTCGTGCTATATTTTCAGTATTAATTTTGGACTGCGTTTTCATCAGTTTTCATCTCTTCTGTCTTGCAGTGTCAGCCACAGCTTTCTACAAAGCACAGCCAGTTATTCAGTTCATGTGTGAGGTACTGGACATCCACAACATCGACGAGCAGCCTCGGCCCCTCACAGACTCGCACCGAGTCAAATTCACCAAAGAAATTAAAGGTACGTGTGCATGTGTGTTCATGTGCGTTTATGCGCATGTGTTCGTCCCGCTCTCATCGGCTGGTTTGTGTGCAGGTCTGAAGATGGAGGTGACACACTGCGGAACCATGCGGAGGAAGTACCGGGTCTGCAATGTGACCCGCCGCCCCGCCAGCCACCAAACGTGAGTCAAACCGGAAGTGAAGCTTGTTATGACCATACATTGTAATAGGCCTGGGCGATAAAACGGTATCGATATTTATCGACGGTACACCTTCTTCGATAACGATAGAAAAAATGTCCGATATAGGCACGTGCTATGAGTGACGAAGACAGCACACACAAACACGAACACATGCTGAAATGAGTGCTGTGCCTGCCTGTGATGAGGAGATTGTGAAT
>NW_015666612.1:68483-74041 GCF_001515625.1 Sinocyclocheilus rhinocerous
GTTTTAAAAAAGGTTATAAAAAATGTCAATAATTATTGATACCGAACGTCGAACGGTATGAAACATTATATCGTTGATAAATTTTTTTGCTATATCGCCCAGCCCTACATTGTATTGATTGCAGAGGGTGAAGACACATTGCTTTAATACAGTATGATTTTTGGCTTTATTTAAAGGTGCACTCAGTAAGTTTTAAAATCAAATGTTTTAAATATTGTACACTTGTGAGATGATGTTAGTCATATTAGTGGCCTAATAAAAGCCATTTTATTTTACATGCAGGTTGCTCCTCACATGACCAACCTATTATCATACATAGATATATGTTTTATGAATATGTGTTTCTTCAATGGCATTGGTAACCTGAAACTTTTGTGTTTGGGTTAATAATTAAGTGCACCTTTAAAACTATAAAACAATGCTCTGAATAGTATACTATATAATTTCTGAATGGTATATTGAGAACTGTTTATTTATTAATTCATTTCATATTTTATATTTGTTCATTCATTTGTTTGTTCATTCTGAAAAACATCCTGTGTGTGTTCTTCATTTTAGAGTTTTATAAGTCTCATATAATCTGAATTCTGGCTAATTAGCCACAGTTTTACTTGTTATTAAAACTGCAGAAGTTAAAGTTTTATTGATTTAAAATATTTGTGCTTTAAAGCTGATTCATTTTGGGTCTAATGGAGTAGACAATGCTTTTTAGTGTTATGTATATACTATTATAGATTATAATATTATATATAGTATTTATATTATGTATTTTGAATTAGCTTATATTAGTTTTCATTTTATTTTTATTTTTAGTCATTTTTGTAAGTAGGTAGTAAGAATATATTCTGAATAGTATACCAACTACTTCCTGAATGGTATATTCAGAATACTAATGTTTCGGGCCATTGAAATTGTGTTTAATTGTTTTCATGACTATTAAACAAATTTTCCCTCATAATTATCATTAAAACATTTTTACTGTTCTTATTATTTAAAATAAAGTTTCTTAGTGGTGTAGTACAATCATTTTTGCCATTATAACTATAAAAAATGATGTAGTATGTGTAACGATGCATTATGTACTGTAGCTGTAAACATTTCAAACAGTAGTGTTGCATTGTTGTCACATGACTTCATGTTGCATGCAGGATATTTGCATATTTTTCTCAGTATGCATAGCACATACTGCAGAAATAGTAAAAGTAGTATGCTGATATGCTTTCCAAACACAGGAAAGCCGTTTAGCTCTGCTCTTTGATGCCCTCTAGTGGTGGTTCGTTGTTCAGTCTTGTTGATTCCTTCCAGGTTCCCTTTGCAGTTGGAGAACGGCCAAACTGTAGAACGAACAGTAGCTCAGTATTTCAGAGAAAAGTACAACCTGCAGCTCAAATACCCCCACCTGCCCTGCCTACAGGTGGGCCAGGAGCAGAAACACACCTACCTGCCCCTGGAGGTCAGTGCTGTCACCCACACATTAGATTCTGTTAATATTTTGAATGACCAAAATGAGAAGTGTTGCCTTTGCAACTAGCTGATATAAAAATAAAAGTTTCAATTTCTTTTACTTTATTTCACTTAAGGTTTATTTCAAGTAATTGTTTATGGATTAAGTTAGTGAACTGTAGATTTTGTTAATATATTGAATTAGTTTTTATTTTTATATTTTCTGATTTTACTTAAATTTTAGTTAATGTTTTAGTCATTTTTTGTATGTATTTATGTTTGTCATTTTTTTGTTTACTTTTAGATCTTTTAGTACTTTAAGCTAAATGAAAATGAGAAGTGTTGCCTTGGCAACTAGCTGAAATAAAATGAAAAAAAAAAGTTTTTTTTTATGGTTTAAGTGAAAATATTTTTTGTATTTATTTTAATTTTAGTTAAAGTTTTAGTCATTTTCTTGTGTGTTTTTGTCATTTAAAAAAAAGTTGATTTTATTTCAAGTATTTTTTATGGTCTTAGTTTTAATGCCTATAGTTTTTGTTAAAGGGGTCCTATTATGCTCTTTTACAAAGTCTTGATTTTGTTTTGGGGGTGTACTAGAACATGCTCTCATGCTTGGTGGTTCGAAAAACGCATTATTTTTCACATAATTTACATTATTAAAATACCTTTCTCCCCAGGCTGGCACAAACGGCTCGATTAGTTCCGGCTTTGATGAAGGTCCGCCTTCCGAAAAACAAAATGCGTTGTGTTTGGTTCGCTGTCCCAGTGTGTTGTGATTGGCGAACTTGAATTAGATTTTGTTTTTATATTTTCTGTTTTTAATTTTAGTAGAAGTTTTAATAATTTTGTTGTATGTATTTCTATTTATCATTGTTATTGGTTTATTTTTTATTTTTTATTTCATTTAGTTTGTTATTTTGGTATGAATTATTATTTTAGAAATGTTTCCTTGGCACTAGCTGAAATAAAAAAAAATCTATATACAGTATATATATTATTAGTTCAGTTCTGATGCCGTTTACTTGCTGCTGTTCTCGCAGGTGTGTAATATTGTAGCAGGGCAGCGGTGCATCAAGAAACTGACAGATAATCAAACCTCCACCATGATCAAAGCCACAGCGCGATCAGCACCAGACAGACAGGAGGAGATCAGCAGACTGGTGAGTGGCATTTATATCTATAGTCACGCACTTAATTTGGTTGCGTAATAATTCATATCCACAGCATCTATGTATTTAAATCTCTTCTCTCATGTTCCTGCTGTCCGTGCGGTCCATCTGATTGAGTTCAGGTTGCTGTCTGTGTTAATGTAGGTCAGCCATGATGTTGTGAGCTGATTAGCTGTGATCTCTCTACAAGAGCACTTTGTGAACTCTTTACCCCGTTCCCTGCAGATTTACAGTCTTCCAGCCGTCAGTTCTGAGCTAATAATGCGTGATTGAAGCTCTGCTGCTCTTTATACCTTATTAAAATGACAGCCAATCAGGTGCTGAATCAGTGTTGCCGTGGCTGGTTTTTCATTTAGATGTAGAAATCTCTAAACAAGAGTGGAGAGGCTGCGTGGGAGGAATGCAACTGACGAGGCCAATGAAATGCTTCAAAACGAAAAAGTCTTTCTTTGAGACTGAGCTTAAAATACCACGGTGAGAGTATTTTTACACTGTGAAGTACAGCAGGATCTGAGCTGGGATATCTTCAGCTCGCAGCATGAAACGCTTCTGATAAACATCCTGCGTGTTCACTCCGTCTCAGGAGAGTTTCTTCATTTCAGTCTCATTTAATCTGAATTCTGGCAGTTTTACCAGTGATCTGGACTGCAGGAGTTAAAGTGTTAACATATGAGTAGTTTTATTAATTCAAAATATAGGTTTTAAAATTTACTCATTTTAGGACTAATAGACAGAGCTATTTTAGTATTATTTGTGTAATATTATAGCTTTAATTAGCTATTATTTTTATATTTTTAGTTTTATGTGCTTTTGTAATTTTTATTATATTTTTTTAAAATGTATGTGCATATTGAATTTAGTTTAGTGATTTTAGTTCTTCAATATTTTTAATTAGCTTTTATTTTTATATTTTCAGTTTTCATTTTAGTTTTAGGTTTGTGCTATTGTCATTTATAATGTTTTAAAAAATATTTCTGTTTAGCTTATTTTTATTTCAGTTTAGTAATTTTACTAGTTCAACTGTAACTTACTTTATTTTAGTTATTTTATTTTAGTGTTTAGTTTAATTTAACTGTAATTTAATTTACAGTATTTATTGATATTTTTAATTGGCTTTTATTTTTTTATTGTCAGTTTGTCCTTTTGTCATTTTTATTATAATTTTTTAAAAATATTTTCGTTTAGCTTAATTTTTTTTTCAGTTATAGTTTTAGTACTTCAACTTATTTTATTTTAGTTAGTTGCCCAAAAATTTTTTCTGTTTTTATCTGTTTATATTTTATTTAATTAAAACTTTTTTTTAAATTAACAAAAATAATTTTTTAAATAGTTTTAGTTAACAAAAGTGTTCATTATAAACCTAATTAATGGTACAAACATCTGTTTTACCGCTTACTACTTTAGAAATTGCCTTATGAATTTAAACTGACACATAAGCACTGCTTACATGCATTAATGAGATTTGAAATTAAGTTGCATGTTGTTTTATTTTATTTAGATGCATAAAAACTAAATGCATTAAAAAGAAAGCGCTACATATTACAATATATTCAGAGCAATTAAAAAAAAAAAAAAAAAAAATCATGTTAAAAGCCTTTTCACATATTGGCAGCTCTACCACTGACTCCTGTTCTTGCAGAATGTGTCAGCAGGTGTTTGTGTGTGTGTTTGCAGGTGCGCAGTGCTAACTATGAAGCAGACCCGTTTGTGCAGGAGTTCCAGTTTAAGGTGCGAGACGAGATGGCTCACGTGACGGGGCGTGTGTTGCCTGCGCCCATGCTGCAGTACGGGGGCAGGGTGAGCACAGAGCACTTTATGGTACCCTTCCTTTCAATCACCCGCATCTCTCTGTGTCTGTCTGTCTGAATGAATGAGTGAACTGCTCGTCTGGAGGAACTAACAGCTCCTAACCGCTGCTGCAGTGTGTGTGTGTGGAATAACTCCTAAAATAAACTAGTTTGCAGTGATTTTTCTCCAGTTATGCACTTGTATGCACCATTTTAAAATTAAAGGATGTTTATTATCTTCGAGTTAGGCTGTCTGTGTAGTCTGAGATTGAATTATGGTTTTGTGTGATTTAGTCCGTTACATTTACATGCTTTTTAAATTACAGGATGAAGGCAGTCGTAACACTTTTATACTATATTAAAAGTTATGCATTTAGCAGATACAGTGGGTACGGAAAGTATTCAGACCCCCTTAAATTTTTCACTCTTTGTTATATTGCAGCCATTTGCTAAAATCATTTAAGTTAATTTTTTTTCCTCATTAATGTACACACAGAACCCCATATTGACAGAAAAACACAGAATTGTTGACATTTTTGCAAATTTATTAAAAAAGAAAAACTGAAAAATGCTCAGTATTTAGTAGAAGCACCCTCTTGATCTAATACAGCCATGAGTCTTTTTGGGAAAGATGCAACAAGTTTTTCACACATGGAAAGCATTTTTATGATTATCGGTCATTTTCAAAACCGATTCGCCGATAAAATAACTTAATTTTGAAAGCGCTATTTGGCTCTGATGCAGCCTGTCAGAACTCACCACTCTGTGGCCTAAAGCAATCTCCACACACCGCCCATCTGATTTGCTGGGAGTCACGAGTCCGACTAATCAATGCGGAATTCACTCTCACTCCGAAAGCGCTTGCTAACTGGAGCTGCTTCAGTGATCACGCATCAGTTGTCTCTCAAAGGTAAGGCAGCAGCAGACATTGCTTAAGTTGCAATAAATTACAATGGTCAAAGTGTGGATGAATTAATCAAAAGTAGGTCAGTACACTTAAATGGAGTCGCAATATGGACTTGTATCTGTAAATATTAAGCCGCGAAAATACTATTTAAATATGAATCCAGCATGTTCTGCGTGTCTCTGTATATGTAAATGGCACAGACGCCCAGTTTTGTTTTCTACACATACAAAGTGTGCGATGCTCGCGGTGATT
>NW_015666612.1:74059-76427 GCF_001515625.1 Sinocyclocheilus rhinocerous
GTTTAATTCATTCAATGAAAGTGCGTTTTTGAACGAATCTAGTGAGTCAGTGATTCATGATTACCCATTCATAAAGACAGTCACTTGCTTCATTCCTGAATGAATGAGCCTTTCAAACTAATCAATTGAATGAATGATTCAGTGATAAAAATCAGTGACTTGCCGCCACTTGCTGGCGGTTTCAATTTCATTTTTAGGTATAATTTCAGTTAAATCATTTAATATTTCTGTATTCAAAATTTTATATTCAAAACATTAATCTCCACATGAATTTATGAATTTAATTGCACTCATGCCACCTATGAGCCTCATTGAACGTCTGAAAATGTACC
This sequence comes from Sinocyclocheilus rhinocerous, assembly GCF_001515625.1. Taxonomy (NCBI): domain Eukaryota; kingdom Metazoa; phylum Chordata; class Actinopteri; order Cypriniformes; family Cyprinidae; genus Sinocyclocheilus; species Sinocyclocheilus rhinocerous. The sequence continues at coordinate 74,392 of NW_015666612.1, forward strand.
TACAAGCCACTTTTGTGTTCTTCTGTGCCACCTCTGTAGTACAAATATTCGTTTTTTTTATTAATACTAATTTCATATGGGAGTTTTTACAGTTTTAGTGACCCTTTCCTGAGCTACGAATGTAATGTATTAGAATTTACAATTTTATAATATTTTAGTAACTTGTGCACTAAATTCAGTAGGCACAGATTTCTAAAACAGTCTACAAATCTTTGGGTGGAGTTTATGACTTTGAGCGATTCTTATAAATATTGTTTTTAAGTGTTATTTAAGTGTTAATGTATAATGATATAAAATGAGTATAAATGTGTTGTGTATATAATATATACAATATTTGATGTTTACGTAATTGTGAGCACAGATTATTTGATTTTAAATAAATATAGAAATCTAGTAACTATGCTAGTTTAGGATTATGATTTTAATGTTATTAGTGCCTCTGTTCTTGTTTTGTGGAATGTACTTGTACAGTTCTTTGAGTTTAGTCACTGAGGAGCCTCAAGAGTTCCGCTCGTGTTGAGTGTCAGCTGTGTTTGTGCTCTCACACGTCCCGTGCAGCAGATCAACCCTGAGCTGTCGTTACAGAACCGCACTGTGGCCACACCCAGCCATGGAGTTTGGGACATGAGAGGGAAACAGTTCCACACCGGCGTGGAGATCAAGATGTGGGCCATCGCCTGCTTCGCCACGCAGAGACAGTGCAGAGAAGAGATTCTCAAGTAAGACTCCACACCATACTGACTTTCAGTACTGGTTTACGTCCTGCTTAAAAGTATCAGGGCATCATAATTTGGGGGGGAAAAAATCTAATTGCAATTTCTTATACCGCATTTTAAAATAACAAAAAATCCAGGTTTGCAAAATTTTTAACAAAAAATTTTAACAAAAATAAGAAATGTTACTATTGTAATACTTCACTGTAAAATAAAAATGAGTAAAAAATAATAATAATAAAAAAAATACAATTATTTTAAAATATAGTAAATATATAATAGAAATTACTAAATAAAAATAAGAAATGTTACTATTGTAATATTTCACAGTAAAATAAATCACGAATTCAGGAAAAATAATAATATAATAATATTATGATATTATATAATAATAAAATATGAAAATGTATTGCACGTTATACAAAAGTAAAATACTAAATATATATTAAAGCTTACTAAAAAAACTAATGAGAAATGTTACTACTGTAATATTTCGCTGTACAATAAATAAGTTGAGTATTTAAGAAAAATAATATAATAGAAAATAATAATAAAATAACTGAATAAAAAATATTCAAATGTATACTAAATAAATAAGTAAAAATATTTCACTGTAAAATAAAAAATGAGTATTCAGAAAAATATAATAAATTTTATTTTAATTTAATTGTTTTATGTTACAACTGTAAAATTACAATACTAATCTAATTTTCAAACAGTAAACCATCAAACGTTATTTTGATGCAAAACCGCAGGGAGATAAGAGCACAATACTGTGCTTCTCTCTGAAACACGCAGTGCATATATTTATTTAATTAAATTGCAGCCTTTGTAAATTGATCATCGCAGTAAGCAATATTGCAGCTTCCATTTTATTTTGACTAATCGTGCAGCCCTAATCACCTGTGCAGTACTTTCCATGCTTATAAGTTTCTGAATTGTGTTTCTCCCTACAGGGGTTTCACCGACCAGCTGCGTAAGATCTCAAAGGACGCTGGGATGCCGATCCAGGGTCAGCCGTGTTTCTGTAAGTACGCACAGGGAGCCGACAGCGTGGAGCCCATGTTCAGACACCTGAAGAACACCTACTCTGGACTGCAGCTCATCATCGTCATCCTGCCCGGAAAAACACCCGTCTACGGTAAGAAGGTCACACACAGAGCAGAGCCGCCCTCCTGCCAAACGCCCTCAGACTAATGAACACACGTTTGATCTGTGCAGCGGAGGTGAAGCGTGTGGGAGATGTGGGAGACGGAATGGCCACTCAGTGTGTTCAGGTGAAGAACGTGGTGAAGACCTCCCCTCAGACGCTCCAGACGCTCT
>NW_015666612.1:77653-81496 GCF_001515625.1 Sinocyclocheilus rhinocerous
AACGTCAAACTCGGCGGCAACAACAACATCCTGGTGCCGCATCAACGGTTTGTAACTGCTTTCCCCGCCTTAGTTTGATTGACAGAACATAAACAGCTCTGCTTATTTGCTGTTTTTAAACCGCTGCTGATAACAATGATCATTATTATTTATTGCATGGATTCCCAAACTTTTTGTCACATTAAACCTCAGGGGGACTTCAAGTAAATATTTCAATAATTTAACGACACATTCACATATTCACGATTCTCTGATGATGGTTATTGATCAAATGACATGCAAGTTAACAGATAAATATTTAATCTTTTATAGCAAGTGTTTTTGATTGTTTTTATTTTAATATTATTTCTATATAGGGATGCATGACTTGGTAAAAAAAAAAAGAAGATGATTATTATTTTTTGGGGTCAAATATTGCAAAACAACATATAATAATAATAATTATTATTTATTGTTGTTGTTATTAAATAGTAGTTTTAATTATAAAAATGAAGGCAAAAATACAAACGGTTACTTTTGCAGTTGTACTGTAAAATAAATATTTGATCATTTTGATAATTATAATAATTTATTTTAGACTACACATTTTAAATTCTCTAGCTTTTATTTTGGTGAAATACTGTTTATTGTTGTTGTTATTATATAGTAGCCTTATAAAAATGAAGACAGAAATATTGGCTATTACTGTTAAGAAATGAATATTTGATAGACTAAGTTTAACTTTAGACTAAGTTAAAATACTAATATTTATGTCTTAAATTCTTAACTTTCAAATGTTAAAACTCGAGAGCTTTTAACATTTCAAATCATCTAGCTTTTATTTTAGTGGAATACTGGTTATTATTATTGTAGCTTTAACTCTAAAAATAAAGAAATATAAACTATTAACTGTTAAAATAAAAGTGAATATTTGATAATATGATAGTTTTATTTTAGACTACAAGTTAAATACTAATATTTATGTCTTAAAGTTCTTAACTTCCAAATGTTCAAACCGTTAAGCTTCTAACATTTCAAAGCCTTTAGATTTTATTTTGGTGGAATACTGGCTTAATTTTTCATTCAATTTAATTAATTATTTGCTTTTCATCAAATCATGAACCCTGATTTATTCACTATATTACAAACAAGCTAATTTTGTGTGTTTGTGTGTGCTGTTTCTCAGGCCGTCAGTGTTTCAGCAGCCAGTGATCTTTCTGGGGGCGGATGTGACGCATCCACCTGCAGGAGACGGGAAGAAACCCTCCATTGCAGCGGTCAGTATAGCTTAGCGCTGGATGGATTAATGAATATACTATGTATATTGAAAGAATGCTTATGAATGTGAGATTTCGGATGCATTGTGACAAAACAGTGAACGATACGTGACAAGACTTTCACTGAATGCTAACGAAGCCAAAAAGGGTCCAAAAAGTGCCCAAAACACAGGACTTCTACTTACTAGTGCTATTTTAGTATTATTTATATGGTATTTATTAATATTTTGAATTACCATTTATTTTATGTATTCAGATTTCATCCATTTTAGTTCATTAGAGTTGTAGTAATTTTGTGTGCTTTTGTCATTTTTATTAGTATTTTCAGGGTTATTTTAATATCATTGAAAGATTATTATAGTTTTTATTAATATTTTGAATTGGTTTTTTTTTTTAATATATATATATTCCTTTTTTGTTTTAACTTTGGTGATAGTTTTAGTGATTTTGCTGTTTGTTTTTGTTTTAAATATGTAGAGTTTTTATTTTTTATTTCAGTTTTAAACTAAGTGAAAATGAGAAATGATGCTTGGCGATTAGCTAAAATAAAACAAGTTTGTTTTTTTATATTATATGTTATTTTTATTATATTTTTACATGTTAATCTTTATTTTAAAGTAACAAACTTCTTTTTAGTGTTAGTCAACTACAGTCAATTTGTATTATTTTTGTATTAAGTTTTTAATCTAATATTTTTTTTTTTTTAACCTTATTTCACTTTATTTCAGCTCTGTTTCAATTAACAAAAACAACTTTAGTAGTTTTAGTTAATCATAACACTTGTTTTATAGAAGTAGAAGGACACAAAGTGTCCGACGGTGCTTTTTTAAAAAGCATTTTTAAAACTGTTCGTTTTGATACACTATTATCAACTCCAGTATAAAGTTAGAGATAAACTCAGAATTGTGATGGAAAAAGTCCAGAATTTAGAAAAAAAACTGCAATTACCTTTTTTATTTTTTAAAAAGTTATGCCTTTTTTCGTGCATAAGTTAATATCTCAAAACTGGGACTTTTCTTAGACAAAATGTTACAGTGCAAAAATAATCATTAAAAATATCAAATATATTTTATAAGTTTTTGCAAAATATAATAATTTCTTATTATTGTCTTTAAGAAAATGTATTAAATATATCTTTAATAAAAAAAAAAAGTGAACTTGGTCGTGTTTTTGTGAGTCACTCAAAAACATCCTAGTGCAACAGCCCTGTCAGTTTAACGAAAATACAGTATTGTAGAAGATGTTTTTGAAGGCGTAACTTGAGCATTTGGCATGAGTTTGACTCCTCTTCCTCTTTTCTCAGGGCACTAGCCGACCCTCCCACTACCATGTCCTGTGGGACGACAACTGCTTCACTGCTGATGAGTTCCAGCTGCTCACTTACCAGTTGTGCCACACGTACGTGCGCTGCACCCGCTCCGTCTCCATCCCCGCGCCAGCCTACTACGCCCACCTGGTGGCCTTCCGTGCGCGATACCACTTGGTGGACAAAGAACACGACAGGTGTGTGTGCCAAGACCCAAATCTGTGCCATTGTCCTAGAATAGCACTGTTACTGGTGATACAGCTAAAAAAGTTATGTATTGTTAGGTGAATCAGACCGCTAATTGTTTGTTCCCGGCATGCTTTGCATTGGGCTGGATTAGGAGAGTAAATGTTGAAATTAAGCATTTGTTTATGTATTTTTGAGTGCATGAAAAGACCTGTTAATGTGTAATGTTCAGTTATGTTGAAAAAGAGTTTCTGTTATGTTGAAGTTTTGTGGTTACCATTGTTAATTGAATTGAATATTAAAATTGAGATGATATAACAAAATATGTTATTAGACTACAATCCAGTAATTACAACTAAATTCGAATAAAAATATGTTTAAAACTGTTATTTTAGAATCATTGAGATAACATTATTTAAAAAAAATTTTTGAATCAGTTTATATTTTTAATTTTAAAGTTTTAGTATTTTTGTTATTTTGTCATTTTCAGTAGTTTTAGTTTTTTATATATTTCTATATATTTTCATAGAAATTTTCTATTTATATATATATATATTCATTTTTATTTCAGTATTATTTTAGTACATCAAGCTAAGTTAAATTAAAATGAGAAATGTTGCCTTGTCAACTAGCTGAAATAAAAAGTTTTTTATTTTAGCTAATGTTTATTTTACTTCAAGTAATGAAATTGTTTTTTTTATGGTTTTAATTTTAATTTCAGTTGTAGTTAACTCTAATAACCCTGGTTTAAAATTAAGATAACTTTAGTTTTGTGTAAGCACTTGCCTTTAAACATTTTAATATAATCAAAAGGCCATTTTTTCAGTGTAATACATTTTGTGATTGTTTTTGTCCTAAATCGCAAATTACGCAGGATCGCAAATAATGCAACATTCTGCTGTTTTTCTGTTGTGTTCTGTGATGGCTTAAAGGGGTCATATGAGGGGTCATTCCGTGTGACGGAAATGTTACGCCCCTTACCGTACTGTGATGCCCTGTCCGGCCGGAGCGACGAGACAAAAACATTAAAACCCATTATAATCGAGGCATTTGTTGCATCCAGTGGGGACATAATTACGGATTATAATGACTTAT
>NW_015666612.1:81902-90925 GCF_001515625.1 Sinocyclocheilus rhinocerous
GTTTGTGTTGCACATTATAGAAGACAATGTTAGCATCCGATAATTTTAACTGTTTGAGAAAACTGTTTAATTTTAAGCGTTTTTGCGCTATTTTCATCTTCCGGGTTTAAAATCTACATCGTGTTGACGTCACAATTTGTGACGCAGCAATGGACTATAGTACGTCGATGACGCGTCGGTGTCTATTCAATTATTCATGAGACTGCGTGTTCTTATCCTATGAGAAGAAGCTTCGCTTAATTATTCACAACAGCATGTGTTGATTTGCTATGACAGACGTTTTAGACTGAGAGATCACGTACATTAACTGAGAGAAACGTTCATGAATCGAAGGAAGGAGAGCGTTTGTTTTTGCTTTGTAATAAGAGTTCGGCACAAACACGATTCAATCACTTAGTGAGTGTAACCGTTCTTACAGCTCCATGACACAACCCATCAAAAGGCTTATATAAACGCCGCAGAATAAGCCTTAAAAAGTTATCCGAGGTGCAACAGCATGTTCATGTATGTTTTCGATACAGAGTGCAAATGGCTGTGCATTTATTTGTGTTTTTAACTCGATGGGAGTGATTTTATTTCAGTGAACATTTATTTTATTTCAATGTTTTTTTATGGATTTAGTAAATTCTAATATCTCTGCTCCCTCTTTTCTCTCTCAGTGCCGAGGGAAGCCACGTCTCGGGGCAGAGTAACGGTCGTGATCCCCAGGCTCTGGCCAAAGCTGTGCAGATTCACCACGACACCCTGAGGACCATGTACTTTGCCTAAGCCAGCTCACATCCATCCCACCTTCGACTAGTCACGAACCCGACAACCGCATACTTTCTGTAACACACCTCCCAAAAGCAAGTGCATCCTGAAGGGTCGATCTCTGTGATGAGATCGGTGATGGAAGCGCGGCCCGCCCCGACACTGTGCAGCAGGATGAGGAAGGCCTGCTTTAATTCCACACGTGGACCTCAGCACTATTATGCAATATTAAACCAGCCAACTGAGGCCGTCATATCTGTCATATCCCCTCCAAAACCCAAACCAAAAGGGAAGCCCGTCTATGTCCCCGCTCCTCTTCCTGTCTGTAGACGTAACGTTTAATTACTTTCCCTGCCTGTCACGCCTTGTACCTCAACGTTTTCTAACGGCACTTTTTCCCCTTATTGTCCTTCCCCCAAAATGAGATTGGAATGGAAGCGGATGGAAAGACTGAGTCCGGAAGAAAGGAAGTTTTGGGGAACGCCTATGGATAGATGTACTTTTCTCCCGTTCTCAATTATTTTTGTAGCCAATGGTGACTTAACTACGTGTTAAAGTGTCAGTCGTGAAGAACCAATTGTGCGTTAGCGTTTTAAAACAGAAAAACAAGCTTTTATTGTTAGAGAAGTGCCATTGCAGAGCGTAAAGTCCTTTATGACGTACCCCATCGGGGGGCAGAAAGCTGACGGTTGAAATTTTTTTAAGCAAATTTACGCTCTAGCTTTCATGTACTACAATGCAAAGTGATCATGTTTTGATGCTTTTTCTTGTTTTTAACACCCAAATTCCCTCCAATATTTATTTGTCTCGCAGCTCCTAGCAGATTATCTCGTTCGCTCCCCTCCTGCACTTTGTCTCGATTTAAAATGCATAGTCCGTGTTATGTGACAGATCATAGTTTAGTGCAATAATCCATTAGCGGCATGAGAATACCTCCTGTGCAAAGACTCCGTATGCGACTAGGGGGGGGGAGGCATCCGAAAGCACATGATGGGCATTGCGGTTGGTTTTTAGGATGGAGGTGTGCATGTTTGCCACTTCTACAGTTTATTTTTGGTGAAAGTACAGCAGCATTTCCTGACGATTGACCGTAGTGAGTTAACAAGTGCCTGCTAGAAATGCATGACGTTGGGAGGTCAGAAACAGAACAAATGCACCTCATTTAGTCTAACCAAGGGCACAGTTGTGACCACATTTGACTGTACGGCCTTAATACAATCTCGCGGTTTCAACGTCTCGATTTTCACTGCCCTGCCTGTTCAAAGGAGTTTGCTGCTATTGTGCTTGTTCAAGTCCGACTGGTGGGTTCATGCTTCAGTTCGCCTAGGCACGAGGGACCGTTTGGCAGCTCTAGGCCACGTGTTCAAGGAGAAGCTCTGGCTGCACCTGATTCGTGCTCGGTCACTGGAGGGCCACTAGGGGTCAGTATAGTGTTTTACTTGAAGGGTGCAGTGAGCGTCGTGTGCCTTACCGTCTCTCCGTGCGCCATCTGAAGCATGTCCCGCTGTTTAAAGGTGATAATCTGCACTAAATAATGCGTAATGCATGGTGCTATTAGGTGCGGCCCGTGGCGGCATCAGCAACTGGCAGAGACTTAATGTGTAAGATGGAACATGGGATGCATAAATGGTGCTGGTTGCGTGCATTTCTCTCACTCTGAGGAGAAATTTCTCATCAGGACAGACATTTGGTCGTTTTGTATGTTTGTTTGTTTGTTAGATTTGCATTTGATTTTATTGCAGAGAAAGGTACAGCACAGTGGCCAGTCAGAATACGATTACGGCCAATTGCACGAAGCACTATAAAGCGGAAGATTTTAATGCGTAACTTTTTTTTAAATAACAATTTCAGTCCCTTTAAAATACCGAACTGCAGTTTATGCAATCAGATAAATTCTAAAGTATAATTAATCGAATGAAACTAATGCAGTAGGCTGTTGTGATGGATTTTCAGTTTTTTTTTGTTAAGTGTGCATTAGAGGTTGAACCTATTGAAGAAGGTACACCGTGTTTTATGCCCATCAAAAGTGGTTTAAGTGATGCCGTAAGCATCAAAACAGCAGCTACTGAAATTGTGCCCTTTTTTATTTCACCTTCCCGAATGAAACCGCTTGTCGGTGCTTCAGAGCCTTGGAAGTAAAACTGTCTGTGTGTGGATGCCAAACTGCTATCTTGATGAGGTGTCATGCAATTTTATTTTTGTGTAGTTTTAACTTCATATATATAAATATATTACTAACCCATGTCTCTTTAAAGGGATAGTTTGGTTATAAATGATTATGAATTTTCATTATTTACCCACTTTAGCCAATGTTGTTTCAAACTTGCATGACTTTTTTTTTGGTGCACATGAGATTTTAGTAAGTTAAAAAAAAATGTGTGAGCTGCTGTTTTCCATGCAACAAAAGTGAACGGATGTCAGTGAATATTAAAGTTAAGTTATGGCTTGAAAGCTTGGAAAATAGATTCATTTTGGAACTTAAAAATCAGTCCATTTTTGTTGCATAAGTCAACGGCAAGTCATTTGCCCAACGATTCCTTTAAAGTTGCAACTCGTTTTGCCTCAGTACGAAGATCGTAAAGAGTGTTTGTCTTGTATTCGCAAGTACCTGTGGTAGCAGATGTCGTGGGTTCGTAGCACACTTATCGAGTTCGTTGCCTGACGTGGCTTCCGTTATCCAGAAAGCTAGAAGCGAAAGACTCAGTCTGTGTATTTTCTCCTCTCCTCTCCTCTCGTCTTTTATTTTAGAGCTTTTTGGGAGGGTCTTCTTTTAGGGTCTAAAACCTAACACGAGTTCAAAGTTCATAGAAAGTGCCTTTCCTCATGATGGTGCTGAATAATCTGAGACTAAAGTGAGAAATCAAAGAGCATATTAGTCTTACTCTTACCTTGAAGAAGGTGTTGCACACATGCAAACACACACATGTTTTTATCTCGATCGGGAGGCTCGTAATGGTGCCTCTTTGTATATTCAGATATTATAATGACGATGATATATGCCAAGTATAGGTTGAGATACTGTATTAGGAGTCCGGACCAATGCAATGGAAGCGTTCATATAGGTGAATGTGCTATCTTTAGATGGGGCAGAGCGGACACTCGTATGACACAGCCTGACCCTGGACAGGAAAGCCTAGCACAGCACTTTAAAGACTGCCACCCAAACAAGGAAACAAAGTCACAGTGCTTTGCTCTCCTCTTTCTTTTCCCCCCATAAGCTCGTTTTTTCATGTACTCCAGCAAAAGACGGTCTCTAGTGCTTGAAATCTTTGCTGAGGGAAGGTTAATCATGTTTCGGAGGTTTTTGGACTTCACTATGGCTGCTTAAAAAACTCATTGTTTGTGTTGCAGTGGCTGATCGATCCCTCTCAATGTGCAATGGCCCGTAGAAACCTAGACACGTACAGTGTGTGTTTTGACCCCCGTGGCCTGTATTTTGTCACATGGGTGCCCGTTGGTCCAGGAGGACATACCTCGACGAGAGATCTCAAAACACTGCACCTCACTTACCTTGGTATGCTGCATATGTTATAGTGAAAGAAACTGCAAATGGGTGAATCTCGCCGAAGAACATGTTCACATTTCACGCCAACATCACAAGACACATTATATTTTGCATACAGAAAAATAAGCCAATTTTTTACTATTCATTTTTTTGCATTGTGACAATTAAATGCATTCCCCTCCCCAAATTCTCATTACTGTAATGCGAAAAATATTATGTATTAATATTAGTTGCATTGCTTTTCTTTTATGCTCAATTGATCATTTTTATAATACATACAGTAAATATAATTCTGTCTCCATTGGAGATAGCTCAAAACTTCATTTTTCTCATGCAAAATATAATTTCGAGTTGTACTACACTTCAACAAAACGACAGAAATTAGCAATTATATTTTGCATAAAGAAAATAAAGCTTATTTTTTGGTGACTATTTTTTTATGACAATTAAACACATCCCCCCCTCTCCAAATTCTCATTATTGTAATGTGGAAAAAATGATTCTAATATTAAAATGGATATATATTTATACACCACAGTAGTACTGTATTTGTTGCATTGCCTTTCCTTCATGCTTATTCGTCAATATCTTTCTATCACCATTGAGTATGATGGGAATTACAAAAAAAGCGGTGCTTAATTGTCATGACAGTAATGCAAATAATGCAATAATTGCATTGATTGTTAAAATAGTTTTCGTTTTTGTCATGCAAAATGTAATTTCTAGTGTATTACACAACAGCAACACAAGACAGAAATAAGAGGATATTTTGCATCAAGAAAATTAAGTCTATTTTTGGACCATTATTATTTATTTTATTTTTTTTAGGCATTGTGATTGTATTTAAATGACATAAATGCATTCCCCCTCTCTAAATTCTCAATATTGTAATGCAAAAAAAAAAATTATAAAATTAAAGTACAGAAACGCTCAAAATTGTAGGGAAAATATGCTTAAGTGTCATGAAAATAATGCAAATAAAATATTATTTGTTGAAACGGCTTCATTTTTCTCATGCAAAATATAATTTGATATTTTTCTTTTGATTTTGGAGGTGGATATGTTTTACTTGAGATTCACCCAGATATTACTTTGATTACAGTATAATGCTTGACTAATGCCTGACAACAATATCCTTAACAATTTTAGATTAAGAAGTCTAATTGTAAGAGAAAAAAAAAAGTTGTTTTTAAATCATAACACATATCTTTTTCTTTTGAGCCAACTTTTATTTTGTTGTCCTGTTTAAATGTTTTTTTTTTTTCTTCTTTTTTTTAATATATGGGAAATATTTAACGGTGTATTTATTGATGGAGTGCTTGCGCGGCTGGAGTCTCCGCAGAGTTACGGGGTGCGAGTTCAGGGGTCGGGGGTCGAACGGACGCCTTCGACATCCTCACATACACACACAAGCACAACCACAGAGTGGGCTAAAGTGTTCGATGACGTCACTTCCTCCTTGACCTTTGACTAGTTCGAGATCGTCCACCTCTCCAGCGAAGAGGCTCGTCGCATCTCATCTCTTTACGGGACGGAGAACCACACTGACTTTATTCCAAAAAGAAGATAAAAAGCTGATTGTTTTCATCCAGAGCTGCTAAACTTAGCCATACACGTTTTTTTTCCCTGAAAGGATGTGTCCGGTGCTTTACAAATGGAGTCGAGAAGCAGGTCATGGTATTTGTCCTTAGTCATTTGCTTGAGTTCAATTGTCTTTGTGCCAGAGAGGGTCCCATTCCACTCAGATACATATTAAATATGTGAGCCTCAGCCTTAACTGTACTCTTGTTTTTCCGATTGGACTCGAGACGTCTGTCAAAAGGCCTTCATTGTGCGTAGAGAAGCAAACTAACTCACTCCCTATGTGGCATCTCGGTTCTCTTTTAAACCACTAACTGTCACGAAACGCTTGGAGATTCGGAGACGAGGCCGCTGTCTGTATTTCAAACGGTCATGTCGTCGTTTTCCAGGAGGACAGAGGCATCGCGCGCCGGATGAAGTTGCACCCAAATCGCTGACCGAGTCGATTCCTAAAAATGTTTACAAAACGGTTTACTGCAACGCAAAGCTCCAGCATTCCACAAACAGGACTGTGAAGCATCCGATGCAAAGGTACGGCGAGTCTGTCCATCCTCCGTTTCTGTCGCTCACGTCTCGCGTCTCTTGGTACCAGAGGACGGCTTCCATCGCGCGATCGTTGCTTACGAAAGAGCCAAAGTTGAGCCGCCGCGAGTCGGGATCTCAGTGTTCGCAAAGTCTCTCCAATGTACCAAGGGATGTTTCTTTTCCTTTGAAATGTCTTTGTTTGTTTAATAATACTCTCTTTGTAGATCAATGGCCTTTTAGTGTTGCTTTGCTTCAGTTTGGAGTGTATCTTTCACTAATACTTGCAATAAAAAGCTTTGCTTTTGAAACGCAGACCTGGCGTCTATTGGCTCTGTGCGTTTCATCGGTCGCACTGCTCATTAAATCACAACATTGATTTTGTGTCATGGTTTGGATGTAATATATGTCGACGTATGGTTATGAGCTACACCCTCTTCTACATCTACAGAACGGGGCAAATGAAACACTTAACACACATTAAGGCAAGCATTTCATGATGTCCACTTAATATTAGATTTAAAAATGACAGTTTTGCGTTTGTTTCTTAATGTAATTGAGTGTAAAATGTCTTCACTCTTGGCTGTCTGATCAAATAATGGCTGTGTTTAGAACAGAGGACTAGCGCACTGCACAGTACACACTAGATTCTGGCTTTTTTTTAGTAAACAATGCGGCAAAAGATTTTTAAAAATATTGTCACTTGACTTCAACTTTGTTTAATTCAGTGAGTGTCACCCAGTTATTTTTAATTTTTTTTATATTCTATCCAATTTTGTGTTATGACATTTAATCTTTTGACAGTCACATCAAATAATCAATCAATGATGCATTAAAATAAAACTGCAAGATCAGTTCAAATGCACTGCACTGTGGAATACATTAAATAATCAGTGCATATAATAGCCAGTGTTATTTTAGTATTATTATTTTGAATGATTTTTTTATTTTATATTTTCAGTTTTCATTTAAATTTTAGTTTCTTTTGAAAAGTTTTAGTAATTTTGTTTGTGTTTGTGTGTGTGTGTGTGTGTGTATATATATATATATATTTATGGGTAGCTGACAAATATACCGTAAATGTGTCCTATGGTGTGACAATGAAGATAAATCTCTCTTATGCTATTTGTATATTATTAACAATTATTAACAAGAAATTAATTATTAATAATGATTAATTATTGTTTTCTAAATGTTGCTGTTACACCATAGGACACATGTACGGTATATTATGTCTATATATATATATATATATAATTTTTTTTTTTTTTTTTTTTACACTTCAACTTATTTTATTTGAGTTAGTTTCTTAGGCAACATTTCTAATTTCGGTTTATAAAGTTTTACATTTTATTTCAGCTATATTTCTATTACTGAAAACGATTTTTTAATAGTTTTAGTTAAGACCAACACTGATGACAATATAAAATCAAACTATTATGAAATTGTGAGGTGAAATGATGTATAAATCACCCGAGTACCTTAGCAACCGCATAGCAACACCTTAGCAACCACCCTGGGTACCCTAGCAACCGCATAGCAACACCCTAGCAACCATCCCGGGTACCCTAGCAACCGCATAGCAACACCCTAGCAACTGCCCTTGGTACCCATAGCAACCGCATAGCAACACCTTAGCAACCACATTGCATCACCCTAGATACTGAGAAATATTTAAGCAAGTATTTAAAATCTCGTCGCAGTGATGGATAAAGTGACCCATGAAGAAGTGGCTTTTTTGTTCACTTAATTTATTATTTCAGTTTTTGTTTTAGTAATTTTATCACTTTATTGTTATCAATTGTATTTGAGTTAATTGCCAAAGCAACATTTCTAACTCTTTGCTCAAAGCCTTTCTATATCTGCATTATAAAAGTATTTTAAATGCAGTAATTTTGTCTTGTATAGCACATTATAATGCATTGTAAGATCTTATGAATAACTGTAACCACAGTTATAATGCTTAGCTTTTCATTGTAACACCTTTAGAACACATAGTGCATTAAAACGTGACAAACAACCAAGGAATCTGCAAATATTAAAATGCATTTTAACTTTGGTTACAAGTATTTATGAAAACATATAATGCATGAATACCTTTATAGTGCATTTTTTGTCTGTATATTGTCAGGCTCAGCTGCTGTTGAGGAGCCGGATCTGATTCTAGACCGCTAATTGGCTGAATGCAAACTTTTGGAAGCGCTTTTGTCTCTCTGGAAGAATATCAAAGCTAAATGAACGCTCCTCTGGGACTGTCTGACATTTTACGCTCTTCATGTTGGCAGTAAGCTATTGTGCGCCGAGAAAAGAGCCGTCAATGTACTACAGCTTTCCATCTGAAGAGCATAACCTGTGGAGTAAGTGGCATGGCAGATACAGGACAAGAGATGAGATTAAAGTGGATTATTAAGAGCAGGAATGAGGGAATATTAGAGAACACTGATCTAAAATCGCAATTCTTTACACGCCTTACATGCGGAATTTTGACTTCGTAATTATGGCATACAAAAGAGCTCATTAAGCTAATGTCATGCTGATGTAGTTTAGACTGATTACTGTCCAGAAGAACTCACACACTTGTCATTTTCAATGAAATATCAAGGTTAAAATACTTATGGCATTAATATTTTGAATTAGCCTTTTCCAGTTTGTTCTTCCCAGTTTT
>NW_015666612.1:90935-96419 GCF_001515625.1 Sinocyclocheilus rhinocerous
GAAACCGTCTAATTAACATGCTGTTTAAGCGTGGATTTTATTATTATTTTGAATTAGCTTTTATTTTTATGTTTTCAGTTTTTATTTTTTTTAAACTTCTATTGAGCTTTAATTAAATTTGAATAAAATACATTTTATTATTGTGGTCAAAACTGAAAACTTGAGTAGGAATAGACAGCCTGTGACTGTTATACAGTGTCATTTAGGGGCGGATTAATCTGAAATGTGGGACAAAATTGGGGGCAGAAAATGAATAAATTATTTAATAAGTTATTGGAAGTTTGTGTAGACTCCTTGAGCAGAAGTTTTGATCTGGAGATATCAATTTGGGCAGGCAGATAAAACTAAAAATAAAATAAACGAAAGAAATTGCACAAAATTAGACATTTTCACTGTTCACAATTTATTGATATGGGACAGTGGTCAATTATAAAGTATTGCATCAACTAAATCTCCTGATGATGCTAGTCTAACTTGGTTAAATAAATATCTTTCCGGAAAGTCTAATATCATACACAACAAAGTCTAATACATTGATCAATAAAGTATAAAAAGGTGTGCTGAAAGCTTCAAGTGACTGGCAGTCCATCAGCTCTCGTGAGTGTCATGTGAACGTCACAGTACTGCAGTAAAACTGTCCTGAGATCAGCTCACAGAGACTCTTCATACGGCTCTCTCAGTCTCTCCCTTCTGTTATATCCATGCCTGAGTCTCCTGCAGTGGACAAAATGGACTAGAATTAATCAAGAAACTCATACATTTTCTTGTGCAATCAAGTGCAAAGAATCAAATTGTGTTAAATGCGTAGTTTATGATTAATTCATTGCCTGGCAACCGTTAACAGCCTGCAGTTATATGAATATAAACTTTAATAAATGTAACTATTTGTTCCACATTAGCTTCCTGCACATCTCATATTGTTGTAGGGTCCATGTGAAGTCACTGGAGGTCATGCATTAGTGATTTCACTTGATCACGTGATCTGGGTTAATCACGGTACTGTACAGCGACCGTAACACACTGAACCAGTTTAGATGTCAGTAGCTGGAACGAGATGATCTCCACCCACTGCGTCGGTGTGACAGGAATGCTTCAGGTTCAAAACTATTTACATTCCATTCGTTGCATAATGTTGATTAGCATAGAAAATCATTTTGATTTGTTTCCCAGGTTATTTTTGCAGTTGCAGTGAAACATTTACAGTGGAAACAGAACATCAGTCCCACCTAAATCATACAGATGTGTGCTTTATAATAACATAAATGCTTTAACATAAACTCAGGATTCATATTTCTGCTTTTAAGTCTCGCAGACATTTATCGTGAAGTGTTACTGTAGCTGTGATGTTTAGTTGATGTTAGTTAAATAAACTAAAAACGTAAAAAAGCTTTCATTGTTTTAAATAAAATATTCGAAGATAACCTTATTTTAGCCAAATACCAAGACAACATTTCTGATTTTCATTTAGTTTAACGTGATGCACTAAAATAACTAAACCTGAAATAAAAATGTATAGACGTGTTAAAAAAATTAGAAACCAATAAAAAAGACAAAAACAATAAAATGGCTAAAACTTAAATTAATATGAAAACAGAAAATATACACACAAAAAAAACTGATTCAAAATATTAATGAACACTATAATAGTTTCTCAATTACACTAAAATAAAACTGAATGTTTCCACCCACTGCATGCGTTTTACAGGAAGGTTTCTGGTTCAGAACTATTTTAAATTCCTTTATTTGCATCATGTTTAGCACAGAAAATCATTTTCATTTGTTTCTCATGTAATTTTTGCACTTGCAAAAAAACATTTACAGTGGAAAAAGAACATTTGTCCCACCTAAACGATCCAGATTTGTACCGAATACTGACATAAATGCTAAAACATAAACTTAAGCTTCATATTTCTGCTTTTAAGCCTCACAGATGTTTATTGTTTGTGTGTTATTAGTTAACCAAAACTAAAACCATAAAAAAAAGATTAATTACTTGAAATGAAATGAACTGAAATAAGATATTTAAAAAGTTAAACCTATTTGACAAGGCAGCATTTCTCATTTTCATTGATGAGAAACTTGATGTAGCCTATTAAAATAACTTAAACTGAAATAAAAATTAATAGACACTATATGGACATATTCAAAAAAGAAAAGAAAAGAAAGAAACTAATAAAAAAATTATAGTTAACAAAAACTAAAAACATTCATTACTTGAAATAAAATAAACTGAAATAAAATAAAAATCTTAACTTGATATACTAAAATAGCTCAAACTGAAAGAAAAATTTATAAAAACTATATAGACATAAAAAAAATAAAATAAAAAAAATTCTCAGTTTCAGAGTCTGGACTCCAGTGGATTTGTGCAAGAGCCTCTTGGTTTTCAGGAGAAGCAGCTGTTGCAGGGTCCAGTCAAGCCTTTAGACTGGAGGTTTCCCATCGTTCCAGAGGTGCAAAGTGAGTTGGCGGTGGACTTCCAGTTGAGGCAACCTGTGACTCCCAGTAGTGTGGCTGTTCAATGCGGTGAGAACCGGGTTCTTGTGGAGGTAAAGAAGGATTTGTTTAGCAATGGTCACCACAGTATAAAGGCCAGAGATGCGGCTGCAAGCGTCAGTATCAGCAGCAGAAACACAACGACAGCAGTCGTGCTCCTGTTAGTGCTTTCACACGCCTCTGAAACACACACACACACACACACAGTCATAATGCTGTCACTGAACCTCTCAGCTCATTCATGCTCTAAGCCTCATGAAAAGTAACGTTCCTGTCCTTCATGACGCACTGATGGCGTGAGAGCTGTACCTGCGGTGTATGTGGCTGAACTGTGTCCCAGTTTGTTGCTCACCACGCAGGTGAAGTGTCCGCAGAATGTGCCGGAGACGTACAGAGACGTCCCATCTGCCGAAACGTGACCCACCTTCTCCGTTACGACCACTTTCTCATGCCGCCAAGTGAAGGTGGGCTCAGTTCCCCAGGCCTCCATACAGTGAAGAACCGAGTGAGACACATTCACCATCACCGACACGTGATGCACCGCCACTGACGTCTTGCATGAAATGATCTTTCCAGCTCATGTTCCAGGAAGTGTCTTTCATAATGATAACTAGTTGTTGTCACATTTTGTTTGCAATGCACTCCAGTCCATCAGTTAACATCTTGTGAAGCCAAAAGCTGCGTGTTTGTAAGAAACATTGGTGAGCAAGTGACGAAATGCTACATTTCTCCAAACCTGTTCTGATGAAGAAACAAACCCATCTACATCGCTTATTAATCTAACCGTAGACTGTTTATAGTTGCCAAGAAATGTTGAAAAACATTTAAAAGTATTATTATTAAAGTATATATATATATAAAGCTGTGCTGCATATTTATTATTATTATTATTATTGCCTTTTTTTCTGGATTCTTTGATGAACAGAAAATTCAAAAGAACAACATTTATTTGAAATATAAAATCAATCAATAAAAATACATCAATTTTCAATAAATTATACATTTAAATAATAATTATTTCAATAATGCAGTTAGTTAATCTAATATAACGGTCTCTATCTAGACTCTTTATGGTTGCCAATAAATGTAAATGATAAAAAGGAAAAAAAGTCGAATTATTTATTAATAATTAATAATGTTATTAATATTGTGAATAACTGTGAATTTTTAAAGCATTTATTTGAAATAGAAATAAAAACAAAGACACAAATGTTTAATAAAAGTTAGATTTTTAATATAATAATTATTTAAATTATATAGTTCATTCAACTGTAAACCGTTTATGGTAGCCAAGAAATATTGTAAAAAAAAAAAATCGAAATATTGGAGGCATTACATCCGCCATCATATCAATTTGTCATCTGCTGCTCAAGAAACATTTCTTATTATCATCAATTTTCAATAAAGCTGTGCTGCTTAATATTTTTGTGTAAACCGTGATACATTTTTCTGGATTCATTGATGAACAGAAAGTTCAAAAGAACAGCACTTATTTAAATAAGAAATAAATCTAAAAATACAATCTGCAACTGGCCAATCAGAATCAAGAACTCCAGAGAGCCGTGAAAAACAATCTACACGAACGTATCAAGCACTCGTGCAGAATCACTCACAGCAGACGAGCAGAAGCAGGACAGTCCTGACGAATCGCTGTAGTCCTGCTTCCACGTCTCCTGCACGGAGCTGCGAGCCTGACATTCCTCATGCATTAGTTCAGACACATTAGCTTTATGAGTGAGATTCCTGGATGCTTTTCATAACTCACCTCTCATAACTTCCTGAAAGAGACGCATGTGTCCTGAAACTTCTGTCCTATAAAAACACTACCGTAAACATGTTGTTTGTGTCTCTACAGGACTGGTGTATTCTGTGAACTGGCGTTTAGAGTTCACAGAGTGAAAGGTCTTTAGGCGTCACCGTCTTTGCAAACTGAGCTGTTTCCTTTTTCCTTTTCCTGTGGAGTAAAGCCACTATTCTCTGTTCAAACAAGCAGATCTTCCCTAAACCCTCCCATCACGCTCCACGCTCAAGATCAGTTTGGATCAACAAACTTGAATGCAAATGCAAAAAAACAGCAGAAACTCAAACAGCAGATTAATAAGAACAAATGAGGTAGAGAGAAAATGAATAGCAATGATATCCATTTTTTGTAAACGTAACAGCTCATATATCTTTAAGATCCATAGTAGGCATTTTAACAACTCACATTTAGAAAGTTTGGCCAAATGAACAGAACGAGTCGATGAACACAAGCACATTCTTTTGACATAAAACAAGAACTTTATCAAATCCACAGATGATATGATCACAGTGGCACGAGTAGAATAAACACAAAATTATCAAATTAAAATATTTACAGGTATATTAACATGTAAATAAATATAATAAAATCGTCTATGTGGACTTAGTTAGTAGGGAGCAGGTATATGGGGTTTTCTGTGCATCTTCAGGAAAATTGATCTGAAATAAAAAGATTATGTGAAAAGGACTTTTAGTAAACAGACTAGGGCTGGGTGATATAGCTAAAAAGATTATTATTTGAATACCTTTTTCAGCCTTTCAATGTTATTTGATGTCAATATTTATTTTCATTTATGCAGATACATTCGTGATCCTGGAGCACAAAAGCGGTCTTAAGTCACTGGGGTATATTTGTAGCAATAGCCAAAAATACATTGTATGGGTCAAAATTATTGATTTTTCTTTTATGCCAAAAATCATTAGGATATTAAGTAAAGATCATGTTCCATGAAGATATTTAGTAAATTTCCTACTGTAAATATATCAAAACTTAATTTTTGATTAGTAATATACATTGCTAAGAACTTCATTTGGACTTTAAAGGCGATTTTCTCAATATTTTGATTTTTTTTGCAACCTCAGATTCCAGATTTTCAAATAGTTGTATCTCAGCCAAATATTGTCCTATCCTAACAAACCATACATCAATGGAAAGATTATTTATTCAGCTTTCAGATGATGCATAAA
>NW_015666612.1:96591-103204 GCF_001515625.1 Sinocyclocheilus rhinocerous
AGTTGCATCTTGGCCAAATATTGTCCTATCATAACAAACCTTACATCAATGAAAAGCTTATTTGTTCAGCTTTCCGATGATGTATAAATCTCAATTTCGAAAAATTGACCCTTATGACTGACTGGTTTTGTGGTCCAGGGTCACATTTGCAGAAAAAAATGTTAATATATTAAAAAAGCCACATGGAAAATGTGTGCGTGATGACACAAATGAAAAGCTAAAGCAGAGTTTTCAAATATTTTACTCTAATACCATTTGTGCTGAAGGCTACAGTCTTCCTGAGAAAAGGAAGAATCGTGAAACTAATCAAGTACATGCTCACAGTCAAATAAAAAGCGCATTTACAGTAAATGTTCGTAATATTCACATATCTATTGTGAATATTCAATATATATCGCCCAGCCCTAAAACAGAACATATAATGAGTCAGTAGAAGAGAGTAGAGGTCTCACCCGGCCACAAGTGCTATTGCTGTTACAACACCAACTGCAATCAGTCCCGCACAACAGGGCTGAGATTCTGATGAGACACAAGACATTAAAACCAGCTGCAGATAAGCTGACTGACATTACTAGGAACCATATGCTGCGTGTAACATCACTTTATTACAAAAAAAATAAAAAATTCAATAAACACTGCGTTACAAAAGATTTAAAAATCAACAAACAGAAGAACTGTGATTTTATGCCAAATTCTAAGCAGATTTAATCCTACTTTACAACTTTTTTAACTAGTACTGTTCCAGAATTGGTATGTGTGAACAGTAAGATATATATTGAAAACCTTTGCCCATCAACATCAAACTATTTTGGGAAGATTTGATGAAAGCACTAGGATGAATATGAAAGTACATCTTCTACAAAATTCAAAACGGTAGAAAATCTGTTGGACAGAAACTAAAAGCATCAATGTCATTGTGCATGACCGGAATAAATCAGAGGGAAAACATCATTCAAGTTAAAAGCTAAAATGTAGGTAAACTTTTGAGCTGCTGGTGGCACTAGAGGGTTTGAGAAAGAGACCCCAAATTTGGCAGAGAAAATCATCTCCATCATTAAGACGCATTTCATTTCAAACTGTCACGTTCAGATAAAATACAAGTTCTCTATCCATAATATTGCTTTCTCCAGTGAAAAAGTGGTCTGGTCTGAATCAGGAGAGAAATCTGCACAGATCAAGCACCGTTTACATGAGAAAACGGCTCTAAACAAATATGTGGCTGGATTTTGATGTGAGAGACAACAGGAGATGGACTTTTTTTATCAGCTGTTTGGACTCTCATTCTGACGGCACCCATTCACTGCAGAGCATCCATTGCTGAGACACTGATGCAATGCTACATTTCTCTAAACTTGATGAAGAAACAAACTCATCTACATCTTTGATGGCCTCAGGGTGAGTACACATTCTGCAAATTTTCATTTTTGGGTGAACTATTCCTTTAACTAAAGTTAACTAATGGGAAGTTATTGTAAAGTGTTACCTTTTTTTTTCTTTCTTTCTTTAGATGTTTTTGCATTGTGTGGTGAACATTTTGAAGTGAAAAGTGACTTTTTTCACCTAAATATAAAAAAATGACACATTCTTGATATTGAACAATACCTTTTGGTATTTCATAATGCGTTGTGAGTGTCCCCAGGCTGCTCTTGATGATGCAGGTGTAATTAACACCCTTAACCTCAGAGATATCTAGTCTACTGCCGTCTGCTAACAGGGCGGATTGATTGGTTACTGTAACGCCATCAACCAGCCATGAAAACTGAGGGCTGTCCCACTGCGTCACGCCATGATTATCCACAACACACTCCAGCACACGTGTAATTGACGCCTTTGGAGGTTCCACTGAAAAGACAAGAAAAAGAATGTAAGAAAAACCATCCTGTTCAACTAGTTTCTTTGAGTTTTGCACGACATGCTGCCTTAGAATTGAAATAGCTGTGCATGAGAAGAAAATATGCAAAACTTCTGGTGCACAGGTCAGTCGTGAAACAACATCTGCACAGTTAAAATGAAACCTATTCACCTATCTTTCGTACTTCTATGGAGTCTTGCTGCTGGTATCCGTTACTGTCTGTCACGATGACGGTGTAGATCGCAAAGTCCCCTTCTGCAACATCAGTGACCCGCAGAAGTGCATCTCCTTTCTCCAAAGATATTCTGTTTCCATGTGACAGTCTGACATTGTCCCTTCCTCTCTCGCGGTCCCACGTCACCATGTCTATTTTGTCGTCTGGATCCTTCTCGAATACGGCTTCCAAAACAAGAGTTTGGCCGAGTGCCACATAGAGAGGCCGTCCAGCCTTAAAGCGGACTGATATTGCTCCATGAAGACACACAGGCACTGATGACGGTTATTTGAAAATAATTAATATGTTGTTCTTATTTCACTGTACATAAAGGGTTGAGTGAGTAGCCAGAAAGGCATGAACAAATTAAACAACTGACTGGTAACTATTTATGTTTTCACTTTTAATGAAAAATGCATGTAAAATAATGGTAATTCAATAATTTTTTTATGTGATTTGGAGTCGTTTTAGGAGCTAAAAGAAGTATTTATAATTATCTCAGAATGATGAAATGGATTTTGTCACTCCAAAGGACTCAATATTGGTGAAAATAAAATAATAAAGTTTTTTTTTTTACATTTTAGAAAATGCAATATAATATTTAAACAGCATTTTTATTTACACTGTTTATTTTCATATATTTTCTGTACTGATATAATTTCCATATTTACACTTTAATTTATACTTTAACATTTTACTCTATTTTAAGATTTATTGTTTTGTGAACAAGAGTAGTGTTCTTTGTGTAAATCTATTAGGGAGAAACAGATCGATCATGTTTATTTAGATATTATTTTATTTTGTAAACAGGGGATCATTAGAAGGATTTTCAGAAGATTTAGAAACTAGTTTTGTCACTCCAAAGGACTCAATAATTGGTGAAAAAATAGTATAAACTTTTTTTCCTATTCATAAATCATTTTTGAAAATGCATTCAGATATTTAAATAGCATTGTTTATCTATACACTCTCAGAAATAAAGGTACAAAAGCAGTCACTGGGGTGGTACCTTTACAAAAGTTACACGTTTGTACCTAAAGTGTCCATTTTGGTACCTTAAAGCTACATATTAGTACTTAAAGTGAACATATTAGGTAAAAACAAGTGTTATTTCTGAGAGAGTATTTTCTGTATTGATATAATTCCCATTTTTGCTTGAACAATTTTAATAGACTTATGTTTGTGGACAAAACTAGTTTTCTTTCGCTGCCCAGCAAAATAATCAAACAAACAGATTAGACTCGCCTATGAAGTAATATTTACATGCAGTGTCGAACTGCCCAAGCAGCTCTTACAGTTAAGATTTCATTGAATAACAGCAGACTCACTCAGAGTGACTGTGCTACACAGAATCCAAACCAGCATCCATGACCGCATGACACCTGACAAATAGCAGATCGTTAGAGGGACTCATACTCTTTCTAATTAACTCATAGGAAACTGACTGGATGCACTTTTGTGACGAACGTTAATCAGCTCCAAATAAACGATCTTACCTTGACTTTCGAAGCCTAAATTCCGCGTCGTATCGCAATAGGTTCAGGAAAACAATACCTGCTTATCGTCTGACTACTACACGTGAACAGGTGCGTTTGACAGTACTTGACGTGACGTCATTATGACACACTGTAAAATATTTAAATTTATGACATATTGTATCAAATTCATTTAATTTGATTTTAATGATGAGTAGACTTGAAAAATATATTGTAGTAATAAAAAAAAGTTATAATGTATTGTTTTTGTTCATGAGGAAGTAGCAAACAAATCCTTATCCAAAAGTTCATTTTGGAATATATTCATTGGAATATGTACAAATTCAAAATTCTTTATTGTAAGTTTATTGTAGAGACTTTCAGTGTTGGGGAAAGTTACTTTTAAAAGTAATGCATTACAATATTGCATTACTCCATAAAAAAAGTAACTAATTACGCTACCTAGTTACTTTTTATGGAAAGTAATGCGTTACGTTACTTTTGCGTTACTTTCAAAATCACCAGGCTGAAGGAAGTACCTCTGCGTGTGCACCTCACTCAGTGTTTCTCTCAACACGGAATCAGGAGACGTGTCAGTGAATAAAAGGGAAAACAAAGTATCTTGCATTATTTGTTTGAAAAAGTAATTCAGATATTTCATTGTAAATTTACAAAAAAGTAATGACTTTACTAGTTACTTGAAAAAAGTAATCTGATTACGTAACTCGCGTTACTTGTAATGCGTTACCCCCAACACTGGAGACTTTTTATAATGTATTTTTTTTAATATTTTATTAACAAATTTCTAATATATATATATATATATATATATTTCTTCTTCTAACTATGACTGACACGCTCGAATCTGCTGAAGAGATATTTTGAAGTGGGCGTGATCTGTGGTTTAGTCTGGCAGGAGGTAAACATGAGAGCTCTGGTGTGATTTGTAGGAATTAATCAATTAAGTAGCCTAACTTTTTGTAAATCCGTCGAGGTAAAACAGCCGTCGCGTTTATTTCTACATTACTTCATTTTCTGTATTAGCAAAAGACATCGTTTCATTCTTTCTCCGCTGTTGTGATGATGCGGTGAGGTGAGGCGAGGCGTCGGACAGGTAAACCAGGAAGTGAAAGCCACGATCGCCATAGACGCATTTAAAAACACGAAAATGAAAAGCAAAATAAGTCTGCTTAGTAAGTATATATAACAGATTGAATACAATCTATAACGGGCTTGCGTACTGAATGTAGCCTGCTGTTAATATACATTCCCATATGAGACGGTGATTGATGTCAGTATCTCTTTTAATTTGACAGCATGTCTTTTAATATGATTTATATGCTTTAATATGTGATAGAATTAAGCATCTGGAAACTAATTGAATGTTTTTGCTCAGGTCCTCCAGACTGACATGAACATACTGCTGCATCCTGTTGTTGTGGTTTTCTCATTGATAAGTAAGTTTAGCCTCTTTAACCTGTCAAGAATGTCAGATGTGATTCTGTAGAAGACACACAGGCGAATATTACAGTAGTATGTCTAAATTAGATAAAACAGCAAACAACAATAATAGGCTAGTTTATTTGTCACTGTGAAAATAGATTTGTATGATGATGTGAATGTTATAAACATCTTAAAGACATTCTCTAAATATATATATCTGACTGGAAATGTAAGAAATATGCATCTACAAACCTGAAAAATACATCTTCCTGATGAAAACACACACATCAAATAGACATCTACACGATGCACATGTGATATCAGGATACTTTCTTACTAAATATAAAACTTCAGCTGAAACAAATGCAACATGCAATAGATAACTGATGCAAAAATAAATAAATAAATACATATATAAATAAATTTGGCCCATATATGTTAACTAGAGGTAGGCTAATAGTACAAATTCCATTTTCATATAAAAAAAATGATGTGAAAACAATTAAGTTATATAATGACCGACACCTTATTGTGTTCAAAACACTTGCTGAAGAATAAAAAAAATAACACAGACAGATGCAAGACATATATTAAAGGTTAAGTACGTAGATAGTAGTTTTACTCGTTTTACAGCATTCCCCGTTTTGTTTGAAGTGCTATTTCAAGCTGTTTTACGCACATGATTTGCGTGTCTCTTCTTGCCACACCTATTTGAATGCAACATTCATTTCTCTCATTCAGATGCATTCACATTTATACTTTCTTTGTGTCTGTGTGGTTGTAAAACGGGTTTTCAATTTACTAAGTCATTGAGCAAAAAAGATACAGCATTTCAATAGCATCAAATAACACTTGCTTTGATATATATATATATTTTTTGGTTATCTAATGCAAATACATTTTGAAGTGCGATGGAACTGAACAAATAGCTCATTGAAATGTTGAAGCAGCTTTCACTTTCTTTACATGCAACTCTCCATAGGTTTGCCTTTGGTCGTTGTGTGTCTGGATCTTGTTCCAGTCCAGTTCGAGAAGACACCGGTGCTGGTGGCATCAGGGAGAGATGCCGTCTTTACAGTACAGACGGTGTCTGATGTGTCCCTCATCAGATGGAGCGATAGCACAGCGACTACGCTGGCGATGTGGGCGAACGGGAGCCCGGTCGTAATGTCCGTCCAGCAGTACCAGGGCAGAATCTCTGTCACCGCCACTCAGCTCAAAATCACCAACAGCCAGATCCGTGATTCTGGAAACTACAGCGTCTCGGTCGAACCCTCGTCTACCACTGGACTCAGTGTGAACACCCGTACAGTGCCGCTCAAGGTCTTTGGTATGATCAAACGATGCTGCATATGCCCACAATGCTCAAATAACAACTTTTGTGTTGCAGGTCAAATAGATCCGCATTGGTTTCCATGCAGTTTGGCAGAAATCGGCGGTTTAAAAACACTGAAGATTTATGTTAAAACAGAAAACATCTATTGTAGCTTGTCTGAGGCTTAAAAATATAAAATATGTGAGAATAATAATTTTCTATTCTATAATTTCTATTGTTTTATTTCTGTTTTGTTAGGGGTCACTTATTTTTATGTTCAAAATTAGTTGCACAGACACAAAATAATTGAAAAA
>NW_015666612.1:103390-144871 GCF_001515625.1 Sinocyclocheilus rhinocerous
TATATTTTTTTTTGTCATGACTACTTGTAGTGACTTTGCACACTTGCTTACAATTATAAATAGTATTAACATTATTTGTACTTAGTGTAAATATTATTTATTGCTTTTTGTACTTCCTCTGCCTTTTGACAGATTTTTTGATTGAAACTCAGCTAGATAAAGAAATAGCGAATTTTCCTCGAATCATTCTTCAATTTTAAGTAAACTTTGAGTCTTAAATTTCAGAAGTTTTGTATTTTTCGTATTTTAGTGTTTGACAAGCTACAATAATAGATTTCTTCTTTTTTTTTTACCTGACTTTTTGCTGTTGATTTTTGACAAATTGCATAGAAACGATGGGAGGGTCAATCTGACCCCAGCATAAAAGTCATAAAACTAAATTTGTACCAGGGTTATTTTTGTATAATTGAAATACAATTACAGTTTTTATTATTTTTTAAAAATTATTATTTTATTTTATTTATTTAATTTTAAGTTAATTTTTAGTAATTTTGTTGTGTGCTTGTAATTTCTTTTAATTATTATTTCTTTTTAAATATGTCTATAATATTTTCATTATTTTTCATTTCAGTATTGGTTTTAGATATTTCAGTTAGCTAAAAAAATATTTTTAGGTAAACTAAATTAAAATGAGAAATGTTGCCTTGGCATCTAGCTGCAAATAAAATAACTTTTCTTTCAGTTATAGTTTATTTTATTTCAAGTAAAAATTGTTTTAGTTTTCATTAGCTATAATAACCCTGATTTGTACAGACTCATGAGTCATGACCTTAAATGTGACCCTGGACCACAAAACCAGTCATAAGGGTCAATTTTTTTCGAAATTGAGATTTATACATCATATAATAAATAAGCTTTCCATTGAGTAGGAACTTTGCAAAATATCTTCATGGAACATGATCTTTACTTAATATCCTAATGATTTTTGGCATAAAAGAAAAATCTATAATTTTGACCCATACAATGTACTTTTGGCTATTGCTACAAATATACCCCACTGACTTAAGACTGCTTTTGTGCTCCAGGGTCACAAATGTGAAATATTAAAAAAATTTCAAAAACTAAATAGTTTAGCCATTGTTTCAAGCTGTTTGAAAACCCCAACACAACAGCAGAGTTAATGAACATTTTCTTTGCATTGTTTGCTCACCCTCTCCTTGTTTTCCGTCTTCAGATGCTGTGAACGGAGTTGTTTTGTCCCTGCCGTCTCTGCCGCTGGAAGGTGGGAACGTGTCTCTGAGTTGCAGCTGGTCTGCGGGTTCAGAGGTCAGTGTGGTTTGGGGTAAAGGAGGCGCTGCGCTTTCCTCTGACAGCCGCATTACTATCAGCGCTGGATCTCTGCTCATTAAACAGGCCAGGAGAGACGATGCAGGAGAATACACATGCACCGTCAGCAACGCCGTCAGCGCTCAAACCGCCAAGACCACCCTCAGCGTCTACTGTGAGTCAATAACAATTCATGCTGTGTCATTGCTGCAGAAGACTCTACAAGCTGGTCATCTTTTGGCGAATTTCTCTATTCTGAGTTCTGAGTTTTTTTTATTCACGGTAACTGTATATATCACTGTATATATCCACTTTCGGCTGGAAATTCAACCCCAAAATATTTTACATACCATATTACAGAATTGTGGTAATGACTGTTTTTGGATAATCTAGTCCCATCCGAGATATTTCTGGTACAGATTTTACTTTTTTTTTTGTGCAATTTTATTAATTCTTTCCAGTTGTAAAAAATCACACTCAAATATTCCCTCATATCATACTAAAATTCCCTCATATATCGAGGTCAGATTTATTATAGTAAACTAAAATTAAAACCATTAAAAAACATGTTCCTTACTTAAAATAAATATTATAACAGAAATAAAATAAAATATTTTTAAAAAATTCAGCTAGTTGGCAAAGCAAAATTTCTTCTTTTCATTTAGTTTTTTTGACGTACTAAAAAACTAAAACTAAAACTGAAATAATAAAAAAACTATAAAGTGAAAATAAAAACTATATAGACACATTAAGAAAATAAAAATGACAAAAGCACAAAAATACTAAAATTCAAATGAAAACATAAAATATAAAAATAATTCAAAATAATAATAAAAACTATAATATCAAAATTATACTAAAATAACACAGCTTTTCCAAGACTGTGGGAAATAAAAAAGACAATATAAAAAATATGAATGTGAAATATGAATGATAGAAGATAAATGAATTAAACAAATTAAAATAAGAAATATTGTTTTTTTAGCTGCTTGTTTTGCCATATTTTAAGTCATTTTAGTTTAGTTTAGTTATTAATAATATATTGTTAATAAGCCATCTTGCGGCCCCTTTGGAAACATGCTGAGGCCTCTAGTTTAATTTTATCAATAAGACCTCAGACAAGGTTTTATGCTTTGCACGTCAACCTTGTGTGAACATTTCTTGCAGTTTCTCAAATAAGAGCATGTTTTATAACAGCAGCATGTGTTCAGAGACATCTGACATGAAAAAATGACTAAAGAGCTTGTAATGTTCCAGTTTGGTAGACAAACATAACAATAACATACAAGACATATTTTGGATTAATTTCTGCTGCACTAGTGAGTAATTGCAGTCTGTTTGAGGGGCATGACAACACTGGCTCAACCAACAGTCCAGCCAATGGCAGATGGAGGAGTGTTTGAAACCAAAAGTGCTTTTGCAATTCTGTTTGCTGATTTAGTTTTTTATTGTTTTGAGTGTTTTGTTTTGAGCTCAAGTGTTTCATAGAGGGAAGCAGTTTTTGTACTGATATCAGACTTACTCATGTGTTGTAAATAATCAGATCTTGGTTGGTGTACAAGTAAAAAAAAAATATATATTTTTATATATATATAATTAATTAATTACAATTATCCACAAGTATTTAATTGACTGAATGATCAAAAATAGACATTTTGACACTTTCTCTTGTTGTGTTCTGTATAATGTAGAATAATATCTCTAAGGGCTGAACAATATGGCTAAAAAAATCTAAATATTATTTTTTTAGATTTTAATATTATTATTATTATTATATCAATAATTTTTCAATAATAGTAATGATTATTCTTAATATTACTGTTAATAATTAATATTTCTGTAAAGCTGTCTTGAAACAATATGTATTATGAAACATGCTATACAAATAAACTTTGCACTGATATCAAAATTATTCATGCATTGTAAATAATCTGATCTTTTGGTTGGTGCCCAACAAGTTACAGATAAAAAGAATATAATACACTGGAATGAAGCTCAAGCAGATAATAGACTGGATTATCTAAAATAGACAGTAATATGATGCTGCTTTTTCCTGTTTTGTGCTGTATAATGTAGAATAATACATAATATCTAAATATTTTACTGTATTAATATTAATAATATTAGTTAATATTATTAATATGTAATTAATATTTATATTTATATTAATACATTTTGTTTTTAATATTACAGTTTATAAATACAAAAATGAAAATATACAAATATTCAAATAAACTTGAACTGAATTAATATATATATTAAAAAAAAAAAAAAATTATTATTTTTTTTTTTATGATTATCACATGGCATTATCACATTTTTTGCACTAAATTACCAGTAAAATAATCATATTATGAAATACAATTATGGTGATATAAAATTACTCATACAGTGATACAAGATAATTTTGTCGGTCCTCAGATGGTCCAGACGCCCCACAGTTGACTAAGACCTCAAGTGAGTGTGTTGGCGGGGGAGATGCTACGGTGGGACAGACGGTGCGTCTCACCTGTACGTCTGCCTCTCTACCTCCTGCCTCCTTCTCATGGGAACTTAACGGCCAGCCGGTGACCACCGGCCAATCAGGGAGTGGTGTGCTGAGTCTGCAGATCTTCTCCTCCAATCAGAGTGGCCGTTACATCTGCATTGCACGGAATGACATCACAGGAGGGACATCGAAGCAGCAGATAGACCTGGCCATTGTGGGTGAGTTAATGGCTCTCTGTGGCACTTTGGTGACGGATGCATCTGTCAGTTTATTCTTCGGCCTGACATTCATTTTCTTGACCGGAGAAGGAGTATTCAGCCACAGCATTGATAAATTCATGTGTCACCTCACTAGAAGGAGTCATAATTTTCATCCTCCTACAATGATTTTCCTTTGCAGGATACTTTCTTCTATTTGCTGGTTCCATTGCCAGTGTTTGTGTGATGTGTTTTTTCTTTGCCCTTTATGCTTTTGCTCCATTTCTGTCTTCTGTTATTAGCAGTGCGTGTTAATCTAATTCTTCATATGTAAAATATAAAAATCATGTTTACAGGTACGTGTCTCAGCGGAGGAGCCGTAGCAGGGATCGTTGTTGCCTGTGTTGTTGCACTCATCATAATTATTGTTGTAATTATTTTGCTTCTGCGACAAAGAAACGGTATGTCTCTCTTGAATGCTTCAGTTCATTGTTTTGTTTTGTGATTTTTTTGATGCTTATATGCTCATATTTGCAGTTGATCGGAGACTCAGAGATACTATTGGACTTCAGAAGACAAACCAGAATGAAGGAACCACAGTAAGATGGTGCCACATTCTTCTATTGTGTTCTGTGTAATGTAGAATAATACCTCTTAGGGATGGACAATTTGGCTAAAAAAAGAGAAAATTTTTACTATATACAGTGGGTACGGAAAGTATTCAGACCCCCTTAAATTTTTCACTCTTTGTTATATTGCAGCCATTTGCTAAAATCATTTAAGTTAATTTTTTTCCCTCGTTAATGTACACACAGCACCCCATATTGACAGAAAAACACAGAATTGTTGACATCTTTGCAGATTTATTAAAAAAGAAAAACTGAAAAATGCTCAGTATTTAGTAGAAGCACCCTTTTGATCTAATACAGCCATGAGTCTTTTTGGGAAAGATGCAACAAGTTATTCACACCTGGATTTGGGGATCCTCTGCCATTCCTCCTTGCAAATCCTCTCCAGTTCTGTCAGGTTGGACGGTAAACGTTGGTGGACAGCCATTTTTAGGTCTCTCCAGAGATGCTCAATTGAGTTTAAGTCAGGGCTCTGGCTGGGCCATCCAAGAACAGTCACAGAGTTGTTGTGAAGCCACTCCTTCGTTATTTTAGCTGTGTGCTTAGGGTCATTGTCTTGTTGGAAGGTAAACCTTAGTTCCAGTCTGAGGTCCTGAGCACTCTGGAGAAGGTTTTCGTCCAGGATATCCCTGTACTTGGCCGCATTCATCTTTCCCTCGATTGCAACCAGTCGTCCTGCCCCTGCAGCTGAAAAACACCCCCACAGCATGATGCTGCCACCACCATGCTTCACTGTTGGGACTGTATTGGACAGGTGCCTGGTTTTCTCCACACATACCGCTTAGAATTAAGGCCAAAAATATTTTTTTTAAATAACAAAATATAGCAGAAATATAATTAAAAATTTTTTTGCACTAAACTTTACAAGGAAGAATCATTTTTGTTTGTATGAACCAATATATTATCAAAGTGATAATCAGCAACATTTGCTTACAATGAACAATGGCACACAGAGATAATGTGAAAATTTTTATAGATCATGTAAACAAATCATTAAGTTCTGAATTGATTCATTAAAAGGATTCTGAATGTATTCACATCAATTAATTGAACTTACCAACTCAACCACTGTTTTTGCTACTTAACTCTTTCCCCGCCATAGACGGAATTTTCCGGTTTCCGTGTTTTCACTGTTATACGCTCGGGGCGCTATTACACATCTCCCGATCAAAAACACAGGCGAGGAAAATGCAGAAACGTGCATATGTAAGCAGATGCATATGAAAAATAATGCGATCAGCATATAAATGAAAACTGCCTAATCTTACCGAGTGAAATGTCGATCCCGGAAGTGGTAAAGGACTGTGAAGCTTTGGGGGTGTTGATGGAAGCGATCTACTGCACCTATGCTTTGATCATAGAACTGAATATGATCCAGATGTAGTCTTTGATTTTCTCAGCTTTTTAAACAAAATGTAGCTTTTTTTTAATGAAACTTACCTACATTCAAGTGTTGATAAAAAAAGAATGCTTGAAGCTAGAATGAAACTGATTTTTTTATGTTTAAAAGTAGAGGCCCTGTTCTTTATTTTGATTTATTGCATGTTCAGATATTCATACAACAAAATATTCTGGGGGCCATGATATTTTAGTGAAAATGATCAGAAATGCTGGCGGGGAAAGAGATAAGATGCTATTAAAACATCTTTATATTAACACTCTTATACTCATTATTTGCAAGGAAAGAATTACAAAACCAGTTTAATGTATTTTGCTAAACCTAATGGCCACATAAAAGCACCTTGCAATCATTGCAATATTGCCCAGCCTTAACATCTCTTTTAATGTACAATAATACCTCTTTTCACATGTTCCCTCTCCACAGATTGCAAACAGAGCTCTTGTCAATGAAAACCACCATGATCCCACATTACACAACTCACTCCCACAAAACTTCACTGCCGTTCCCAATAACAACAATGGGAACATAAACACAATGTCACAAATCATGCCCAGCAACTCCAACCCACTCCATCATAATGGCCATCTGCACACCGATGCATTCCAACGCAACTTCAGTACAGTCCCAGACAATGGGCATCAAAGCAATTCATATCCAAACAATGACCCTCAGAGGTCGTTCCCACAGCCTGTCCAACACAATCCCAATATTCTCATACAAACGGGCAGTTCTCAGCCTGGTGCGCTTGCCCATACAGTTCATGTAAACCTCAACACCTTGCCACGAACTGACCAGTTTAATAATTCACAACCTCAAACGGTGCATGTCAACTTGAACACATACCCTCCAGAAGCAAATCAGGTGGTCCAGCAACATGCAGACCATGGAGAAAGTGCACTACAGAGTCAACATACTAACGCCAACCATCAAAATCATTCTCAGACTGGCTTGCTGAACTCTGACCCTTTGAGATTGGGTAATCAAACACAAACAATGCTCAATAATGCTTCATCAAATGGTTCTCGTCAGCCCAACAGCCTCATTCAGACTGGATACTCGCACCCTACCAACCAAACCAATGCAAACCGCCAAACTGCCAACTCAAGATCATCAGCAGAAGAGCGAAGTCGACGTTCAAACCCCCTTCAGACCAACAACCAGTTCAATGACTCCAGAGCGCACCTCCAACAGATGCCTTTGGACCGTTTGCAGGGAACGCCGGCGTATCCCAACCCCGAAGTCTATAGTTCAGACAGTAGTGGATCTTCAGATTGGCCACAACGAGATGCACGGAGGGATCGTTCTGGTCTGAGATATCGGGAAACTGAACCTTTGGGAAGGTTGACCCAAGCTGCTCCTCCCCAAAGAAGAGACCTCCAGAGACCAATCGTGCTCAACAACTCTCAATTGGACCCAAATGTGCAGAGGCAAGTGGTCCAACAGAATTTAAGCACCCAACCGCAAGTCCAATCTCAAATCCAGACCGCAATACCTCAAACCCAAACCTCTCAGGGTCAGACTCCAATCCCCATTGGTCTACCAAGGGGAACGATCATACCTGAAACACAAACTGGCACCAGACCAAATCAGACCGTGCCTCAGCCATCCATTCCTCTCACTGAGGCTGCACTACGCCAACACACCGCCCAGACCGATAACCCTTTCGCCAATTGGATCCAGCAGTCTCAAGCTGCCTTGCAGAACCCTGGACCTTCTCAACCCATCCAGCAGCTTAACAAAGTGGGCCAGATGCCTCCTACTCCACCTCCGGTGCTGCGGCCGGACGAGTTCCAGAAACTTCCGCGTGAACGCATGCAGCAGCCGCGCACCATCCAGCCTGTGACCGTGCAACGTAGACACAGATCTCCAAACGTGCACAAGCAGACTCGAGTGTTGCATACGAGCCCTCAGCGAATGCCAGGAGTGCATCCCATGCATGCAACCATGCATGGACACCCAACACACATGCGACAGGTATGCAACTTGATACTGCTTTATATGAGTGAAATGCATCTTCAACAACACATTTTATGGCTGATGCATTTAATGCAGTGACCATGTCATGATCCACTGGATATTTTTCCATTACTTTAACCCATCAAAATAATTTCAACTTCATTTTTAAGTTATACAAGATTCAACTAGACAAGACTTTTAGAAAATGAGTTTAAAAGCCAATTTGATTATATTTAAAATTTTAAAGAAATAGTTGATGAGTTTGATGAGTTTGTTTCTTCATCAGATTTGGAGAAATGTAGCATTGAAGCACTTGCTCAGCAATGGATGCTCTGCAGTGAATGGGTGCCGTCAGAATGAGAGTCCAAACAGCTGATAAAAACATCACAATAATCCACAAGTAATCCACACCACTCCAGTCCATCAGTTAATGACTTGTGAATTGAAAATCTATGTGTTTGTAAGAAACACATCCATCATTTAGACGCTTTAAGTTGCTTAACTTTATACTGTTGCTTCTGTCTGAAATATGAGTCCATAATCCATAATAACGCTGGTGAAAAAGTCTATCTCCTGTTGTCTCTCACATCAAAAATCACATCAAAAAGAAAGGACTGTTTTCACTTGTTGTAAACAGTGCTTAAATGTGCAGATTTCTCTCCTGATTCATACAAGACTACTTTTTTACTGGAGGAAGCAATATTATGAATTATGGTCTCATATTTTAGCCAGAAGCAATGGTTTGAAGTTAAAAATGTCTTAATAATGGATTTGTTTATTACAAACATGCAGCTTTTTGCTTCATAAGATTTTAATTGATGGACTGGAGTTGTTGAATTGGGTGGAATGTTTTTACAGTGCAGTATTTATATCCATATTTTAGTGACTCTCTGTTCCAGTCAGCCACCTCTGTAGTCAGTGTTTTTTATATATCATGGACACTTGACATGAATGATGTTCCAAATCCAAGATATTCACGTTAAATTCAACATGACAAATCAATTGAAATGGATAATTATAAAAAGTATAGATTCAAATTTTTACTGCCAATTTTGGCTCCATGAATAAACTTTAACATCCATAGAATCTTTTCATTGCACAAAAGGTTCTTTATAGTGAAAAAGGGTTCTTTAAATTATTAAAATGTTCTTCACACTAAGTAAAAAAACCTGGAAAAACTTGTTTACTGAAAGTTTTTTTAGGCGGGAACCTGAAATGGTTCTTCTATGCCATCACTGCGAAAACAGCCTTTAGCTTTTA
Organism: Sinocyclocheilus rhinocerous; assembly: GCF_001515625.1. Taxonomy (NCBI): domain Eukaryota; kingdom Metazoa; phylum Chordata; class Actinopteri; order Cypriniformes; family Cyprinidae; genus Sinocyclocheilus; species Sinocyclocheilus rhinocerous. The sequence goes on from NW_015666612.1 coordinate 112,589, forward strand.
TTCTTAAGAGTGTATATTTATGCTTATTAGAATACCGCATTGTCAGCTCAGCAGCAGGCTAATGTAAGATTAACACATGCTATTTGTGTTTCACCAATGTAGAGTGTTTCCAAATAAGTCACTTAAGAGTATGTGAATGTTAATGCTCTTTCAAATGACTCGCATCAAGACTTTAGCGCTCCGTTTTTGAACCTCCGTTTGAACCATGCTGCAGACTGCATCACAGAAAATACATTTTACGAGGTCGCTAGGTGTGAATACGTGAAACCACACATTTGAATCTGGAAGAGAATCTGTGGTGATTGTTTGAAAGCCATTGTAGAAAGAAAAAAGTTTAAAAAGTTATTGTTTCTGGATGCTCTTGATGTTTTAAATTAGGTCAATTGATAACATTAATGCATTAGCTGATATGTAATATGTTTTTACAGCATTTATGAATCTTTTTTAATATAAAAATTGATCATGTTCTTTTTAGTGCAATATCTATCTTTTGATTTTAAACATGTATTAGTAAGTGTTGAGTAAGATGACATAAACTAAGATGAATAAATGCTGTAAAAGTATTGTTCAATGTTTATAAATGAGACCTTATTGTAAAGTGTTACCAAATTAGTTTCTATTCAGACTTTCAGTTTGACTTGACTCTCATGGGCAAAATTACAATTACAAGTTACATGGAAAGATTTCCAAACAAGCAGGGAAGGATGTGAAATTGTTAAAAAATATATAAACATATATAAAAAAGTAAATATAAAGAAAATATAAAAAAAAAAAGAAAATAAGGTAAATGTAAATGCACAAAAATGCATGATGATGCATTCAAGACCTTAAAATTTGACAGTTGTTATAACATTTTTAGTTCCTTTTATTCTAAATGATTAACTTGAATGCAGAGTTGGACTTGTCATTGCACAGGCAGACTTTTCATACATCATGCAAATCGTCTGCTAATCATTGGCTTTCAAAATCATTGAAAAGGTCAGCGAATGGGGTTGAAGTTGAATTGAGCTTGGGCCAGCGCTGTCACTGATGCTGAGTTCAGTTCACTGGCCAACGCTGACTCGAGTAATGTGAAAGGGCCTTTAGACATGATTTATATAAAATGAAGCATTTTGTTCTTTCTTTTCTCCTCCTTCTCTCCCTCAGGTCCACAGAGGCAGACCCAGACGTTGAGAAAATGCAGCGCTCGTCTGGCTCGACGCTATTTGCACTGTGAAAAACTTTCGTACACAGCACAATGTCTCTGTGGTGGAAAGAAACAAACGCTCAGCCATTCCTCCGGCCCTCGGCTTATTGTGCCGTACAAATCTTTGTGTTTTGTCGGAGAGACCGCATTATTGATAAAAAGACTGATCTTTTTGTTTCTCCTGCACAGCTGTCACGTAGGCATGTGAAAGCCGCGGCTGTTGAACAGGACACTGTGTGAATTTCATCCGTCGGAACAATGCTGCTTTGGGATTTTTCTTGTGCTCAAGTGTCTGAAAATAAAACACAATGCAGTGTTTTTCCACAGACAGGAAGACTTGAACAAAATCCAAATGAATTAGGATGGCTGGCAGAGCTTGAACTACTAAATGATAAATAATGGACTGCCACTGTTTGTCCTCTTGCAACTATTTATTCAGCTTTCTGCTCACAGATGCTTCTTGTAGCGCCGCTCAATTAGTGCGATCTGCTACGGTGCTTTTGTGGATGGATTACGCATTTGAGTATGAAGGAGACCCACCTAACGGACGTGTACTTAATGAAGCTCTTTAATTTTTATGTTAATGATGTGGAAAATGCTAATGAGTTTAAGTAAAATAGGTTGTTGACAGGCCTTGCAAAAATATGATGAAAAGCAAATGTTTGGTCAGATGGTATACTTTGAGCAAACGGGAGGTTTTTACAAATAAATTCTCCCAGTTTTCATCGCTTTGTTCTTCATTACATCTTTAATACAAGATTTCTCGAAGTTAGACACAGAAATCAATTTGTAACTGAAGTAATGGACCACAACTGAAGTTGCAGTGAATTCTCAAGAAGAGGTTTGTTGAAGAAACAACTTCCCTCTTTGACTTCAACAAAAAGCCTTCTAGTAATTGCAAGCACAGAATACATTAATATCAGTTCAGTGTGCATGTATTTATAGACATGCAGTGCACAAAAAATGTGTTCCTTGCTGTTTGGAAAATAAGTTCACCTCTTTCTGTGAAGTGAAAAATGTGTTGCTTCTTTCCTGTTTTGTCATCGTAGGTGCAGCATGAGTCAAAGTGACATCGAGGAAAATCATTAAATACTTGCGGAGCATCGCGTTATCACTTTTGAATCTTTAGTACTGGACTGAGTTATTAAGGTATAGAATATTTTGCTACTACTGTTTTTTTAGATTGGTTTGTGATGATGATTTCTTTGAAGACTAATGCTTCATCAGGTAAACTGTTTTGGTTTTGATCAGAAAATCTCTATAGCTACAGAGAAAACATTTAAATATAATTCATAAAATCACATTTATAAATATGGGTTCCTCAAATACCAGATAATAGGCATTTTAATATTTACAACAACAAAAAAAAAGCATCAAATGCTAAAATTATTTTGAGGAATTATTTTTCATTGCTTGTGAGAATGAAACATTTCTTTACATTTACAAATGTATTTGTACATGCATGTATCTAAAAAATTGAATGGTTATAACATTGCATGCATCTATCTATCCTATCTATCTATCTATCTATAAAATTATCTATGGTTAATTCTCTCATACATGTCTTTCAGTTTTGAGAAGTAGCTAGATCTACAAACAGTGTTTTTTTCCCCTCACATTATCACTTATAACCTTCATTTTGCATTGCTGGTATTCCCCTTTTCACATCTCACATTCATATGCAGCTAAATTTGTATTCTATGGAATTTATTTTAAGTATTAATATTTTTAGTAGCTTGTAGTAAATGTAAAAAGGATAACTCCAATCAAAATCAAAAGGATAACTCAATTGTTAGATATTCCAAATATGGTCTGTAAATGTATAACCTAAGCATGCATTCTGATCTCTGTATGTGTGTTGCGGAATTATTTTTTTTCTCAGTAATAACACCTGATCGTGTGATAAGTCTCTATATGCATTTCCTGAGATGCAATACAATATATTTAGAATTGACTGGAGCCTGTCCTACACATACTGCATGCTTTTTTTTATTATTTCAAACATACAGTAGATGCATGTGTAGCACAGTTGTTTGGTTTCATCAGTCCCATCTGTATTGAACTCTTTTTATTGCCATTAATAAGTAGGATTCCATTACTCCCCTAAAGTTCCATTGTGTGGTCAAGATACTAGATTAGATACCGGTACCTGTAGAGAACAATTACATTAATGAGAATAACTCTTCGTAAAGTATTTCACTGATACTAAAAACAATAAAATGATGGTAGGACTATGCCAAATCATTGCTTGCCAATTTTTAGTATAGAGGAGATCACCTTCCTGTCGTGTATAAATGATGGTGTTTTTTTCTGAAGAGACAGGGATAACAGAACCTCAACATGCATCAGTTAAACACACTATTTAAATGTAACTGTGAGACACTTTGAATTCTGGAGTATTGCATGTATCGCTCTTGCTTGAAGGTCATCAGGGCCATATTTTGATAAATAACTTATCAAAATAACTTAGCAAAACTTTTCATCTGTAAAATAGCACATACGCACATTCACAATTCTGCTCTTTTGTTTTCCTTAAGATTCTTATCATCATTATTATTATTATTATTATTTTGTCAAGGTTTTGGGGTTTTTGAGGCCCTTAACATGCTCATAAACTCAGGCGTGGCAAGGGAACTCTACAGCTCCCCCTGGAATGCGGATGGCAATATATCATACATACTTGCAAGTATACATGTGAAACTCGGTACACATACAGATATCATCTAGCCAAACAACTTTTGCACTGCATGTCATTAGCTCCGCCCAACAGGAAGTTGGCTATTTTGGGTTTTGTGAAAAATAATGACATCAGAATAATGTCAAAACACGGCAGATGTAAAACTGTAAATGGATTCTTGATATCTTAAATGGTGTTGCCATGGCAACGCGTCAAACTCGACATACACATCAGCATTAATGATATTTTTTTTTATTTTTTATTTTTTTAAAGAAACACACTTGTCCCTCCCAAATTATCCCACAAAACTAAGGTAAAGGGGAGAAGAGGGGAGAAAAAAAAAAAGGGGGGGGGGGGGGGGGGGTTGAAATCAAATATCTAATGAAGATACAGTTTCAACAAAGGAAAGGACAGGGTTCCACATTTTATAAAATGAGTTAACAGAGTCTCTAATGGAGTATTTAATTTTTTCCAGATGTAGAAAGGACATTAAGTCCTTCAACCAAGAAAAATTAGGAGGGGGACATGAGGACTTCCAATGTAACAGTATTCGTCTTTTGGCTAACAATGAAGCAAAAGCAATAATATCAGCATGACGCTTGTTGTACATGCCATCAGCAGGGGGTACTCCAAAAATTGCAATTATTGGGCCCTGAGCTGTGCAAAAGTTGAATCCAAAGCCGAAGGTGTGAAAAGGTGATTACCACAAATAGGCATATAAATGGACAAAGTGTTTAATTTAAAGTGGTGACTAAACTGTTTCCAGATTTTAAGCGAAGAAAGTACAATCGGGTTAGTGGTGTATTTAGAGAGGCGCCGCAAGTTGGGATCAAAAACTAATGCTGGTAACGAGGATGATATGCAGGAGCTAGCTTCTATCATACACCAATTAATATCCGGGGAGTTACACCATGCATATATTTTCTGAATATTAGCTGCCCAATAGTAGAAAAGGAAATTTGGAAGAGCGAGACCCCCTTCTTGTTTGGTTCTTTGAAGAGTTGACTTGTGTACACGTGGAGGCTTACCAGCCCAAATATACGAGGATATAGTGGCGTCAAATGATTTAAAAAAAGATTTGGGGAGAAAAATGGGAACAGTCTGAAATAGAAAAAGTATTCGTGGAAGGATATTCATTCTAATTGATTCAATCCTACCTACTAATGATAGTGGAAGACTGCTCCACCGCTGAAGATCTACTTTAATGCGATCCATTAATTTTATAAAATTTTCTTTGTGCAATGACTTCAATGAGTTTGAAATATAAACCCCTAAGTAACGGAAGCCTGTAAAAGACATGTGAAAAGGGAGCATAGCTGGAGAAATCTGTTTAGCCAATTAATTTATGGGAAAACACTCACTTTTAGCAAAGTTCAGCTTATATCCTGAAATAGAGCCAAACTCATTCAACAGATGCATTATGTTATCTATGCAGTTAAGAGGGTCTAAAACATATAGCAGGAGATCATCTGCATATAATGAGACACGATGTTCTCTTCCTCCTCTGTGAATACCTGAAAATACTGAAGATGATTTTAATGCTATAGAGAGAGGCTCTATAGCCAAAGCAAACAGGAGAGGAGAAAGGGGGCAACCCTGACGAGTGCCACGAGAAAGAGAGAAATAAGGGGACGTTTCAGAGTTTGTTTTCACACAAGCTGAGGGAGTGGAATACAGTAAACAAATCCATGAGATTAGTTTAGATCCAAAACCAAATTTTTGTAAAACCACAAATAAATAATCCCACTCCACCCGGTCAAAAGCCTTCTCCGCATCTAGCGAGATAACCATTTCTGGGCTTGATGTCCCAGATGGAGTAAGGACTACATTCAGAAGTCTACGTATATTGGATGACAACTGACGACCCAGTATAAAGCCAGTTTGATCATCTGATATAATGGATGGAAGATGAGCCTCTAACCGTTTGGCCAGTACTTTAGCTAGTACTTTAACATCATTATTAATTAGGCTAACAGGTCTGTAGCTGCCACAAATTTTAGCGTCTTTGTCTTTCTTTAATATTAAGGAAATCAAAGCTTGGTTTAAAGATGACGATAAGAAGCCTTGATCTAAGGAATGATTGTATAATTCTAATAATAAGGGGGATAACTGAGTGGAAAACTTTTTTAAAAATTCCGCAGGGAAGCCGTCAGGGCCAGGAGCTTTGTTGTTTTTCATGGTTAAGATGCAGGAGGCTATCTCCTCCAAGCTAAGAGGCTCATCTAGGCTACTGGCTATATCTGGGCTTATCTTAGGAATTTCTAATTGAGAAAAGAAAGACTGAATAGCAGCCATGTCCAAGCAGGCTTCTGACTTGTAAAGATTAGAATAAAAAGAACTAAACTCTGAGTTTATTTTAACCGGATCTGTAATAAGGTTATTTGAGGAATCATACACCTGTGAGATTAACTGGGAAGCAGTTTGATGTCTGAGCTGAGATGCTAGAAGACGGCCAGCTCTATCTCCATGCTCATAATAGGTTGCTCTTGTGCGTTTTATCAGAAACTCCGCCTTGTTTGTTGTCCGTAAGTCAAATTCAGTTTGTAGTTTTAGCCGCTGTGTCTCCAGAATAGGGTTTGGTGACCTGGCATTTAGCCTATCTACTTCTAAAATTTTGTCAATGAGTTCCTGCTTTTTTAATTTCCTAGCTTTAATCCAATATGCATTAAAATAAATAATCCTTCCACGTATAAAAGCTTTAAATGTTTCCCATAGAAGTGATGGCGAAACCGATTCTGATTTGTTGGTTTCCAGAAAGAAATCAATTCTCCTAGAGATATAATCACAAAATTCTTTATCAGTCAACAACCCAGTATTAAGCTTCCAGCCTCCAGCATGTCTACATAGGTTTTGGGGGAAAGAAAGGTCTAAAATGTGTGGGGCATGGTCTGAGATAATTATCGCTGAATATTCTGTGGACTTAACTAGAGATAATAGAGCTTTGTCTATAAAAAAATTATCAATACGTGAATAAACATGATGGACATTCGAAAAGAAAGAAAAATCTTTTGCAGTTGGATTAAGGAAGCGCCAGGGGTCTACACATCCCAATTGATCCATTAGAGATGAGAAGGACCTAGACATTGACGTAGGAGCTGATGACTTGGGTTGTGAGCGGTCTAAATTTGGGTTGACTGTGCAATTAAGATCCCCACCTAAAATAAGGCGGTGAGTGTCCAAATTTGGAAGATGGGAGAAGAGTGTGGTCATAAAAGCAGGGTTATCATAATTAGGGGCATACACGCTAGCTAATATGACAGGTGTTTGGTACAGAATTCCAGATAAGATTACGTAGCGCCCATCAGGATCGGAAAATACATTGTGTGGGACAAACTTTATCCGTTTGTGTATTACGATAGCAGTGCCTCTAGATTTACTATTAAAATTTGAATGAAAAACTTGACCAATCCATGGCTTGCGTAGTCTAACCTGGTCACTAACTCTGAGATGAGTCTCCTGTAGAAAACCAATATCAGTAGACAGGCTCTTTAAGTGTGAAAACACTTTTGATCTTTTAATTTGACCACCTAGACCCCTCACATTCCAGGTAACAAATTTGACATTATGACCAGCCAGCCCCTCTGTGTTCACTTTAGGACTAATCATTTAAGTTGTTGTAAAGATAAAAAAAATAATAATAATAAAAAAAAAAGTCTGAGACACATGAATCGGATGAGTGTGGAAAGAAAAGAGAAAAGAAAAAAGAAGAAAAAAAAAGGAAGAGGGGGGGTTCAAACCTATACTCACAACTCTGATGCTCGTCTTTTTGAACATGACGAGAAGCCAGAACATCAATTCACACAACCAATTAACCACATACCTGTCAACTCCTAAAACTTGAATATACACCCAAAAACAGCTGTCAAAGCTAAGTTATGTACAAAGAAACGAGAAAAGAAGGAGAAAAAAAAAAGGTACATTTAAATTTGGTAAATTAGTATGTAAACGACCCGTCACAAGACGGTACTGCCAACAAGGACCAGGCAGCGTAGCTTTTATAATCATAAACAGAATAGCTTCAATAACGTGCAGCACCAAATCTATATAATTTGGGGATGTATGAGTAATATCAAAATAAAGCTAAGGCACTCATGGTGTAACAGTCCAATTTTCCTTTAAGCTAAATTATAAGTAAAATGAGAACTACATACTGTCTTTAAACTAATTACAATAGCTTGTACCTGTTGGATTCAACCATCCCGTTTCGGAAATGTGTATTAGTCCACAGTGTTTGTCCAGGACTTAATTAGGAAAGTTCTGGCGATAGAATGATTAAGCTGCATCAGGGGAATCGAAGATCTGTTCCACACCGTTACAACTCACTCGGAGGCGAGCAGGGTACAGCATTCCGAAGCGAGCTCCTTGCTTGTAAAGTAGGCTCTTAATCTTGTTGAAAGCCGCTCGTTTCTTCGCCAGCTCTGTACTGAAGTCCTCGTACATCTTGATTTGGTGACCCTTGTAAGAAATGACCTTGTGAGATTTAGCCCACCTCATGACAGTTTCCTTGACAATGTATCGGTGAAATCTAATGATCAGCGGACGTGGAGCTTCCTCTGTACGAGGTTTGGGCCTCAGGCTACGGTGGGCGCAATCCAGCTAGGGTGGCTCTGCAAGGCCGTCGCCAAGAAGTTCGGACAGCAGGTTGGTCATGAACTCCCTTGCGCTCTTTCCCTCAATGCCCTCCGGTAGGCCGACCACTCGTATGTTATGGCGCTTCGAGCGAGAAACCAGGTCTTCTACGTTAGCTTTAAGCACCGTGTTTTCTTTTTCCATGATTGTGAGTTTTGATTGAATAGCGTTTACATCTTGCTCGAGCTGAGTTATTCGGTCGCTATGATCAGAGAGACTCGATTCCATTTCGCTGATGGTCGTTGCCTGTGTTGTCAGGGTTGCGCCAATCGATTCGATTGAGGACCGAATTGGTTCCAGAGAGCTATTTAAAAGTGTAACGAACTCTCCAGTCATGTCTTTTCTGAATTTTTCGAGCTCCTTAACTAGCGACTCGATTGTGAGCTGCGCAGATACGGACTCGTTATCTGCCATTTTGCTGCTTTCTTGACAGGCCTGCGCATGTTGAACTTGAGTCTGTTGCTTACCGCCTGTCCTCGTAGACTTGCTCATTTTGAATAAAAATTCCGAAGACGGTGTAAACGACCCGTCACAAGACGGTACTGCCAACAAGGACCAGGCAGCGTAGCTTTTATAATCATAAACAGAATAGCTTCAATAACGTGCAGCACCAAATCTATATAATTTGGGGATGTATGAGTAATATCAAAATAAAGCTAAGGCACTCATGGTGTAACAGTCCAATTTTCCTTTAAGCTAAATTATAAGTAAAATGAGAACTACATACTGTCTTTAAACTAATTACAATAGCTTGTACCTGTTGGATTCAACCATCCCGTTTCGGAAATGTGTATTAGTCCACAGTGTTTGTCCAGGACTTAATTAGGAAAGTTCTGGCGATAGAATGATTCCGCTGCCTCAGGGGAATCGAAGATCCGTTCCACACCGTTACAACTCACTCAGAGGCGAACATACTGCTCAGTTCAGTTAGTTAGAACGACAAACGAATGCATAAAATAAGTTAATATGTACTGTACTGGTAATATAGTTTTATATAATTATTTCAAATGCTTATAGATCATTAAAATAATTTTTAAAAATGATTATAGATCATTAATACTTTTGGTAACACTTTACAATAAGGTCTCATTTGTTAACATTAGTTAATGCATTAAATAACATGAACTAACAAAGAACAATATATTTTTACAGCATTTATTAATCTTTTTTAATGTTAGTTAATAAAAACGTTCATGTTAATTCACAGTGCATTAACTAATGTTAACAGATACAACTTTAAATTTGAATAATGTAATAGAAAGTTTTGAACTTAATATTAACTAACATTAATAAATGCTATATAATTATTGTTCATGTTTACTAATGTAGTTAATGTTAACAAACAAAACTGTATTGTAAAGTGTTACCAAATCGTTGTGTGTGTGTGTGTGTGTGTAGCATATCTTTAACAAACACTTGTTTGTAAGTATTGGAATGAGTATTTTGTGTACCACCACCACATTTAAAATGACGTAACTGGCAGATATCAGTGCAAAATGTTCAGAAATGCCTGTGAATTCGCAAAATGGTGAAAGTCAGAGGATCATCTGAAATCAGTTAACACACCTTTTAAGATGTAAGCTATGGAAGCCCATAAAAATTTCATGTTTTGGTATATCCTAATTATCATATAAAAAGTTTAAATTGACCTACTAAGTTATAATTATGAGATAAAATGTTGAAAGTATGACATACCAAGTATTAATTGACTAATCACATTAGATCAAACATTAATAAAAACGTTCATGTTAATTCACAGTGCATTAACTAATGTTAACAGATACAACTTTAAATTTGAATAATGTAATAGAAAGTTTTGAACTTAATATTAACTAACATTAATAAATGCTATATAATTATTGTTCATGTTTACTAATGTAGTTAATGTTAACAAACAAAACTGTATTGTAAAGTGTTACCAAATCGTTGTGTGTGTGTGTGTGTGTGTAGCATATCTTTAACAAACACTTGTTTGTAAGTATTGGAATGAGTATTTTGTGTACCACCACCACATTTAAAATGACGTAACTGGCAGATATCAGTGCAAAATGTTCAGAAATGCCTGTGAATTCGCAAAATGGTGAAAGTCAGAGGATCATCTGAAATCAGTTAACACACCTTTTAAGATGTAAGCTATGGAAGCCCATAAAAATTTCATGTTTTGGTATATCCTAATTATCATATAAAAAGTTTAAATTGACCTACTAAGTTATAATTATGAGATAAAATGTTGAAAGTATGACATACCAAGTATTAATTGACTAATCACATTAGATCAAACATTTTGACTGTCATAACTCTGTCACAATTTCAACTTTTTTATCTCACGACTTTTGTCATAATTGTCTTTATTTCATAATTATGACTTAGTATGTCAATTTCGACTAAATCTCATAATTGACATGTCATAATTATGCTTTGTCTCATAATTATGACTTAGTATGTGATAATTTTGACTTTGACTCATAATTTTGACTTTTTTATAATTATCACTTGTCATATTTTTGATAGGATGTCATATTATCTCATAATTGACATGTCATAATTATGTCTTATCTCATAATTTGACTTTCAATCTAATAAAATTGTTGTCATAATTATGACTTGGTGTGTCATGATTTTTTTTATCCCACAATTGACTTCTTATGTCATACGATTTTATCTCATAATTATGACTTGTCATAATTTTGACTTTTTTCCTCAGTTGACTTTTCATTTCATAATTATGACATTTTAGGTCATAATTTTGACTTTTTCTCATAATCAAATTTTTGTCGTAACTATGACTTTTATCTCATAATTATGACTTAGTATGTCAGAATTTTGACTTTTTATCTCATAATTTATTTTTTCATCAATCAAATAGATAGTTTTACTTTTTAATCTTATGTTATCTCATATTTACCAAAGCATGATTTTTTTTCTTATGTGCAGGAAATGGACTTCCGTTGTAAACAGCATGAAACTTAACATTAAAATAATTGCATTTTCTTTTCTTACAGAGTGTTGGTGACATCTAGTGACGATGGTGTGGACGGTTGGTCTCAGTAAGCTGGTGTTAGGGGTCTATGGATTCACACTGATCACAGGCCTTCCCGCCAACTTCTTGGCTTTCTACACCTTCTTTCAGAAGATTCGCCAGCGCTGCACCCCAATAGACGTGCTGCTATTCAGTTTAACCATCTCTGACCTGATCTTCCTCTTTTTCCTGCCGTTTCGCATGGTGGAGGCGGCCAACATGAAATGGACGCTGCCTTACTTCCTCTGCCCGCTGTCGGGATTCATCTTCTACTCGGTCATCGCCAACAGCGTCCTTCACCTGACGGCCATCAGCGTGGAGCGCTACCTGGCTGTAGCTTTCCCCATTAAATACAAGCTCAAACGTAATCCAAGAAGTGCCGTGATAGTCTGCGTCCTATTCTCGGTGGTGTCAATGGTGCATTGTAGTATCGTCTACATCATGCAATACCACAACTATTTTAAGCCCAACATCACTGATCCATCCAAACGTAACTCCTGTTATGAAGAATTCACTGCCGAACAACTCGAGATCCTCCTGCCGTTTCGTCTGGAGCTTTCTGTTGTCTTCTTCTGCATCCCATTCCTCATCTGCTGCTTCTGCTACATCCAGTGCATCTGCATACTTTCCCGTCTATCCAGCGTCAATGCCAAGAAGCGGTATAGAGCCATCGGGATGGCGTTGGGCACGCTTCTGGTCTTTGTTATCTGTTTCATGCCCTTCAACATCTCACACGTGGAGGGATTCGTAAATGGCTACAGCTCTGAGTGGAGACAACCTGCTTTACTCACCAGCACGCTGAATGCATGCCTCGACCCTTTCATATTCTACTTCTCTTCTTCCGCACTCAGAGAGACTTTCAAGAACGCGTTGCAGGGGCTGGTGAGGCGTTTGCTCCTTCCTTGCTGCCGCTCGGCTCTCTGCCGCCCTTTATTTAACCGTGGGAAACCAGAGGAGCGAACACAAAGCTCTGGTGACGGCATCCGCTAACAATTTCAAGCCAGTTTTTGAATTGAATAATCTGCCAACGTATGCATCATCAGTGCTTATCATTCAGTCCAAAGCCAATTAATATAATTCAGATGCACCACCATAACCCAATGCCTTACGAACAGACAGAAGTGGAGAAGCTTAAAAATGGTTCCAGAATAAAAATCAAGCATGCACATGCTGATTGCATGACTATTTAACCTAAATCTTTGCAGCAGCGGTTTCGTTCACAATGAAATGAAGAGCTCGAGTGAACAAATTACAGTGCAAAACGCAATTGCGTCTGAACTGTACATCTAACATATGAACTAATACACAGCATTCAATAACAGCAGTGCTATAAATATAATCAATACAACAACTTTGTAAAACAAATCTTCTTTGCTACTAATATTTTAATAAAAGAAACTCATACAATTTATGCATCCATTCTTCATTTCTTCATCCTGAACTTCTCACCCATTATGCATGAATGCTGTTTATTTTTTACGCAGCACTCAATATGCATTGCTTGTTTTTAACCTGCCATCTCTTTAGATAGACCAACAAAACCTGCTCCTGTGATGTCACTTCCTGTTCCTGGTACAGCATTTGGAGGTACAGGTTGGATTTTGAATCATTTATTTTATCCATTTCATCAGTTATGTTTATAATGGATAATAATTAATCTAATCTATAACATATAATCTGAATATTTGTTGTCACTGATGCAGATTTTGAACAGTTGCATCTAGTTTCCTAACTTGGTTATCAGAATTGATTATCTCTGTCTCTTATTAAATTTGAATGTCACAGTTTTGTTATTCACCTGATTAAATGGCAACTATATTGTGTCTGTGTCAGTGTGTCTTTTTTTTTTTTAGCGCAGATGAGAGTACGGTCGAGCTGCATGTGGTGCCGTTGCATTTATAGCTCAAATGATTGGATCGTACAGGTATTCTCTCAAAACATTTTCCATGAGCAAAGATGGCAGAATGCAGGTTACAGGACTGCATTTGCTAGTTGAGCAAGTGTCATTAATATGAATGGAAATGCTAACGAATATACATGCATTCTTTAAATAAACAAGTCTAAAGATCGTACACAATTTTGCTTAAATGCTTTTTTTTTGTGCATTGCATTGCACGTGAGCTTGCATTCTTCAGTGCATTGCCATCATACCCAGCAAGTTTACTAGATAACGGACATAAACATCACATCTATTTATTACTACTGTATTATTCTGAGCACTGCTGTCAACTTTAAACGTAAGTTTGTGTCTTCTCTGCCCTACTTCTACTTCAGCAAAAGCTGCATCTCTTTTTAGCCTGTGTGCATCTATAAAGAGCTCATCTATCTTTCCTGTGGCAGAGGCGTCTGAAACAACACACACTTTCCTGTTGCATGATACAGGGGGAATCCAGGTAAAGTGGGACACTTTCTGATCATATTTCATTGGCTTTTATAATATGTTCCAGAGGCATTAAGATAAAGATCACGATAAAGATCTGCACTGCACAATACAGATAAACAAATAAATATTAAACTTGAATTTTTCCTCAAACACATATAGGCCTTGAATCACAAAATTTCAGGAGTGACTGGTAAACTGGGACATGTAGTTCTTTTAAATACATTTCACCTACAATACATAAACACTTAAGCTTATTTGATTTCATTATTCTGTGAAAAAGGTCATACATGTTTGGAAAGACGTGAAGGTGAGTAAATCATGACAGAATGTACATTTTTAGGTGAACTTACCATTTACATGGTCTTAACCTTGTGTGATTCAACATAATACAAAATTGTTCAAAATGAAACAAAATTGTCCGTATAATCAGACACTTAAATTGATTAATTATATTAACAACAACAAAAGACAGCTATATATTTTCATGTATAAAGACCCAGTTTATACTGTGAAAAATTAATATAAAAAAAAGGGATAAAATATCATGTGGAAATATTTTGTTTCTTTTACATGTTAAATACATGATTTAAATCTATTTTTTTTATTTATGTATTGTAATATATTTATTGATTTTAATCAAAATGTGCATTTATTTATTTTGTAATCTTATATTTAAGAATTTATTTATTTACTTATTTTACATTTTTACACAGTTTTTTCTTCTCTTTTTTTTTATTAAATGAGGCCACAAGATGGTGCCATATATAAGTCACTGTGAATAAAATGCTTCAAGAAACCTTTGAATTAACCACACAGGATCAGATAAAATTTTGAAAGTCTGAATTGCTGTATTCAAACCGATAGAGATTTGTCATCAGATGTAAAAATGTTGTTTTGTTCATGTTAAAACCACAAACATGTCTCATAGCAGCAATATATGTGGTCAATATGTTGTCTACTGGGAAGGAAATAATGGTTTTGTTCTGAGAAAGTAAACAGAAAGAACTAAGGGAACATTGTGTGAAGTTGCTAAGAGTGGTGCTTTCCCAAGCAAAATGTTGAGGTGGTTGATTGGCAACTGTTAAGGTGCTGTGAGTGTTTATTACACGGTTGCTAATGAAATATAAGGTGGTTGCTGTGGAGTTGGCTGCTAGTGTCGTTCTGAGTGGTTGCTAAGCAGGTGCTATGGTGCTGCTCTGACTGTTTTTTGCTGGTGGAGCGTTGCTAAGTGGTTGCTAGGGTGTTCTGGGTGGTACAGTATCATAAATGCAGGTCTAGCGCATGTTTATAATAAAAAGAACATTATTGTGCATCAACGTGGAGGCTAGTATACACTAATTATCGTTATCTTTATACTGTGGTTATTGTTCTTGGTGTTAACAGACCATGCGTGATTTTTTTTCTTTTTAATTGTAAAGACCCGTTTACTTCAAGTACAGTAACTATCACATTAGTTTTAAAAATTGGTTTTAAAAATTGTTCTTAATTTCAAAGAATAGCAGAGTTTACACCACAGCTATAACGATAACGAAACAGAGGAATGATATCTGGATTCACTTTCAGAACGATCTTTTTCTAGCTGATGAACGATAGAAACATTGACAGCCAATCAGAATCCATCCTGCTTCAAAGCGTGCCAGTATTTAAAGTGGCAGACGACAAAATAGCAACGCGCTTATATTATAATGGAACGTTACGGTTCTTTGGTTTGGAGTTGGACACTATATGGTTATCGTTCTTAATGTGAACGGGCCTTATATTTAAAAGAATAGCAGGTTCAACACCACAAATGTACTGATAACGACACAGAGGAATGGTATTGTTGTAATAACTTTAAGGGATATTTTGGTAATTTATTTAATTATAAGGTCCGTTCACACACCAAGTACGATAACGATAAGGATAGTTTTAAAAATCATTCTAAATTTCAAAGAATAGCAGAGTTTACGCCACAGCTATAACGATAGGCCTAACTACACAAAGGAACGATGTTGGCCTCACTTTCAGACTGATTTTTCCATCTAATGAACGATATAAACATTTACAGCCAATCAGAATCCATCCTGCTGGAAAGCCCTCAAGTATTTAAAGCGGCAGACGACGAAACTGCAGCGCATGCTTATATTATATCATTCTTTAGTGTGGATGCTATAGTTACACCACATATGTACTGATAACGACACAGAGGAATGGTATTGTTGTAATAACTTTAAGGGATATTTTGGTAATTTATTTAATTATAAGGTCCGTTCACACACCAAGTACGATAACGATAAGTATAGTTTTAAAAATCATTCTAAATTTCAAAGAATAGCAGAGTTTACGCCACAGCTATAACGATAGGCCTAACTACACAAAAGATGTTGGCCTCACTTTCAGACTGATTTTTCCATCTAATGAACGATATAAACATTTACAGCCAATCAGAATCCATCCTGCTGGAAAGCCCTCAAGTATTTAAAGCGGCAGACGACGAAACTGCAGCGCATGCTTATATTATATCATTCTTTAGTGTGGATGCTATAGTTATCGTTCTTTGTGTGGACAGCCTGAAATTGGAAAGAATAGCAGATTCAACACGACAAACAAAACGGTAACGGCACACAGGAACAATATTATATAACTATTTCCAGCTGATGAACATTAGAAACACTGGCAGCCAATCAGAATCCATCCTGCTTTAATGTCTGAAAGATGTCTGTTAAAGATAGCTTCATCTGGAGAGCATCTGCTGTGTACAAACATCTGATAGATGTCTTTAAGATGTCCGTTTTACATGCATTCTAAATCATAAACATCTTAAAGACATCTTTTAAAGGTCTGTTTGACATCTGATAGGAAACATCCTATAGACGCATTGCAGATGAGCAAACACTCTAAACCAGGGGTGTCAAACTCAGTTCCTGGAGGCCCGGAGCCCTGCAGAGTTTTGTTCCAACCCTGCTCCAACACACATATCATGCAGTTTTCAAATAAGCCTGAAGGACTTGATTAGTTGGATCAGATGTGTTTAATTAGGGTTGAATCTAAACTCTGCAGGGCTCCGGCCCTCCAGGAATTGAGTTTGACACCCTTGCTCTAAACAATACGTCTCGCAGATGTAATGCAGACGTTTCCGTGATGTACGTGTGTTATCAGGGAAAGCCCTTTTTTCTGCCTTAGGCTTGTGTAAGGTGCTTGTTTACATCAGTAGGCTAATTCTGATTTTAAACTTTAGCAAACATCACTAAAAATACCAACATGCCTAATGAGATGGTGGTCGCTCAGTATCGGTGATGTCCTGATCTTGATGAGACGGTTTTGCTGATGCACAATCATCGGATCAATCAGTAGTCCACGCGATGTTCAGGTAAATGCTATTCAGCCGTGTTTTAATAAACACTGTCTTGCTCGTTCACAGACTCACACACGCAGCAGATTTCCGGGTAATTACAGGGCAAGATGCAGAACAGAGCAGTCTAATTATCACATAGATTCATCTTTCAGCACGCGGGACAGACCGTATCTGCTGAAATGTCAGAGAAGGCGGTGCTGATTGCCACAGTCTCTGATTAAACGCCAGGCAGCGATTCATTGTGACGTGATGAGTCTGTCACATTTAACTTCCTGTCACCTTCACCTTACTTTCCGAAGAGGCTCTCAGTGGCTTTTGCTTGTCAGCGTGACATGAAGTGCTTCTGCCGGGTGTCTCGTCACACGTTCATACACCGTTAGAGAAGTTCTGTGGGCATTTGTGGGGTTGGCTCTTCCTGAAATGAAAATTTTTACATTTCAGACCTGTGTGATTTTTCTTTCTTCTGTAGAACACAAAAGGAGAAATTTTTAAGACATCCTCTTTCTCGTGCAATGAAAATCTATGTCTGTCAAGCTCCAAAACGAAAAAAAAAAAAAAAAAAGATAAATCTGGTAGTTCAGTAGTTTTATTCCAAGCTGTGTAGTGTTTGTAGTTATGTTGTATGGGGAAATAAACCAAGTCATTTATTTTTTACTCATATTTACCCCTAAATACTACTGTAAATCTGCATACATTTATTTAACAACCAGTATTCTTTTAGTATTATTAATTTACCATTTTAGTATTTATATTTTAAATTGGATTAAAAATATTGTTAATTTTCATTTTAACTTTAGTTTTAATAATTTTGTTGGTGACACTTTACAATACACTCCCATTAGTCAATCTTAGTTAATGCATTAACCTACAACTACCAATGAACAGTACATTTGTTACAGAATTTATTAATCTTTGTTAACCTTAGTTAATTAAAACACAACTGTTCAATGTTAGTTCATGTTAGTTTCATTAAATAATATGAACAGATACAACTTTAATAATGTATACTTTTTGAAATAAACATTATGATTAATACATACTTTTAGAAGTATTTTTTCATAGTTAGATTGCTGTAAAGTAAATGAAAACTAAAAATATATATAAAAATCAAATTCAAAATATTAATAAATACTAAAATAGTAATATATATATATATATATATATATATATACACACACACACACACACACACACACACTTTTAATATTTATTAATATTTTGAATTTTGATTTTAATTGTATTTTTAGCAATTTTAGCAACTTTACAGTAATCTAAATTAGTAACAAATTATTTTATTTTGATAAAACAATATCAAAATAAAATCCAATTCAAAATATTAATAAACACTAAAATAGTAAATAAAAAATATATTTAGATAGCTTTAATTTATAATTTTTTCAGTTGTCGTTTTAATTAACAACAACACATTTCAATATGTGCATGCATAAATGAGATCAGACGGAAGGAATGATTTAAAGTGAATATTGAGGTGAACACATCAAGCTATCATATAAGTTGAATGTAGAGCACGAGTCATATGAGCTACTTTTATGCTGT
This sequence comes from Sinocyclocheilus rhinocerous, assembly GCF_001515625.1. Classification (NCBI taxonomy): domain Eukaryota; kingdom Metazoa; phylum Chordata; class Actinopteri; order Cypriniformes; family Cyprinidae; genus Sinocyclocheilus; species Sinocyclocheilus rhinocerous. The sequence continues at coordinate 131,374 of NW_015666612.1, forward strand.
TGATTCTCCACAACTTCAGTCCTCATTCACTTTCACGGTATGGAAGAGTGTAAACATTCGGCCTAACTTTGCTTTTACACAGAAGAACAAATGTTATACGGGTTTGGAACAACATTAAGGTGAGTAAATAATGACCTGTCAAACTATTTCTTGAACATGTGCTTGAATTTGCCTTTGGCTAGAGTCATTTCTCTCATCTGTCAGGCTAAACACAATTAACCCGTATTCAACACACCAGCACAATCTCTTGGAGGTCTGGGGGGGGGAAATACTGGTTTGTCCCAAAATTGCTTAGTCAGTTTTATACATGAATATAAACATATATTTATCCTAAAACAACATCCAGTTAGAAGTGAAAGTATGAGTCAGATATATTGAATGTGTGAAATGTTTCATTGTACAGTATTGCACAACCTCGAGTTGCCCTCTATTGTACAATCTGGAGTTTAGCAAAAGAAGAAATGTGCGAAGCAATGGAGCGTCCCATCACGTCTCAAAACGCTTTCTCCTTACAGTAGAGAACTGCATTTTGCCTAAAATAATTGCCTTACAAATGATTGAAAATAATACAGCATTATTATCATAGGTTATGAAATAAATAATACTGTCTCTGTAATAGTAAACTTTGATGTATCATATAGCTACTCTTTTATTTTGCCAGTAAACAACCACCCAAAACACCTTAGCAACCGCATAACAACAGTCAAAACAACAGAAAACAGATTCTTGTGAAATAAATAAATGTCAGATGAATTTGATTTTCAGCTGTCTAGAGCGAGTGATATATATATATATATATGTATGTATGTGTGTGTGTGTGTGTGTGTGTGTATTTATTATTATTATTGTGTGTGTGCATAAATAATGTGTGTGTCTTGATTGAAATAAATGAAATATATATACATTTATATTTATTATTGTTATTATTATTATATATATAAATTTGTGAAAAATACATGTAAGCTGAATTAATTTTCAGTTGTGAAATATTTTAAATAAATATTTATATAAATATTGAATAATAATAATATATTGTATAAATGCATTATATATTATTATTATTATTATTATTTTGTGTGTACATTATTATAATTGATATCTGTGTGTGTGTTTGTTTGGAGTAAAACAGGAAGTAAGAATTGCTTATTTCCTGTTGTGCCATTTATAGGTGTGTGTGTGTCACAATGACCTCTTTATAAGAAGCATTATGTGTGAGAGAAAGCGACATTGTCACTTCTGAGTCTGTGGTATTGGACTGACTTAAGGTATGAAATCTTCCTGCTTCTTTTGTTTTGTTTCGTTCGTGACTGTAGTTTGTCATTCCTTCACCAACTTTAAAATGGTACATGATACTTTGGACGTTTATTTAACAGAAATCATTTTATAAGGCTAATAAAAGCATTTTTTAATGTTCAAAGGTATGTTAACTCATAGGGTTCACAGAGGGGTCTTAAAGGAGCTGAAACACCCCTAAGAAAATGCCCCAGATCATGAAAACCACTAAGAACTCTTTGGATTAATGTGGTCAGGTTTGACCGGCTACCATCAGCTACCATGTTTAAAAAATCAGCTACCAGCTTACCATCAGATGAATATTTCTATACATGAATATTTCTATACAAGAAGACTTACAAGAAGACTTGAATTGCTATATTTGGAAATAATTAATCATTCTAGAATGACTTGTTTGGGGAGTGCATCTGCATAAATAATAATAATAATAATAATAAAGCTAAAATATTAGTTTTTACTCTGAAAACTTTTTTCTGAATGTGAACCATCCTTTAGTGTTGAACAAGTTTGAGAAAAAACTTCGCACTATATTCAATAATAGACACTGTTTATTCAAAGTATATTCTTCACTAATTCAAACCTCTTTCGGCAACCATAAATTGAACAGAATTTGATCAAAAATTAAAAACATTTTTTTAACCGTGATTTATTATTTAATTAAAATATAGAAATATAATGTAATAATAAAAAAAACAAATAGAATTTGATAAAAAATATATTTGAATAAAATAAAATAATTATTTGTATATTTTTTTGGTACAACTGTACAATTACAATATTAATCTTTACATCTCAATTTCTTCATTTTCAAACATTAAACAGATTTATTTTGGCATTGTTTTCCAGCGTGTTTTTTTCAATATATTATGCAGCCCTAATGTAAATGTTTTCGTTTGAATATGTATATAACGAATGACTGTTTATCTGATATTTTTGTGGTTTGAAAAAAGACATTCACCAAAAATGTCCTGTAATGCTAATTTATCGACAGATGGTAACCATAAGAACCTCACTACTCATTTTCTCCAAGGGTTTTGCAAAATCATGTATTAGAAACATCTCTATCTCCATGATGCATTTCCTGTGCTGTGTAACCTAGTTAGAATTGGACCCCTGACCCAGACATACGGCATCCTCAATGTGTCACGTACAACTGTGTGGTTTAATCAGACTCGTATGTTTTGTGCTGTGTTTTTATTGGCATCAATAAATTACCAAATTTTTAAGTGCCCTAGTGCTTTTGTTTGTCAAATTTATAGGATCGTTGGACTAAAAAAATCTTGCTCCTTCAAAAACCATGCTTTATCACAGTTTCAGACTTTTGCCCCCAGTTTCACAGACAAGGCTTAAGCCTAGTCCCAGACTAAAGTGTAAGTCTGAGCTGTTTTAACTGAAAGGAACTTGCACTGACTGATCTTAAAATATATCATCGCCTCTGTTTTGTCTCAAAAGGCACACCAGTAATGTTTTTTCTAAAACACGTTAATAAAAATGACTTAAATGTCCTAATTGAACTATTGCCTAGTCCTGGCTTAGTCTTATAACATTTTCTCCTGCAAATCAGTCCAAAATAATGGAAAGGTGTTTATGTCAGTCAAATCTCAAGTTGCAACTGTGCATTAATTTGTGTGAGAATGCAATTTTGTGAATTTTAATAGGAAATATAATGCTTCACACACCAGACTCATTCTTAAGTATGCCCATTATGGCTATTTTTTTACCTTGATCTTTTAAAAAATAAAGTTTCTTTATTGGCATCTTTGGTTCCATGAAGAAACTTTAACATCTATGGAACCTTTCCATTCCACAAAAGGTTCTTGCAGTTATGCACTGTTCAAATGCACAGGTTTGTCATGGTTGACATTGGATGTAAGATGTAAAACCTGAGTTTATCTTGAATTAAATCTTTCTTTTTACAGGTTTGCATCTACAGTGACGATGGTGTGGACTGTGGCTCTCAGTAACCTGGTGTTAGGGGTCTACGGATTCACGTTGGTCACAGGCCTTCCCGCCAACATCTTGGCTTTCTACACCTTCTTTCAGAAGATTCGCCAGCGCTGCACCCCAGTGGACGTGCTGTTATTCAGTTTAACCATCTCTGACCTGATCTTCCTCTTTTTCCTGTCGTTTCGCATGGTGGAGGCGGCCAACATGAAATGGACGCTGCCTTACTTCCTCTGCCCGCTGTCGGGATTCATCTTCTACTCCACCATCTACAACAGCACCTTCCACCTGACGGCCATCAGCGTGGAGCGCTACCTGGGTGTAGCCTTCCCCATTAAATACAAGCTCAAACGTAACTCTCGAAATGCCGTGATAGCCAGTGTCATATTCTGGCTGATTTCCATGGCGCACTGCAGTATCGTCTACATCATGCAATACCACGATAGTTCGAACCCCAACTACACGGCACCGTACACACGGGACACCTGTTATGAGGAATTCAGCACCGAACAGCTCAAGATCCTCCTGCCGTTTCGCCTGGAGCTTTTCGCGGTGCTCTTCGCCATGCCGTTCCTCATCTGCTGCTTCTGCTACATCAAATTCATCCACATCCTCTCCAATCTGCCCAACATCAATGCCAAGAAGCGGTATAGAGCCATCGGGATGGCGTTGGGCACGCTTCTGGTCTTCATTATCTGCTTCATGCCCTACAACGTCTCGCACGTGGTTGGATATGTAGGCAACTACAGCCCCGACTGGCGAGTTTATGCACTGCTCACCAGCACGTTTAACGCGTGCCTCGATCCGTTCATATTCTACTTCTCTTCTTCGGCACTCAGAGGAACTTTCAAGAACGTCTTGCAGGAGTTGTCGAGGCGGCTGCTCCAGCCCTGCTTCCGCTCGGCTCTCTATTGTCCTCTGTTGAACTGTTCGAGTACAGAGGAGAAAACTCAGAGCACGACTGACAGCTCTCTGTAACATCGCAAGCCGGGACGCAGAGTTTGATTCGATTGACCTGCTAAATGTGACTCAATCTGAGAGGTGTCTGCTGTAGAAGAGCTAGTATTTTCGGTGTTTTCTTCTGACTGCAGTTGAGCAATGTCAGCACATGCTGATCAATCCAAAATCAAATGAACACAATTCTGATGCGCAACTTAATGGACCTGTATAATGGACCACTATTACTATAGAGGTTCCAGTATTTTTTTCCATTAATTTTTCCTATAGGGATCTTTGTTAAAGCACTATAAGCAGTGAACCAAACCAACCTGCTACGAGGTGAACCATAATATTACAAACTTTGATTTGAAACAAAAAAGTATTTAAAAATTAGACAAAGTTACAAGTCTTAACGACTTTACTGAGGGAGAACTAGAGTCCCAAGAAGCATTGCAAATTACATAATCAAATAAAAAATGATGGAGAAATATAAAACTCTTCTTTTAATGGTGAAACAGTATGTTTAAAATGTATTGCAAAATATGCACATATATGTAAATATTTAGTATTTTGATAGCATAGCGAGACTCTGTCACGTAATTTCATGAGTGGGCATTTTGTTGTGATTTTCTTTTTATTGGTGGAATTTTCTGTACAGCATCATGGGTAATGTACTTTTTTTCACCATGAATTCAGCTGTTAAACACATTTATTTTAAAATAAGTGAATGGATGGCTTCAACAAAAGCTGATTAACAACCTTAGATCTCACAGTTGGTCTGTCTTTAAAGGTTAATAAGTTATCTTTCAAAATCAATTTCCCTATGGAGTAAATGAATGGGTTTTTACTTCCGGAACCCAACTATTGCACTCTATTGACTTGAGTCTATAATTATTTTTGCTTCTTTTGAGGTTCAGCGTGCCCTCAACTTAGGCTTTCTGGTTGACCTTGGTCGTCTTCCTGGTGAAGCAGCCTAAAGCAGGCACGTTTTTAATGCACTGTCTGATATCGATCCTAATGACAAATGCTCAAGCAGGTTTATTGAGTGTTTTCTGTCAGGATCAGTATCATTATCAGGTAAATGTACCTTCAGGGAGCTTATGCTGTCTTTGAACTGGGCATTCAATGTGAAGGGTGTAATTTGTGCATCACTAGCGGCACCAAAAATAAATAACGACATTTCACACTTTCTCAAATTCACAGCATTGGTTGATCCAGTGTTATATCCTGCCCATATGGGCCACTCAAACTAGCAGATTGCAAACCAGCTGAATGTTTTTGCATTTCACATTTAGCATTTTTTTTTTTAATCGGTTCTGCTGCAGCATAAACTTCACTGCATAAATACATTTTAATAACTTTTCTCCTGACATACTATATCATTTAAGTACTTCTGCTAATATATTGCACTTATATTTAGATTTTTTTTTTTTTTAAATTGTGATTATTGATTATTTTCCCTTTATGTTTGTACCGTGAATTATGTTTAATGAGGTGAATTTTTTTACCCTTTATTTGCATTCAAATGTGTGTTCCTTTATTAAATACTTTTCATATCTCCGTTATATTATAGTATTTTTGCATGTAAATATGTAATCATTAAATTGTTGTTAATTTTATGCAAGAGCAGATAAGATAAGCTTATTTGGAGCCGCAGTCTAGGCACTTTTTTCCTCACGATTAGAAAACGGCTTGATGTGTCATTTCTACTGAATAAAAATATGCAAAAAATAATATAAATGAGCTTGTTTTAATTGTACAAATATAATGCATGTGCATTGAGTGTTCTGTATTCATGTAATTCATTTAGTGCTGTATTTGTGGGTACATTAAAGATGCTATAAGCAATGTTAGCCAGATTCTGACTTCCGCCAGATTAAACCATCCAAATCCTGCCCTCCAAAGACATGTAAGCAAACCTGAACATGACGGACAGGCAGAAAGTGCCTCAAAGTCCTCTGATTGGCTAAACGGTAACGTTACATCACCGACATCTATTTGTTTTCTGCATGCAATTTTATAAGGAAATGCTTACAGTACCTTTAATCGAGATTTCAAGTTTATCATCTTACATGACTAAGCCATTTTGTTTAAACATGCATATGAAGTCTGAGCAGATGTACTAACTCTGAAATGCATGAAATCCATGCATGCTATGTTTACATCATTCCAGAACAATTCACGGCATTAGACACGCATATGCATAACCTTAAATCATACTAAACCTTCAGCAATATTTATGTCCCTCTTCCTTGCTAGAAAATAAATGATCAGCTACAAAACAGTGCATCTTCATCTATAAATACAAAAGACACTGTCACACGGCCGCTCGCTGGTATATGTCATTGCCAATGGATGTGTATTAGGCCTGTGCATGGCCGTCGCTATAATTCACAAGAGTCTGTAGGTTTTAGTGGGGCTCCCTCATCATGAAACATTCCTCGTCTCTTTCTGATGACGACAATTGTTTTCTTAATATGTGATTAACTTGATCTGTGCTGTACGGAGAAATTATAATCCATCTTTCAATTTTTTTTTCTATTTACCACTTTTCCTATGGCGCAGACACGTAGGAAATCGAAATGAGAGGGGGTGACAAAATAAAGCACAAGGAGCTGCTAGGAAAAAGTTGGTCACAGTTCATTTTCAATGAGAGGGCCGAGCGGAAAGGAGAGCAGGCGCAATCCCACGAAACCAGCCAAAATGTGGAGTGCCTATGTGATGTGGAGGCAACGTCCCGTGTCGCCTCGGAGTTTACAAAAGAACAAATCCTTGTTTAGTAAGTCTTTTGTCTTTTTAAGATTATACAGATATTGATATTTAGCAATGCATCTGTTTCAGGCCTTTGAGGTTTTAATATTTGAATACTGGTAGTTTAGTGGGGAATTTACATAATGAGAAAGACAACATTTATGTGTCTAATCAAATGCTTTTAATGACTTTTTGATCCTTTTTTTAGGGATGGATGATAATGATGATGATGTTATGCGCATGGTTATCTCTTTTCTAGCTAAAATCTGACCAGATGAGCTATAATTACATTAGCGTACAGGTTTGCTGACTCAGTTTTGCTCATTTCTTCCCATTATAGCTAATAATAAATTAACTACTGAGTGTTTTCCGATACAACCTAGATGAATCACAGTCATTACATAATCAGACTTTTTGCTATGAAACACAGCATTGTCATGTGTAGTAAAGTGTATTGCACGTCATTGTGAAAGGGATGAATTTCCTACTCATGGAGGGTTCTGTGCTGAGCGACAGGGATTTTTCGTAATTTTAGATACTGAATGAATAATAGACCTGAAAGACTTGTTTAAAGTGATCTTATGCTGTATTACATTCAATTACAAATTCATACACATTCTGACTTGGAAAAGTGCAATTGAACTTGCAGAAAATGCTGATTTGGCCAAGATGGCAAAGCATGACATCATAAACTTTCAAGCAAATAAAATGCACCAATCCATCAAAGCCGATGATAATAAAAGCGGTTTAGCAAACGTTTGCAGAGGCAGGAGTGTAAAACACTAAATGATCCTCAGGTGATAATTGTACACCTGTAGAATAAATGCTTGCATTGAACAGAATCGTTATACACCACAGTTTGGTCGCTAGGAGATGTCTTTGTTGACAATTGGACATCTGCAAAGTTAACGTCGCCTGTACTGGTGATTTGAAGCAACATGTATTGTGAAACACGCTGTATAAATAAAAATGACTAAACAGTACACTCTTAAAAATAAAGGCTCCAAAAGGGGGTAGAAGATCCATTTTTGGTTCCGCAAAATAACCTAAAATAACAGTTCACATTTTAATAGTCTGCACTCTTAAAAACAAAGATTATTTATTGGCATTGATGGCTCCATGAGGATCCTTTAAAATCATGAAACTTTCCATTGCACAGAAGGTTCTTTTTAGGGGAAAAGGGTTATTTAGATTATTAAAATGTTCAGAAAAAATGGTTCTTCTAAGAACTGTTCACTGAAAGGTTCTTTGAGGAACCGAAAATAGTTCTTCTACGGCATTGCTGTGAAAACCTCCTTTTATCACCTTTATTTTTAAGAGTGTAAAGAATCTTTTTTCCACTATAAAGAACCTTTTGTGGAATGCAAAGATTCAATGGATATTAAAGGTTCTTCGTGGCACCATTATTTTGAAGAGTTTTGCCATTCCAACTTAAAGGTCAGAAATTTTAAGCAGGACATCCAAAACATCAAACTCTGGATGGAATGCAGCATTATTCCCAGCCTTATCCTCTTTTTAAAAACAACTTTTGATTTGGGGGATGTATTGGGATTGTAAATGCAGTCACATGGTACAGTCACACTTTGAGAGGTTATAGCCTTGAGGCTGAGTGTTAAAGTGAAGGCGAGACCAGACTGATTCATTGCCCTCCCAGTCACACTCACATATGCAAGCACACACCCATCATCCTAAAACACATCTCCCACACACCCTGAAGGAGTATAAATCCCGATAAGATGGCATAGACTTGCTCACATGTACCATACAGCACCTGAGACTGTGCACGAGGAGCACACCGTGTAGGATCCAGTCCACATTTATTAATTTTCCCTTATCAGTGTTCAATATTGAAAATGGAAAGCAAACAGTTGGTGCGGAAGTCGTCAGCAGATAGACCCTAGTCTCTATTGAAAAACAAGAGAGAGTCGATACAGAAGCACAGCCGAGAGGTCCAGTGTGCTTTGCGGTGAGTTCGCCTTTTTGTCTCAACATAAGAGCAGGGATGGTTTTAAGCGTACTACAGTTGTAAAAGAGTTCCATTATTGCATGATTGTCACTTTTTGAGGCTTGCGTAACTGTTTTTCCTTCGTCATAAAGCGTTTGAATACTTCCTGTAGACGTTTTTCAGTAATAACTGCTAATTCTGGTCACAGTGTGTCATCATCAGGCCAATCTGCACTTTTTTGGTGGATAATCTTTAGGAATTCTGCGCAATGCAATGCAATTTAAACAAAGTAAAACATGTGGAATGGAGCCAAGAGTTCTACACTTTTAAATCATCATATTCGCCAAAATATTTATGCAAGGAGTTGGGGATGTGTTGATCTTTGGCAGAGTTTTCTGTGGGCGCAGATTCCAGGCCTGGTCATCATATACAATAGTTTTATAGAATCTAGTTATTGTTTTGCAGTTCTTATTCCACCACAGTGAGCTCTGTTTGATCTACTTCAAGGGTGTCCGATCTTGCTCCTATAGGCCCACTGTCCTGCAATTATCATTAAACACGCCAGAACCTGCTAGTTAAGGTCAAGTCAAATTTATTAGTGCCTTTCAAAATATGCATTGTGTCAAAGCAGCTTTACAGAAAGTTGTATTGTGATGTCTATAATGCCTTAGCACTTTACCATAGTGCAATTTTTAGGGCTGGGCGATATGACAATATAAAACGATGATACAAGTGATCCTCCAGATTTTAAATCTAGCTATATTGTATTTATAGTGTTGTCTAGCACACATATTAGTGCCGCAGTGGTCGGGCACACTTCTGAGTATTCAAAGGCAAATTTAAAGGTTGGTCGGTTTTGATATTTAAATATTAGTTGGTTTTGTTCCATTAAGAGATTTAAATATTGGTTGTTTTATTCTATTTAGAGATTTAAATATTGGTCAGATTTGTTTCATAAAGAGATTTTAAATATTGGTCGGGTTTGTTCTATTAAGAGATTTTAAATATTGGTCAGGTTTGTTCTATTAAGAGATTTTAAATATTGGTCGGGTTTGTTCTATTAAGAGATTTTAAATATTGGTCGGCTTTGTTCTATTAAGAGATTTTTAAATATTGGTCGGGTTTGTTCTATTAAGAGATTTTAAATATTGGTCGGCTTTGTTCTATTAAGAGATTTAAATATTGGTCGACTTTGTTCTATTAAGAGATTTTGAAACTATTAAGAAATTTTAAATATTGGTCGGCTTTGTTCTATTAAGAGATTTAAATATTGGCTGGTTTTGCCTTGTTAAGAGCTTTAAATATAGGCCGATTTTGTTCCATGAAGATATTTAAATATTGGTTGTTTTTTCTGTTAAGAGATTTTAAATATTTATTCAGTTTTGTTCTGTTGAGAGATTCAAATATTGATGGTTTTGTTCAAAGCAACAGTAAGCATTTATTACAAAGTATTGAGGAAAATAAGATCGGATGTAGCCGATGAAACATCTGATGCTCGGGCACACTCGGGAGAAAGTATTTAAGGAATTTAGACAGTGGTTGCTTTTGTTGTAAGCGAGAGTAAAGAATTTTTTTAGAAAACGTCATTGAAGATACAATTGGTCATCTAAAGTAAAAACTAGCCGGTTATCAGAGTCTAATGTGAGTTTATCCTTTTCCGAATTTAATCAGAAGTCATTTAAGCAAAAAAGTTTAAGAAATATAGAGTATGGTTTTAATTTTAAATAGTAGCAATTAAGAAGCTTTAGGATTACTAGAAACTTCCAGGCAAGTGTGTTGGGGGGCCAAACTCTGCAGGACGTCTGGTCCTCTAGGAGCAGGACTGGAGACCCCTGATCTATATTATTGACGTTTTTCATGATTTTAACACTGCATCAAATTTCCAGGTTTGAAACGTCCAACTCTACTGAAGCCTCCTCCTCCTGTGGACTGTATGGAACACAGCAACCATGCAACACTGTGATTATTATCTGTGCCTCACCGTCTACATCGTGACCTTCCTCACCGGCTTCCCCGCCAACGTCTTGGCCTTCTACACGCTCAGCCGCAAGATTTGGAGGAAGCCAGCACCCATCGACATCCTCCTTCTCAACCTGATCATCTCAGACTTGCTCTTCCTCATCTTCCTCCCCTTTAAGATGCAAGAAGTGGCCAATAATATGGTATGGAATATTGACTACTTTCTGTGTCCGCTGTCTGGCTTTGTCTTCTACATGACCATCTACAACAGCACCTTCTTCTTGACCGCGGTGAGCGTGGAGCGCTACCTCGGCGTGGCGTTCCCAATCCAGCACTCCCTGCGGAGAAGACCCATCTATGCCGTGTCCGCCAGTATCTTCATCTGGGGGTTTTCCATCCTCCATCTCAGCATTGTCTACATCGTGCCCTACTACAACCCATCCGGGACGGTCCCGCCATCCCGAAACGTCTGCTACGAAGGATTCACTGACACTCAACTCGAGATCCTCTTGCCCGTACGCTTGGAGTTGTGCATTGTTCTCTTCTGCGTTCCCTTGTTTATTTGCAGCTTCTGCTACATAAACTTCATCCGCATCCTTTCGAGGCTGCCAAACATCGGCCGACGGAGAAAGCTGCGGGCGATTGGATTGGCTTTGGGGACGTTGTTGGTGTTTGCGCTCTGTTTTGGACCCTACAACGTCTCCCATGTGGTCGGTTTCATAACCAAGTCAAGCCCAGCTTGGAGAGACAAAGCCCTTCTTCTAAGCACGTTCAATGCTTGTTTGGACCCGATTATTTTTTACTTCACCTCTGCGGCTGTTAGAAACACACTTGGGGCGATGGTGAGGGGCATTTGGGGTAGATGTTGGTGTCCACAAATCCTATGGAGCTCCAAGAAGGAGCCTCCTGAAACGGAGAAAAACAGTCTGCCGAAACCACAAGAGGTCACAAACGCACTTTGACCAATGGTTTCATGTAGGCAAGGAAACGGCCGTGCAATTATTTTTGTACACAAATGCAGCATGGTAAACATTACTCCACTTCCTTGTAAGGTGACAGAGGCAACAAGGATTGCCAAAACAACACAACTCACGTGTAGAGTGTTATCTTAGTAAGTAAAGGAAAACACTGTAGCCAAACCTGTGTATATAAATGACCGAACTGAGTGTCGGCAAACAGAAGATAAACTTCCTTTTGTATAGTGTTTATTCATTCATACTGTGAGCTCATCTTTATAACAAACTTGTCATCATTCACTTTATTCAATATAAACAGAAAACAGTATGAGGACATTGATCACTGGGATAAACGAGCCGCATTCGGCAGCTGTATGAAGGTCAACAGAAGCGCCGCTCTCAAACACGTCACGTAAATATTTGAAAGGTTTTCACTTTTAAAGGCCGATGCTTATCTGGGAACTGACAGTGTGGTTTTCTGAAGGTTTGTGTACGTGTTTGATGGAGGGTGCATGATAGAGACTTCTTAATTTTTAGTGTCCAGGAAGTGGCAAAAATTGCACCACAGACATTGATGGTGAGAGAAATGCAGAAAATGAGCTATGCGTATGCCTGTTATTCTTGATTGATTTAAAGGTGAAGTGTGTTTACTTTGATGTTAAAATACTTACTTTTGATGTTAAAGTAAGTAAGCCAATTTATAGATTGTTTCCCCTGAAGTGTTAAGACTGATCCTACTCATGTGGCCTAAATAAATAAATAAATAAATAAAACATGTCAAATAGCCAAACAAAAAAATTATGTTTTTAAATAATTAAAAAAATATATTACTGATATATATATACACACACACACACACACACACACATATGTAATTTTATCTTTTTATTTTTTTTATATATATATATATATATAATTTTTTTAAAAAGCATTTCTCTCTAGTAGGCTATTCCATTCTCATTTGAAATTACTGCTACTGTGCAATTTAAAATGTATTTTTTTTGGCCCTGAAATGCATTTTGAAATATATTTTTGAAATTGAAAATACATTTAGTTTTAACCTTCATACACCAAAAATATATTTAATTGAGCTTCACTGTTTGCAGCATATATATTTAGCATATATTTAAAATATATTTTGGCCAGAAAAAAAATATTGGGTGTTGGTTTTAAAACATTTATTAAACAATTATTTTAACATCTAAATTGCAAAAATAACTACTACCAGTTTATAGATTATGACTGACTTTTCGGCACTTTCAAGACATGTGTTATAAGCTGTGTGTTTGAAAACAGGCTTATTTTGGCAAATCTGTTCCACCTTTAAATGCATTATTTATATATGTAAATAATGAAAATGTAAATGTATTATTGTACATATTGTTCCAAAGAAACTGCACAAAGTGTCATTTAATAAAACATTAAAGGTGTCATATGATGTTGCTAAGAAGAACATTATGTTGTGTATTTGGTGTAATGCAATGTGTTTATGTGGTTTAAAGTAAAAAAAACACATTATTTTCCACATACTGTACATTATTGTTTCTCCTCTATGCCCCGCCTTTCTGAAACGCGTCGATTTTTACAAAGCTCATCGGTCTGAAAAGCGAGGTGTGCTCTGATTGGTCAGCTATCCAGTGCTTGTGATTGGCTGAATACCTCAAGCGTGAGACGGAAATGTTACACCCCTCACCATACTGTGATGCCGTCT
>NW_015666612.1:145159-148383 GCF_001515625.1 Sinocyclocheilus rhinocerous
GTGATGTAGACATGTGGGGGCGTGTTTAAACAAGGCATTTTAGGAAGGCGTGGACAAGTCTTAACTTTGATAAAGAATATCTCTTTGGGTTTGAGACTTTAGTCTTTGCAACTTCAGGGATCTTATCTATGCACGAACAGCTTGTAACACTCCAAAGAGAAAGGAAAATTTGCAATTGCATCATATGACCACTTTAATTGTATTATAATACTTCAGCAAGACAAGCCAAAGGTTTAAATCATCTGGTGTCTTTCTTCATCCTGGGTTATGTCATAAAATGTTTATGGCATATTTCCTCTCAGTCCATAATAACTATTAACCACTAATCTCGTGTCTCTGTTATAAACGCGACAAATATTTGCAAAGGGTTATTGTCTTTGACTACCGAGCCGGGTAGGAGTGTACATACAGATCCAGGAGCACGTGAGGAGACGGGAAAACACTTGAACGTTTGGCTTAGTTTCTTATAGAGCATCATTCAGGAAACATGTTGATATAAACAATTATTGCTCCAGTTTGGAGGTGAACTCTGTAATAATAAAGAGCGAGGTGGAAGGATGTTTGACTCACAACATATACAGAAGTGATCTGGTGTATTTCTTCTCATTTCAGTTCATCTAGTTTCAACAATAGCCAGACATTTCACTGCCGGCATAAATTCTGGCCCATATTAGAGTTTTTTTTGGCCAACTCATTCAGAATATGTCAGTCTCCATGAACAGATGTGCAAAGCAAATAAACAAAGGAAAATATGTGTTTTTCTGTCTGTGAAATAAGCAGTATTTATTACATTAAGACAGACAAATATACTCATAGTTTGTAGCCTTTTTTCCCCATTATTTTACAATACATCAGGAATTTGATTCACAAAACATTCTTTATAAAAAGTATTTTTTTTCTTCTTTTTTTTTTTTTGCAACATTCCAAGAATTGGATTTACGTCGACCGATGAGTTTTGTAAAAATCGACGCGTTTCAGAAAGGCAGGGCATAGAGGAGAAACAATAATGTACAGTATGTGGACAATAATGTGTTTTTTGAACCTTAAACCACATAAACACATTTCATTACACCAAATACACAAAATAATGTTCTTTTTAGCAACATCATATGACCCCTTTAATAAAATCCTAATTAAATCCTTTTATTTATTTATTTGTTTGTTTGTTCGTTCACTCATTCTTTCATTTTTTATTTTATTTTATTTTAGAATAGAATAGAATAGTCCAGGAAGTTGATTCCCAGAACATTCTGAAAAAAAAAAAACTTAAATATTTATTATTATTATTATTATTCACAAGGAATTGAATTCACAAAACTTTCTTAATACAATTCTTATCAAATCCTAATTTTATTTTTAGTATTTTCCACCAGAAAAAAGATCTTAAACATCATTATAAATAATGTAAACTTAGGATAACATCCAACTTGTCTAAAATACCCAAAGGTATAGTAAGATATTTAATGCATTTATTGGATTGCTTCAAATAACAAATATTAAATACTACTTATATTACTACTACATTTTAATTCTATAATCTAGCAAGTACATTTTGATATTACAGTTAATTTTATTAAATGAGAATCTCACACAATTTACATTAAATACATGATTGGCAGGTGGTTGCTGTCTAAAAACGGTTAATAAATGGACAAATACTTAAGATATACCAGTGTGTTAGGCAAGGCAACCTCATGAGTAGGAAAATAAACGATTAGATGTAAAAGCCTGTCATTTCCTTCTTATGAAAGAACTGTTCTTTAAGAAAAGTTGTGATAACTTTTCAAGAATTGCATAAGAAGTTCATAAGAACTTTCTTAAGATTTTTGTGAATTTGGCTCCAGAACATTAACTCATGAGTGTGTAAACTGTGAAGCTATAAAAAGTCTAATTCACAGACTCATCAAATGTTTTCTGTATTTGAGCATCTGATTTAACAGAACTTATCTTGGATCTCATTTACACCAGTTCTGTTTAAGACATCTAATATTCTTTAATATTTCTGCATCGCACAAGATTCATAATGCTGTCAACTTTATTTCAGGAGCTAACCATTATACATCAAATAAATGATTTCCATTTTCTCACAACTACTATCACCACCATTACCTGCCCACCTGCGGTAATAAATACACTCAGCCTGGAAATGACTCCAATTTTGAGCATTTTCAAGCATCCAGTCACCTCAGTGGGGTTTGCTTCTAAAAAACTCAAGGTCTGAATGTGTGAAGGACTTCAGGAGCTGAAGAGATGAATTACAGTAAAAGGTGACTTAATATCCATGTGCCTATGGAACAATGAGTTTCTATAAGTCATCTTAGGTTAGACCAGACATAACTATAATAAAATACTGTTCCCGTGAAATGTGACGTAATGCGTAGCTCATCCACCCAAGTGCATATAAATTAAACTCCTTAAAGGAGAAATATAGTATTCCATCACTTGCTCATCAATGGATCCTCTGCAGTGAATGGGTGCCGTCAGAATGAGAGTCCAAACAGCTGATAAAAACATCACAGTAATCCACACCACTCCAGTCCATCAGTTAACAACTGGAGAAGTGAAAAGCTGCGTGTTTGGAAGAAACAAATCCATCATTAAGACGTTGTAACTTTAAAACGTTGCTTCTGGCCAAAATATGAGTCCATAATCCATAATAATGCTTTCTCCAGTGAAAAAGTTGTCTTGTCTGAATCAGGAGAGAAATATGTACAGATCAAACACCTTTAAACAAATATGTGGGTGGATTTTGATGTGAGAGGACAACAGGAGATGGACTTTTTCACTGGAGGAAGCATTATTATGGATTATGGACTCGTATTTTGGACAGACACAATGGCTTGAAGTTAAAAATGTCTTGATGGACTTGTTTCTTACAAACAAGCAGCTTTTGTCTTCTCAAGATTAGTGTTGTTTTTGGCGGCCTGTTTTAATTTTAGTTTTAGTCTAGTCTTTGTGTGAAACTGTCATTTTAGTTTTTATTAGTTTTAGTCACGTTCATACTCTTTTTAGTCTAGTCAAGTTTTAGTCAACTAAAAGTCTGAGCATTTTAGTCTAGTTTTAGTCGACGAAAACTGATGACATTTAGTCTAGTTTTAGTCAATGAAAATTGTATTTTAGTTATCTTATTATATTATTGTTACCTTATAGACTCAAGAATACATCCATTCCAGACACGGAAGACGCTCTGATTTGAATTTACAACATTTATTTTACCAACCAAA
>NW_015666612.1:148736-151451 GCF_001515625.1 Sinocyclocheilus rhinocerous
GGATAACACGCAGAGCGTCACACCACGTGAAAGTGAATCCTCAGCGGTGAACTCATTTTAGGCAGCCGGAATTTCGGTGCATCTCTAATTATTGGCGACATTAGAAATGGATATTATATAACAGGTGCTTTTTTGAACATTTTAGCAATTTAAAAATATTAAATTTTTTTACATGGCAACCCTGCTCTCGACAGACGCGGCACCCCGGTTGGGAAACACTGTTCTAAATAATGCCGCGAGTGGGGCTTGAGGAAGTGACGTCGCCTGCGTCTGCAGCCTGTGAAGTGAGACACAGGAAACAGCAATACTGCAGAAACAGAAAAATAACGCGACTAAACGAGACGAAATAACGTTATAACATTTCGTTTCGGTGATGCAATGCTGCATTTCTCCAAATCTGATGAACAAACTAACTCATTTACATTTGAGATGGCCTCAGGGTGAGTAGATTATCAGCAAATTTTCTTCTTTGAGTGAACTGTTCCTTTAAACACATTTCCTGCGACAGTAGCGGTGACATGCGGTTGTGTTATTAGGGTCAAACTGTTTCTGTGTGGATCTGGGAATTGCCATCCTGTCCACTGACAGACCTCGGTAAGCAATGAGACGTCCGGTGGAGTCTTTTGTCGGTGGATGACACACAGCAGGCTCCTCTCAGCTGTGTTTGGATTAGTGGGAACCTGCAGGAGAATATGGGCTCTGGAGGGTCAGCTGGAACAAGCCAAAGATAAACACAAACTCATTCACAGCAGGAAAAACTGCAGAAGTTGAGCATCTTCCACCGCTTACGTAACTACTGATTAAATATCTTGGATAATTTGATGATGCTTTCAGCTAGTGCAGTACTTTTGGATCCATTGCACCATATTTAAATTGATTTAGCAGATTTCCCCTCACAATCGTGTTGCCTTCAAGTCTCCAGGGATGTTGGGAAATTGTAATTACTGCGTGATGTGCGTTCAAGTGATTTTGTTTGGAATAAAATGAACACATTGGGCAATTTATTTCACGACAAATGCGGGAAGCTTTTAGCACCAGTACAATATAATGAAGAGCAAAGGATGCGCATTAGGGTTGTAATTGATGCTTCATCTGGGTATTTTATCATTTTCCTGCAGCCACAGAGAATGATGGGAAACGTACAAACCTTGCACAAAAGAAAATGTATTCAACCTTCACTGTCTGTACCAATTTGCCATAATTTTCTAATTAACAGGCCCCCCTCAGCAAGTTTAAAGAAAAATCCCATAATTACAACAGTTTTAATTAGACAAGTTCACATGATAATCATTCTGAAGCCGAATCATAATCAGAATCAAACTTTTGTTCACATCACAAACAATTATTCATAAAAATATTCATGAACAATTATTTAAAATTCTATAATATTTCACAATTTTTGACTATTTTAAATTTATTTAAGCAGCAAAACTGTTTTGGACATTTATAATAATCAGAAATGTATCTTGAGCAGCAAATCAGCATATTAGAATGATTTCTGAAGAATCATGTGACACTGAAGACTGGAGTAATGATGCTGAAAATTCAGCTTTGATCACAGGAATAAATTACAGTTTACAATATATTCAAACAGAAAACAGTTATTTAAAACTGTAATACTATTTCAGAATTTTTGACTATTTTAGCATAAAAATGCAGCATTGGTGAGCATAAGAATCTTCTTTCAAAAGGATACAAATCTTACTGAAAGCCAAACGTCTGAACGTCAGTGTAGGCAAAGACCTCACAGCCTCCAAAAGATTAAACCTAAACGTTTTTGTTTGAAGCTGTAATACTACACTAGGAATTAACCTGACTTTGAAGAAATGAATCAAATATAATGGAAATTAATTCTTCCTAAAATGGATATTGCAAAAATGCTCACATGCCATTTTAATTGAGGTGCTTTGACAATAAAAGAATCAATAAATTGATACTGATCCTCTCTGTTTGAAGGGCTTTTTATGTTTTAGTGAGATCAGTGGAAAGTGACACATGAAGGATAGGACACAGGACACACACCTACAGCTGCATCGCGTCAAACACACAGTCGCATCACTGACCTGACGGTAAATCAGTCTTGTGGAAACGCTGGTGGTTTTGCTGAGTCGGGTGAATGTAGAAACCAGACTCTAGCATCACGTCCATTCAGCTCAGAATTTTTGCAGCTGTCATTCATTTCACTTCCCTTCTTGAGTCAGTCCGGATTATTCTGGGCTGATCTTCAGTTTCTGTCAAAATAGACAACTAAAAGCAAATTAGTGGCTTTTATTTCTGACGGTGGTCTCTTTTAGGTTCAGCCTTCCTGTTTGTGCACAACATATTTATGCTGTACTGTCAATATATTTTTCATTTTGACTGCTGGGAAAACGTTCAGCACTGTGTTTTCCATACATTTCTGCCATATGTACATTAACTGACAGTCACCACTGATAAGCTACCACTAAATATTGTAGAAACTTAAAGGGGTCATATGATGCGATTTAAATTTTTCCTTTCTCTTTGAAGTGTTACAAGCTCTTGGTGCATAAAGAAGATCTGTAAAGTTGCAAAGACTAAAGTCTCAAATCCAAAGAGATATTCTTTATAAAAGTTAAGACTGGTCCACGCCCTCTGAAAAAGGGCTCGTTCCAACATGCCCCCACATGTCTACGGCACGATTCAATTCAATTCAATTCAAGTTTATTTGTACAGCGCTTTTCACGATACAAATCA
>NW_015666612.1:153591-164102 GCF_001515625.1 Sinocyclocheilus rhinocerous
TTTTTTAATATTTACTTGAATAACCCCTGAAATTTTAAGTAAATTAAAAAAAAAGTAATTTAACAAAACATTTGCATGTTCACGGTTGTCTGATATTGGTATTATTATTATTATTATTATTAATTTTATGTATATAATATAATTAAATGATTAATTATATGGATATTAACAATCCAAATAAAGTGATTTGGATAAAGTTTATAAATAAAGTTTATCTAAATTGTTCTTATTTTTCAATTATTTATTATTAAAATCATTTATTAATTATTATACATTATTACTATTAATTTTAATTACTATATGGATTATTAACAATCCAAATAGAGTGCTTTGTTTGGATTGTTTTTATTGTTAAAATGATTTACTATCATTTATTATTAATTTTATTATCAGTATCATTCATTATTACATTTTCTATTATTATTAATTTATATATTATTGTTTTTATCTTTGAAATTATTATTAAATTACATTAAATTTTTATTATTCATTATTATAATACTTTATATATGTAAATAACAAATACTTATTATGTGTATATAATTATTCAATTAAATATAAATAATACATTTATTATTATATGATTTAATTATTTCATCAACTCATGAACCCCAGTTTGGGAAACCCTGGATTTGCCTTATACACATGTTAACCTAAAGTTTAAAGTATCTTGTTTGATTTCTTAATTCTTCACTAGTCACATGTTCAGGTGTTCGGCCTTGAAGCTTCCTACCTAAACCACAAACAGCACAACATGTAAAATGTCACGGAATCAGGTCTGTTTTCTTTAATGAGCCTTTCCCCCGATGTTTTAGTCAAAGAAATGCAACTAGAAAATGCCAGCGTCATTTTCTTCCAACAAATGATGTGTGGAAGTAAATACGTCTCAAGGCTGGAGAGGCATGATGGCTTTTCGTGACTTTACAATCATTAAAAACAAGATGAATTATGCTAGTTGAACCAACATGCTGGATGTGTATCTGCAGAGAAAACTTCACATGTGTGGGACGTAAAATATCCTTGTTATAATGTAGTTCAGGCCTAGATACAAAAAAAAAGTTATTTTATTTGATTCAAGTTAAATTGCAATATAAAAGCTGACTTTTAACCTGAACTATTAAACCATAAAGTCTGACTGAAAGCAGCATTTTTATTTGGCTACTTGACCCTGATGACCCAAATCTAAATTACTCATGCATTTGAATAAAGTTGATCAAATGCATTCGACCAAATATTCTGAATTAAATGTTACGCACATTAAAAGGTGAAAGCTTTTGAACATAATTGGATAATTTTATGCTCATGCAATATTATTCCGGCTTGCAAGACAAATAAAGATGATATCAAAGGATGTGAAAAATACAAATAAACCCACAACCCTGTACTTTGCGGAAGAGATTAAAAAAAAGAAACAGCATGAACCGTGAAAATAATTTGAAATTCTCTTTCGAAGAATCACTTGCTAAAATAATATTCCAAATGGTAGAGAAACGTACAGAAACACAGCAGATGAAGTGTCATTATGGGATGTCAAAATACTTTCTCACAACTATAAGTCAGTCATCGGTAGATTGGTGTCTGGAAGAAGAAAACATTGTGATGCTTTTAAAACACTGATGAACTTCTGACTTCCGTCTTTTTGTTGCTGCTAATGGCGTGTCAATTACACATCACATTTAAAGCAATAGCTCTATAGAAATAGTCTTCATTTGTTCCAAACCTGTAGGACTTTCTCTCTTCTGCAGAAAAAATGACAGGTTTAGCAGAATCACACACACATTTGCACACAAATGAAAGTGAATGAAGATGATGGGGCTTCAAATGACAAAAAAGCACCATAAAATTGGATTTATCTGTGAATAATGCCTTAAAAATGTCAGTCTGTTCCTAACATAAAGCTATTGTATCACTATCAAAAGACCTGAAATATAGTGCACACTGCTTTTAAGGTGGTTTTAGGGCATTTGTTGGAGTGTGACAGTCTTGATTCACCTTTAGTGTAAAAATGTACACCTACTTCAACTTTATTTCAGTCGCTGCCTTAAATGTTTAAGCATTAAACAGCATTAACAGCATTAAAAAGAAGTATAATTTATCATTTAACTTAAAATCTACAAAGGAGTGGAAAATATTCCATCTAATGTCAAAACAACTTTACATAAACACAAGTTTATAAATAATTTTCCACAAAATCTGTTTGGATGTAGTAAAACCCCCACAGATGTAGAAAACATTGCAATGTTTGCATTTTCTTCTGTCGCGGGCCAGATTTCAAACCATGAAATCAGGATTAGGCATAAAATAATGACAAACATGTGAAAATTAGCTGATCATTGAACAAATAGTTAATCTGGCTTAGATGAGGACAGGAATCATGTGTTTGTGCATTTTTATTCCAGCGTTTAAAGGATAATACAATATTTTTGCACATGTTTTGTGAGAAAGTGAATGCTTGAGTAAGTATTGTATTTCATTCCGCAAATATAAATAAATATGATTAATCTGACTTGAAAATCAATTTGAATTGAAAAAAGTTGAAATTTGTTCAAATATTTTGATGAGTTAAAGTAATGGAAAAATATAAGTTTATAAAATATATTTTTTTAAATGTTAATTTATTTATTTTTAAAATAATAATATTATCAAATTAATTATTAATTATGAAATGATATTTATATTGGATGTGAGACATGCATCTTGTGTGTTGATGGAAACTAGAGCAGCGTCTCATCTAAGCCACAGAGACCTTAAAATAACCCGAATCAGCAACACATCAAAGAAAGACAAGTAGAAACACAGCGACTCACAGCAGCGTTATGTTAAAAACAAAATTAGCTTTTATTTTTCTCCTTCCATTTAAATTCTTGACTTTTTTCCTCCTTTTTGTGGATTAAAAAATTTACACACACCTAAAAACAAAGGACAGGGAGAACTGTAAAACAAATGCCGTTCAAAGAAACGTTACATCACAGCACAGAATGCGTCCTTGTGGAAGACAACGTTCTGTTATTTTCCGCTGTTCTTCAGTTGCATCATTGATTTCTCAAAGACAATTATAAGGGGGATAAAATCCATTTGTCTGAAACAGAATCACGACCCATCATGCCTGCCGTAAGAAGGCCGGAGAATGTACAGACATACACACACTCACACACACACACACAAACAAACACACAAACAAACGGCTATATTACAGAGATACTGAGGTGGAGGTCTGGAGCACCACGGGACGCTCGGACTGGGATGATTTGGCTGGAAAGGCCAGTAAGACAGGGGTGTCAAACTCAACTCCTGGAGGGCCGGAGCCCTGCAGAGTTTAGATTCAACCCTAATTAAACACACCTGATCCAACTAATCAAGTCCTTCAGGCTTATTTGAAAACTACATGGGTGTTGAAACAGGGTTGGAACAAAACTCTGCAGGGCTCCGGCGCTCCAGGAATTGAGTTTGACACCCCTGCACTAAGTCCTTCAGAAACCAGCCGAAAGTGACACTGGCTGATCGGGGGTATTTACCCGCTGACGTCACGTTCTGTGCCAAAACAGCATGTGTTGTTGACATTCGGCGAGTCTCGTAATAAAGCTCTTATTGAAACGCGCCGCGGTGGGTCGATCACCCGCTGCTTTCGGAGGAACTGGTTCTGTTATGTCTTCTTAATGCCTGTGTGCTGTTCAGACAACTTAATTAGTCCTAATTATGCACATTAGTAATTAGTGAATTCTTATTCAAATATGTGAAAATGATTGACATCTATCTATCTATCATTGAACTACATGCATCATATATTGTCATGCATCATCAAATTTGCACTCAAAAATAAGCCTAAATTTAAGATTTATGTATCTAAATTGCATATGAAATTTGAAAAACAGGTCAGATTTCTGCACAAAAAAGGCATAAGTTATTTCCAGTGTTATTTTAGTATAATTTAGATACTAATTATAGTGTTTATTGATTTTCTAAAAAAAAAAAATAATAAAAATTTTGGTAAATTTGTAGTAATTTTGTTAAGTGTTTTTGTCGTTTTAGTAGTTTTTGTTTTTTATATGTTTAGATATTGTATTAATTTTTATTTCAGTTTTAGTTTACTACATCAAGTTGAACTAGCTGAAATAGATTGTAAACAATTTAGTAAACATCAAGTAAGCAAATAATCATTTATTCAAAATGCATTTTTTCCAATTGTTTCAAATTGTGTTTATTGTGAAAATAATTACATTTAATCAGTTAAAATGTATAAACATTACAATATGGCTATAGCTGTGGAGCCAACAATATTAAATTAATTAAAATGTATGGGATTTAATCAAATCAGATTTATCGATGATACATATTATATATATATATATGTATATATATATATATATAAACCCGGTTACTCTGTATTTAAAACACTTTCAGTCTACTACAGAAATCGGACCTGTATGGCTGACAAATTTTCATCACATTACATGAATTACTTTGTTTAACCTGTGTAATGCAAATGCATGTAAATTTTATATGCAATTCAAATACATAAATCATAAATGTAACATTTTTTTGAGTGTATCTTTATCCTGTTCTTGGCTTCTCTGACTCAAAACTCTTTTTATAAGTGGTCTAGAGGCATATTTCTAAAAAACGGAATTATAATAGCTAGACTTCAAAATGCATGAAATCACATAAAATGCTGAAAAACAGCAAGATGCGACGCAATGACCCAAAACATCATCCTGACACGTGCAAACAGACAGATACGCCGTCTTCAAAATGCAACGTCTATGGTGCAAGACGCACCACAATGAAATGAGCACAAACAATGTCCTCTGTGGTCATTTTTCTCTTTAATGGTGGGGCAACATTGTTGAGAAATTTAAGTAAACTGTTGACGTTTTTAGCTAAGTCTGAATAACACCAAACATTCATGTCTGCCTGTCTTTGTGTATGCTTGTTTCTGGCCTGATGCGGTTTTAAATTTCTCCTGAATTTGTAATGAGAACAATCTTGTGACATTAGTGATACACAGTACCGATAACAATCTTATATTCTCACAGTTGATATTTTTTTCATACAATTTATCTGACTACTAATAGTTGGACTATCTATCATTCTACCATCTACTTCTACATGCAAACTGTCTCGATACACAGTATCAATAGACACTGACATTCAGTTTTTGAAAAGCTCTGTACATATTTCAGTTATTTATGTAACACAGGCTAATGCAACACAAACAAAAACACATGCAATCTGAAAGCAACTGTGTGCAACTGCCACCTAAAGTGGCTGGTTTCCACATTATCAGGCTGGTTTTTAGAGAGGTTATGAGAACTTGTCAGCTGCTCATTGGTTGGTATACCACATAAACCAGGTTAACACCAACTAACCACTATTTTAACAGGGAAAATGCTGGTGGACAAATATCTCAACCTAGCCATCTTCTGTTCCTAAATAAATAATCGATGCTCTTATAGTTTAAAGACTCTGGAGAACTACTTTTGCACTTTTTTGTGAATTAAATAAATGTACGAGGTACATAAAACTACTAAATGCAAGTAGAATGATTTGGCACTGCCATCTAGTGGTCAACTGAACAAAGCAGCTTTACTGTCTCAACTTTTCCTGTTAATTAACACTGACAAATGACAAATGGTCAACATTGTGCAGTACTGGCATCTAATCTGGCATAAATCCACTTTTAGATCGGCAGACATCAGGATGATTTTTACTGTTCAGTCACTGAGTTTTGTATGAAAGTACCTCCAAAGTCAAAGTAAACGTCAAACAAAAGCCATAACATCTTGTGCAATGATCTAGAACGAACCTGAAGGAGTTATAGACATAATCTAGCAAATATCTGAAGGTGAACTGTTATACTTCCTTCCATCTCGGTTTAATATGCACAGACAACTATAAGTAAGCCATTTGTAAACAGATACTAGGAAAGTGTTTAGGAACTGGACAGAAAATGCATTTACAAGCACATTTTATTTAAGTTTGCGACTGAATTAAAATAGTTTTCATAGCTAGTTTCCATGTTGGACAAACACTGAGTTTTTATGTGCCTTGATGCCTTATACTTTGACTGCTTGTGTAGAGCATTTTCCAGCTTTCAGACACAACCAAGGTCTTTATCATTTGGAAGCTTGTTTCCACCACGAGATAAAAAAAAAGAAGGTAAATGTGACTTTTTATCTCACATTTCTGACGTTTTAGAAAGTCAAAAATGCGAGATATAAACTTACCATTCTAAAAAAAAGTCTGAATTATAAGATATAAGCTCACAATTTTGAGGGAAAAAAAAGAGGCAGAATTGTGAGATAAAAAGACACAATTACCTTTTTTTATTCCATGGTGGAAAAAATACATTTTGATATTTAAATTTAGAACTGCAAAATATAAACGTACAAACAAATTACAAAATAAACACTCGCAATTCTTAGAAAAAAAAATCCGAATTGTGAAATAAAAAATAGCAATACTGAGAAGAAAAGTCTGAAATTTGAGATATAAATTCAGAATTGCGAGATATAAACTCAGAATTTTGAGGAAAAAAAAAATCCGAATTGCAAGACATAAACTCAGAATTGCGCAATTCTGAGAAAAAAAAGAAATGTGAGATATAACTGAATTTCTGAGAAGAAACGTCTAAATTGTATGAGAGAAACTCGCAAATACCTTTTATTTTTTAATCTGTGGCAAAGAAAATAAAAAGAACTGAGACCTAAATTTAGAATTGCAAAATATAAACTCAGAATTACGAGATATATACTTGCAAATCTGAGGAAAATAGAATTTTGAGAAAATGAGAAAATACATATTTTTTAATTTGTATGACATAAACATAAGAAACAGAATTGAGATGTAAACTCAGAATTCTGAGATAAAAATTGTATTTGGCAAAAGTCAGAACTGTGAGATAAAAAGTTGCAATGACCTTTTTTTAAAAAAATTTAATTTAAGTAATTCATTTTTTATTATTTCATGGCGGAAAAAGGCTTCCATATTATCCGGCACTGAGATCACAGAAATTTTCAAACAGCCCCTATCCGACCCGACCTGCTCAGTGCTCACATTCATCCTCCACGCCAGACCTCTATCTCAGTCCCCTCTGAATGTGAATCTCTGCAGTTCAGTGCGGGAATCAGGAGGGTAAATGAACCCGACACCAGCAGCGCTCCATCACGATAATCACACATCCATAGAAACTCCACCCAAAACAGATATTTACATGCGTTATACCCACACCGAGAATTGCAACAACATTTCATACTTGTTTTTCTTTTCTTTTTTTTTTTTTACTTATGTTTGAGGAGAATACATGTACACAGAGATGATCGGTGGACCTCGAGGGAGATGCTAACGTGAGTATGACAGGAGAAGCTGGAAGCGGACAAAAGCGGACTGACAGCAGGATAAAAAGTTTAATAGACGAGAAAAATCTGAAAAATCACCTGCTTTTGTGCTTGAAATCGAACCTTTATACAGTGACGGGAAAAGTATTTAGACACTTAAAAGTCACTTAAATATCTTAATGATTAGATATTTAGTTTCCTTTCAGTCGGTCACTCTCGACGTCACGTCGAATGACCGACGAATTGGGATCTCACTTAGAGAGACATTGGCATGCAATTATTGCATCCAGCTGCCGCTGATCACAGCGTGAGTATAAGTAGGCAGCAGGTGCAGTGCATATTCAGCTTTTCGCTTCGGAGCAGAGCGGTCTCATCGTTCTGCTCCTGATCTTCTGCTTCAGTGAAACTACGAGTTCGATTACAAGCACGCTCTTAGGAAGCTCTCGTTCTGGTGGTACGGCGCTTCAGCGGCGGTGGTTCTTCCCGTGTCGAGTGGGTTGCACACATAAGGCTGCACTACCCCCGTTTGTGTTGCAGGCGCCCATCTCCCCTGTGCGCTTCAGCAAGCTAAAAGAGCTTTTTCCCTAAAAGAGCATTCACGGGTGCGTCTTTTTAAAGACGACGTTGCGTCTGGCAAACTCGACGTTATGTTTTTGTAAAGACGATGTGGGTCTTGCTATAGTAAACGTATCACCCGGGCGTTTCTGGATGCGGTCGTTACCTGGCGCTGGGTGATGAGTCATGTTCTCATTGCGGGAAGATGATCATCTCGGAGTAGCGGGCCAAGCTCCGTTACCTCAAAGGGGCGGAGCTTCGTTGCCTCTGCCTCGATCTAGTTCTCGTCATGGTGGCAGTCAGGCGGGGGCTTCTTCAGGCAGTAGCACGGGTGGTCTGAGGGTAACAGTGATGTCAGACCCTCCAGGGAACCAACCCTTGGGGGACCATCACTCCTCTTGCACTCCGCAACCAGTTGAGCTGCCAAGGGACTGTAGCAATGCCTGAATTGGATCCGTAAATAACGGCTATGCTTTCCCGGGCCGCCGTGTGGGTAGGGCTCGAGTGGAGACCTCCACCGTGTCCCGAGCCCTCAAGGTTGGAAGGTTAGTTCTTCGGGGTGGTCCGCGCTGGTTCTCAGCGCCCCGCCCCGGTGCCATTCTTCCCAGAGGTGCATGAGGGGCTTACCAGGTTGTGGATGGCACCTTTTTCTGCCGGAAACCGATCTGCTAACTCCTCCTCCCTCACCACTCTCGACGGTGGTGCAGCTAGGTGGAGAAACTGTCTCCGCCTTACACGCTACGGCTTTACTGCAGGTTCTTCAGGCTAAAGCACTGAGGGACCTGCATGAGGGTGGTCACGATCCGGAAGTTCTAAAAGAGCTACGAACTGCAACTGATCTCGCGCTCCGAGCGACGAAGGTCACCGCGAGTTCTCGGCCGCAGCGCCCCAGCCTGCTCATCGCTGAGGGTGGCCCCCTGCATCCACCCCCACTCCCGTGCCACATCCGCAGCAGCCTCAAACAAACGGCGCCGTGGAGCCGGGTGTAGGCAGACACCCGGCTGTCCAGGCCCCCGTCAACCTGGCGGTGAGTTGAAGAGCAAGAGGCCTCGGGACGGGCGACCCAGAGAGAGAGGGAACTGCTCTTTGGGGGATGGTGAATGCACCTCTCCCTCCCCCGGAGGAGGGCCGGGTGGAGAATCTGGTTTCCAAAAATCTCGACAGGAGAGTGGTTTTCTCTGGGTCCCAAGGGGGCATGGAGAGTCGCGGACGGACCAACACCGGACCACACTCATCCTCCTCTCTCGCCAGCAGGCAGCAGCTGGGGGTTTCGAGAGCGTCATCAAAGGCCCTACTCACGCACCCTCTGCCAAACCGTGGAACCAGGTAAGTGTTGCACTGCACATTCAGACCCCTCTTCAGGTCCCTGTGTTCCACCTCGCTGCCCCACCGTGGGTACGTCGATGGTCCTGCTGGTCCAGCTTGTGTGGTGTCTGGGTGCCTGGACTACCCAAACTGTCTCGCTGGCTCCTGCTGACCATCAGACTCGGCTATGCGATTCAGTTCATCAGTGAAGGTGGCTGATGCTCCTGTCTTGCGTGCGGAGATCGCAGTCCTACTGGCGAAGGATGCGATAGAGCCAGTCTCTCCAGCCGATATGAAGATGGGGGTTTACAGCCCCTACTACGTTGTAACCAAGAAAGGCGGTGGGTTACGACCGATCTTGGACCTGCGTGTCTTGACCCTTCAAGGGCGTGGCCCTTCACCGGTTACCGTTCAAGATGTTGACGCAGGAACGCATCTTTGGGTGCATCCGTCCCCGAGATTGGTTTGCAGCGATCGACGCGTACTTTCATGTGTCGATCCTTCCACACCACAGACTATTGCTGCGGTTCACTTTCGAAGGACGAGCATATCAGTACGAGGTCCTGCCCTCCGGGTCTAAGCAGAGGATGGCCCACTGGATAGTGGGTGCCATCACCCTGGCTTATCAGGCACAGGTTGTGCCCTGCCCATTCAGGATATTTGTAGAGCTGCAGGCTGGGCGACCCCCAAAACGTTTGCTAGATTCTATAGCCTTCGTGTGGAGCCAGTATCCTCCTGTGATCTCATCTCAAACGGGTACAAGAACTGAGAGGACCCAGCTTCGGGTCGGCTTGCTAAAACCACTCCAGAGAGTCCATATCGTAGACCCTGTCGAGCTCCTCCGTCCCCTCGGCAGCCAGACGTGGCAGAGCGTCCGGTGCCAGGCCCTCACTCAATGAATCCGTGAGAAAAGGTAGAGGGCTGGGTTCCATATGTAGAGACCTAAGTGGATCCCATATGTGTAAAGTCCACGGTATAGCCTCAGAGCCCGTGTTTCTCTGGCAGACTTCCTGCTATTTTCCAAAAGGGTTACAATCCCCTCTAATCTTCCGTATGCTCCTAAATGGTTGTTCATATGTGTAAATGCTTCCGAAACCTCCTTCAGGAAGGATGGGCTTCCGCAAAGTTCCGGTTCCAAGTGGAACGGGCACTTTTTCCCAGTGTTATCCAGTGTTACTGAGTGGGTAGTGCCATAGCAGCAGTAACTGGTCTTCTTGTGGTAAGCCCCGGCCTACGCCAAAAAGAAGGGGCGCAGGTGGCTTCCACAGGACACTGGAAGGGGCAGTAGCTGTGGCCCTTTGGTAGGATCCCAATTTC
>NW_015666612.1:164176-168935 GCF_001515625.1 Sinocyclocheilus rhinocerous
GATCCCAATTCGTCGGTCATCTGACGTGACGTCTCCATTCCCTCCTTCAGGGAAGGAGGGTTACATACACTGTAAAAAATGACCGTGAATTTAAAGGGTAAAAGACTGTAAAAATGCTACAGTAAAAACCTGTTAAATGGTTAATGGTAAATTCCCCTACTCACCATGATGGTGTTTAGTGTTTGTGTGAATGACACTGTGCACCTTCTATATATGTTATTTTTTAAAAGCTGCTTGTGATGGGCTTTGGTTCATCATGTGACTTTCTCATCACCGCCTGCATTTGGTGGTTATCAGTGTATTACAAAGTTACAAAACAGATTTCAGTACTTCAATAGGATGGTATATTAACATTATATCAGTTAATGAAATTCTGGTTTAAAATTTAAGTTAAAACCGTAAAACTGAAACTTTGCTACTGTATTTTTTACGATAAAATTCCGGCAACCACAGCTGTGGTTTGTAATTGTTTGTAATTTCTTAAAAACAAATGGCATTACGTTTGATATTTTCTAATGCAAAGACAATCACATATCTTTAAGTGTCATTTAAGCATCCAAATACTTTTTGTGGCCACTAAGCAGTATGCAATACCTTTCATCAGTGCACAGCGTACGAAATGCACGGTCTTCAGCATTCATTAATAACAGCATAGTGGCCGTCAGACTTTAAATTGGACTTTAAATAGGTTTCGTTTTTATACCGGGGTTATTGCTGGCTGAAATGCAATAATGGAGCACATATTCAGGGAGAACATTACCGTATTATAGTATATACAGCATTAACACTGCAAACTGAACGGTCAGCGCTCATGCAGGGTCATTGTGAATGGTTGCATAAAGCAGCGCAGCGGCCGCAGCGCATTCAGTTGCGCACCACTGCTTTACGTCAAAGCCTCTTTGCCGTGTGCTCTTAAGTGGCGTTTAATTAGCCTGTAGGGGATCGGACTCCACATCGGGCTCGAGACTCAAAGGCACAGCTGTCCTTGAGGAGGATTCTGTCAGCGCCTGGAATGAGCTTGATTTATGAGCTCTGCTGCTCACCAGATGGTGGACAGAGAGAATACGACGCTCCGCTTGCTTAGCGAGTCGCAGTCGCTGGTTAATTATACCTTTATCTCCCGGTAATCTGATTCTGAACAAAAAAAAAAAAAGAGGCGGCGCACAGAGTCTAGTACTGTGTTCCATTCCGCTCTGACTGTTGGATTTTCCAACTTCCTACTTGGAAAAGAGCAATGGAATGCAACATCAAGTCAGACGTGCAAATTGGAAATTTGAGCAGAAATTCACAGGGAGATGTAGAGGATAATTACTTAGCCCCACACATGACATGGGGACAAAAGTATGTTTATCGTGGACACAAAATAAAAAATTAGTTCCCTTGTTTTAATTAGTTCCCTCGTTTTAGTTAAATCGTGGCCATGATTTAAGAATTTGTTCCCACGACTTAATTCATGGCCATGTTGCTACTAATTTGTTGCCTAGTTTAGATTCAATTAATTAAACAATGGAACGAATTAGCACGGCATGGCCACGATTTCTACTAAAATGAGAGACCAAATTAGTACACTGTGACTACGATTTACTAAATGATTAGAACTAGGGAACAAATTAGTAGGCTACAGCGTGATCACAGTTTACTAAAACAACTAAAATGTGGGGAATGAATTAGTACAACGTAGCCACAATTTACTAAAACAACGAATTAGTACGACATGGCCGTAATTTATTAAAACCTGGGAACGAATTATTACGAAGTGGCCACGATTTACTAAAACGCCTAAATTGAGAGAATGAATTAGTATGGTGTGACTACGATTTACTAAAACGAGGGAACAAATTAGTACAGTGTGGCCACAATTTACAAAAATAAATAAATAAAAATAAAATAAATAAATAAATTTAATTAATTCTTAATTCGTGGCCACGATATATGTATTTTTCCTGCATGTCATGTCCACGGCTCTGTAAAAAATGTTTAGCAAATATGCATAAAACACACTGAATGGTCCTGTCTGTTAACTGCACACCTACAGAACAAATGCTAGCATTGCATAGCATCGCAATTTGGTTGCGAGAAGACTGTCGACGACAAAAAAAAAAAAAAAAAAATTGTTTCTTTGTATGTCATTTTCCAAGCATAATACATGCAGTAAATGCATGCATTTTTGCAGGAAGTTGGTGATATTACATAGGAATATATCCCACAATCGTCTCTGAATGGAACTCAGCGTTGCACCAACATGTCGACGTGTACGTAAACGCAGAATGGGTTGAGGGTTTTGGTTATGTTATCGAGGCAGACATGAGCATTACATCATTACTGCAGAATATATCATACATTACAGTCATCAACAGCATTGGAAAAAAAAATACAGTACACATTTGAAATGATATTAGGACGCCTACATGCTAGAGTTTACAATGCAAATGCACTGAGTTCAATGCAGATGGGGCATGACAAAGACAAAGGATGAATGCAATGGTTTGGAAAAGCGATGGTGCACTGTATATTAGTCTAATTTTCACATGCTCAAAATGGATCCGTCTAGCATGTAAGCGTCCTGACATTTCACTGATAGCTCTCTTTTATGGATGAGTCGACTTGGTCAAATTACTTCTGCTTTAAAAAAGTTAATCATGGTAAAACAGAGCACAATACTTCAAAAAAAGTTTTTTTTTTCTTTTTGCTGTTCGATGAATTCAGTGATTTTTAGTACAAAATATTTTCACACACATGGCTTGTGATCAGCTCTGACGTTTTTTTTTCTCACATGGAATTACTATCATATTTATTCAAATACTTATTAACATTGTCATCATCATCATCATCATCATCATTATAATCATTATTAACACCAAAAAAGTAATAGCAGTTAACCTTGCAGATTAAAATGTACACAGTGCAGGGGGTTAAAACGGGGTTGGTGCAGGAAGTGAGGTCACAAGAGGGACATTTCTAACCGGTACATGCTATCCACAAGCAACAAGAAGTCAATGAACCGTTTCAGGCCAGGAGATGCCAGAAACTTCTGCTGCCTTCAAGTCTTTGTGGAAAGTTCCTACTTACGAGTAGCAACGATGCATTCAAATAAATCTGAAACGTTGCACTCTTATGAGTTGCAACGATGCATTTAAATAATTCTGAAAAGTTGCACTCTTATGAGTTGCAATGATGCATTCAAATAATTCTGAAATGTTGCACTCTTATGAGTTGCAATGATGCATTTAAATAATTCTGAAAAATTGCACTCTTATGAGTTGCAATGATGCATTCAAATAATTCTGAAACGTTGCACTCTTATGAGTTGCAATGATGCATTAAAATAATTCTGAAAAGTTGCACTCTTAAGAGTTGCAATGATGCATTCAAATAATTCTGAAAAGTTGCACTCTTAAGAGTTGCAATGATGCATTAAAATAATTCTGAAAAGTTGCACTCTCTCAATTTTCTAAATATTTGCACGTTACAAATGAGTATTAGCGGATGAATGACATCTACAGCTGTAGTTTATTTTATTAACTAACATTTGACAACCAAAACGTGTCCAAATACTTTAATTTCCAACACTACATCTATTTTCTATACTTTGCAATGAGTTTGAAAAGTACTTTAAATAATTTCTCTTTAACTTCCTATCAAACACAAGAAAATAACACTAAATGTGTACAAACTAAACTTCTTATAATCAAAACCAATGATTCTCGGCTAATAATGACATTTCGGTTGTAAATCTCGCAAATATGATAATTCCATCATGACTTAAAGGCAGCAATATCCTCCGAGCCGAAAAGCTGAAAAAGAGAGGCTGATGGGAAATGTAGTTTTTGCCGCTGGAATGAGGGGTCTCTACTGCATATATATTTACATTGAGTGTGAAGGACCGACGATCTGAGTGATGGACAGACTGAGGACAATATGAGGGCTGGACGTGTGGGTCAGGCGTTTGCTTTGGGTCCAGAGCCCAAACTAACGCAAACAAAGGGCCGAGATGACACGGCCCTCCTTGCTAGAAAGAAAACATGTGGTTTGACATCATTCATAGTAGCTACTCATGTCAGAATGCACCACCGTTCAGCTCAGATCTCTGCGTCAGGATCCGAGGATCAACGGCCGACGGGCCCGCTGGTGAACTGCCACAAACAGCTTCATCGCAACCATCGCGAACATCGCAACCATCATCATCGACACGTCACTTTACAACCAGCATGTCCAGCACGCACATCAAGAGACACCCAACTGGCATTACACTTGTCGTTCACATCATTTGCATCACATATCAGGTTTGGACGAAAGGTGACCATCGTTGGCGACGGGAGGGAGAAGTGAAGTGGTGATATGCGACCGGGCGTGAATGGGAATAGGAAGGAATGACCGAGTGATGTAGCAATGGCTCCTGGATTAATGCATAATTTCATTTTGTTCACAGTGATGGGTTCATATTTAAAGACTCCTTCCAAAGTGAGAAAGTTTTAGACCTTCATCAGAACAGAGATGGAGAGGCAGAACCACAGACCGACTCCTGATAAACGGCCGTTCAGAGAAGCCACTCCACCGTACACGGCCCCGGGCCCTGTAAGAGCAGAGAGAAGCAGACGTGAACAGGTTGAATGAGAGAGAGAAAGCTGGTCAACATGGAAACCTTGTGCTAGTTTGCTGTATGAAAAGGCAATATTAAATCATAATAGACTATTAATTTTTTTAATGAGTGCATTTACTGATTGCACTGGTGTTTTTTCATCTTTAACAAAAAAAAAAA
>NW_015666612.1:168969-175242 GCF_001515625.1 Sinocyclocheilus rhinocerous
AAAAAAAACTTTCATTATTAATCAATATTATTTAATTTCATTATATTTTTAATATTATATATTTTTTCAAATATATATATATTTTTATTTCCTCCACTTCTAATGCAACTGTCCTGTTTGGCTGATGTTATTTATTTATTTATTTTTTTTAATGAATTTTGTATTAGAAAATAAGTCAGATTATACAAGTTAAAAGGATTGTAAACATCGTTTTCATTGACTTTAACCTAATTTGAAGCATTTTGTAAAGGCTAGATAAATCTGTGTATAGTGCATATAAAACTTTTAAAATTAATTATACAAAATAAAAAGTAAAATAATTTTAATAGAAATTTTTCATAAAAATGAAATTACTTTTTAAATGACTGATTTTTTATTATATTTAAAATTAAAAAATATTATATAACAAATAATATTTTAAAAATGTAACGCAAAAAGTAAAATACATAAAAAAAAATAAAATAATGCATTTAAAATGTTTTTAATAATTTACTGTATTGCACGAAAAGTAGCTAGAACAAACAGTATGGTTGTTTATATGGTATAATGTATATAAAACTGTGTTTATATGTTTATATGGTGTAATGTATATAAAATACATTGCATATAAATACAATGTACATAAATTACATATAGCTTATATATATATATATATATATATATATTTTTTTTTTAATTCAATTAATTATATTTTAAATTGGTAATAAAAATAGCTTTTTAAATGACTGATTTGTATTACAATTATTTATATTAAAATGAATATGAAAATGAATAAAAAAATAATAAAACAAGAATATTCATTAAAAATTATAAAAAAATAATGAATTTAAAATAATTTACTGTATCTTACGCAAAAAGTAGCTAGAATAAACAGTAAGGTTGTTTATATGGTATATTTTGGATTATTTGATTTTGTTTGTTTAATATTCAGCTTAAAATGGTAATTTCATGACAAATCAAATTTTCATTGATCTTTTGAAACTAAAATAACTTGAAGGGTTTTTGAAAACACTCAGCAGTCTTAAAAACTCAAAACTTCATCCCAAGTGAAAAAAATAACATATATTTTGTGGCAAGCCAATGTTGGAAGGAGGAACCCCCGACCAAAGGAGCAGGCCCCGGATAGGAAAAGTCATCAATCATGAGTACTTCCACCTGCTCACACTTCAGACATGGAACCACCCACAGCTTTAGCCAATGCTGGCCTAATGGAGGTCATCATAAAGCTAGGATCTCTGCTTCAGTCTGGGGTTGGTGGCCCCAGGACGAGATGCTGAAACTCTGGATGGCCTAGGGAACATACCAGTTGAAGAGTAACAAGAGATAACTAGCTAAAGAAGAAATAGAGTGAATCTGGTCACGTCTTACTTAACGACCTGCCTTTCTTCTGCTCTGTCTTCTCTTTTTAAGGTGGCCCAGTGGTGAAACGAAGGGAACAAAACCGCCAAAGATACCCCAGACCGGAAAGAACCAAAGTTCCAGTTTAAATTTCCTTTTGGCCCTCCTATTTTCTTGGTTAAATAAAAACATAATTTTGTTAACTCTGCATCTGCCTCCCTTGTGATTGTGTTTTGTGGCAACTTCAACCTCACATCGCCCTAGGACAGGGGTAGGCAAGTTCGGTCCTAGAGAGCCGCAGTCCTGCAGAGTTCAGCTCCAACCCTGAAAAAAAAAAACTCACCTGCCTATAGCCTTAGTAATCCTGAAGACATTGATTAGCTTGTTCAGGTGTGTTTGATTAGGGTTGTAGCTGAACTCTGCAGGACTGCGGCTCTCTAGGACCGAACTTGCCTACCCCTGCCCTAGGACATCACATTTGGTGGAGAATGCGGGCACAGAAGTCAGAGCTTAAGCAGCCACAAAACTAGAGAAGGACAGAATGGAAGCTGCCATTAATGCCTTGCTGACCAGTCACGCCAAACAGAGGGAGGAGCTATGTGCTTAGGGAGGCAGTTACAACAATGTGTCAAGTCATGCCCAAAACCAGAGCCACCATAGACCCAGGGAGGGTCCTCACTAAACAGACTCCAGATGATGATGTCGAAGCTTAACTGGAGGTATTTGAGAGAACTGCAGTCAGAGAGAAATTGCCTGAAGAAGACTGGGGTACCTTGTTGGCACCTTTTTTTGACAGAGGAAGCACAAAGAGCCTGTCAAGATCTGCCTGCTAAAGATACAGCTGATTATGTGAAGTTAAAGAAGGCCATCTTGGCCCACTATGGGCATAGCCTCCCCGTTCATGCCCAATGGTTCCATTCATGGACTTTTGATCTGATCCAGCCAGTGAGACCTCAGAAAGTCACTGAAAGGCCTGGATCACTACAGGGGAAGGCCCCTATTGGTGGAAAGAATTGTGCAAGACTGTTGTATTTGCTCTCTGCCAGCTGAGGCAAAGCGCAATGCTGCACAAACCAGCCCTGCAGACGTAGACTCTGACAGCAATTGGATAACTATCAGGCGACGGTTGAG
This sequence comes from Sinocyclocheilus rhinocerous, assembly GCF_001515625.1. Classification (NCBI taxonomy): domain Eukaryota; kingdom Metazoa; phylum Chordata; class Actinopteri; order Cypriniformes; family Cyprinidae; genus Sinocyclocheilus; species Sinocyclocheilus rhinocerous. Next base: position 171,439 of record NW_015666612.1, read on the forward strand.
GTAATGAAAGTGAATTGTCAGGATCTATTGAGAATGGGCCATTCCAGTACCAGAGGGGAAAGAGGGGGGCCACTGAAGAACCAGGCGGACTCTCAGTTGGCAAGGTCAGTAAGACCAGCCCAGGCCCCAAACCCACCTCTCTGGCAGCCCTCCAGCAACCAAAACCCACAAAAGTGTTACTCCTGTGGACAGGAAGGCAACCTCTCCTGGAGCTGTCCAGGCAAAGAAGAATCCATGCCCTCAGCAGACTCAGGTAATAAGGCATGTCACTATGGGATGACCTGTTGGGCAAGCCAGGGGACAACAGTCCCCCATATTCCAGTAAAAGTGGCCAACCAAAGACACAGAAGCCCTACTAGACTACTAGACAGGACGCATTGTTACCCTAGTATGGCCTGAATTTGCACTGGGACCGAAAGGCCCCCCCCATCCTGGTGTCATAAGAAGAGCTACCCCACTGCGCAGGTTGAGATGCTAACCCCCAGAGGAGGATGCATTTTCAAAATTGGGGTGGTTGACAGCCTTACCAGTCCTGTTAGGTAGGGACTGCCCAGTGTATGAGCGTTACTGGCCTCTAGACCCCCGAAAACCCCTCTTCAGCAGAGTAAAGCAAAGCTCCAAGAAATATCAGTCCTTCTGGGCTTTTACAGCACCTTCAAACCAGCAGTCAGGGAGTGAGTCTGTGATCCCAGAAAGCACTGTCAACCCTCTACATTGCAAGTAAATCACTCGCATATGCGACTAAATCTTCACTCTGGGCGACAAAATGATGTCTAATATTAGCCAATGGCTAATAAATTCTCAGATTTTACTTATACAGATTTTACTAAAGTATAAGTTTAGCACAAATATATTTTCACTGCAATCTGTGCTATTTTTCAGTTCATCTGAATGGATGTGCAGCGTACTTCTATTTTACATACCGTAAACTCTAGTGTGAAGGCGCACGACTCGCCGTCGCTTTGTTTCACACAAACACAGAGAGAGAGAGAGAGAGAGAATTGACGCACTACGTGTAAACGATATTCTTTGTTGTATTTTCCTTTGGTTCCTTTGGAATTCTTCAGCTTTTAAGAACTGCCGCTTTCTCCGGTAGTAGGCGGAACTAATGTGCAAATGGCAATCTCATTGGCTGGCGCTCACTTATTATCGTCCCTGTTTTGATTTCAGCAAATCAGTTCGAGCGAACGCACACAACCCGATTAATATTCATGAATCCAGCAGCTCATTAATCCATAGTGCGTTTTATATTGTTCTTATTAGTAGAATTCGTATCATTATTATCTTTTCTGTATTTTTGTTAGTTTTTTCCCATTTCTTTTTACAGAAACACTGAATGACCAAAAACGCACCACCACCAGTCCGAAGTTAAATGACTAATATGCATTCATACATGGTTATCAAGTTTTAATTCTAATTACTAAAGTTCTATCATTAAATAATATTGATTATCATATTATAATGCTTGACTGACTGATGTTAAGAGTGTACTTTCAGATATTTATAAAACTGTGCCATTTTACAAACATAATATGCATTCATACATGGTTATCAAGTTTTAATTCTAATTACTAAAGTTCTATCATTAAATAATATTGATTATCATATTATAATGCTTGACTGACTGATGTTAAGAGTGTACTTTCAGATATTTAAAAAACGGTGCCATTTTACAAACATTTGTGTTAAATATATATATATATGTCTGGCGAGTAAACTAAAAAATTTACTAGCCAATGGCGATTCAATTGCCAAGGTGTCCGTAGAGGGTTGGGTGTAGTAAATGTCCCTTCTTAAAATGAAGCAGGGAATCCCCCTAGAATTCCTTTTAGGGAATCACTCAAACAGTGAAGACTTCCCCCAAGCAAAAGTGATGGAAAGGAATTGGTCCGGGCAATTTGGCACAGCTCAGCTACAAGACCCTAACCTCGAACAGGCTTGGAGAAGCATCAAGGTTGTGGATGACCAGTTACTGGAAGGAGGGGATTTAAACTGGAACTTAGGTTTTATCCGGTCTGGGGTATCTTGTTCCCTTCGTACGTTTCACCAATGGGCCACCTTAAAAAGGGAAGACAGAGCAGAAGAAAGGCAGGTCGTTAGGTAAGACGTGACCAGATTCAGTCTCTTTGTTCTTTAGCTGGTTATCTCTTGTTACTCTTCAGCTGGTCTGTTCTCTAGGCCATCCAGAGTTTCAGAATCTCGTCCTGGGGCCACCAACCCCAGACTGAAGCAGAGATCCTAGCTTTATGATGACCTCCATTAGGCCATCATTGGCTAAAGCTGTGGGTGGTTCCATGTCTGGAGGGTGAGCAGGTGGAAGTACTCATGATTGATGACTTTTCCTATCCGGGGCCTGCTCCTTTGGTCGGGGGTTCCTCCTTTCGACATTGGCTTGCCACAATATGTACAAAATAGCTTATTTGGAAATCCTTGGATATCTGACAAAATCTGACAATTTGACAGTCAGCATTTACACATGAACAATCAATTTATTGTTCAGAGGAGGAGGAACTAGGATAGATAATATTATTCCTAAAAAGTATCCAAAGACAGACAGCGGTGGGACAGATGTTTATTCTCCTAAGGATGAAGATAAAGGTTGCAGCATGTTTGATGGAAAAGTGTGAGTCAAGGCCAGATGACGGCGTGGCAGCGACATGAACAAGAGAAGATGTATGGAAGTAACGGCAGGTCACTCATCACGGGAAAACTCACAGAGATAATGGGAGACCAAATGAGATGGCGGAGGGAGAGATGGAGGACACGCTTACAATGGTAATGCGTGAGGGGAGGAAACGGCAGGAACAGAGCAGGAATCACTCACTGCGGACTGAAATGTGAAGAATGGAGGGAGAGAAGCCACTGATGACTTCCTGGGGTAACAGGACACAACGGAGTGGGAACAAACAAGAGGAGAGACTCGCTCCGACATAATGGGCCGGAGAAGAGACAAGAAGGGAGGAACCGAAAGGATGCAAGAAACTGCAGAATTTCAGACCGACAGAACAAAAACAGATGAGATGATGATGTATGGCACTTGTGCGAAGGCCCTGCTGTTTATTGCTAATGAGCTATAAAAGCATTATGTAAGCGATAATGTACAGCTAGCCACAAACTATTACACGGCTCTCTGGAATACTTCATTCTGATTGGTCAAATCACAGCATTCTGCGGACAAACATTTTTTTTTTAATGACACTAAACTGTATAATTGTTCTCCCGGCCAAACCTTTTTCTCCCTATATGTCCTAGTAGCAATCTGCATACTCTTTGTTCTTATATAATGAAATGATTTAAATTCAAATGACTTCAAATCTCTTCTTCAGTGATTTATTTGCGTCATTAATAATAAATATTTACTATATTTAAATATTTTTAAATAAATAAATACTTAGAGAAATATTACAAACATATTCATATATTTATACAAATATAGACAGTTATTTATAAATATATTAATAAAATAATTTAGAAAGAAATAAATATTTATAAATATTAATCAAAGACTTGTTTGTCACCAATCATATATATGTACTCTATTTAAATATTTATTTTAATAAATACATACTTAATAAATATTTATAAAAAATTATTTATAAATATTTGTTTATAAAAATATAAATAACAATTATAACTATTTATAAATATTAAGGTCTAAGTGCACCATTTGTCACAAAGGCACTAAAACATAAAAAAAAAATGATTTCAATAAATGCTAAATAAATAAATAAATAAAAAGATAATTAAATAATTAAATAATAAATATTTGTTTATTAAAATATTATTGTTTATAAATATTTAAGT
>NW_015666612.1:175287-189017 GCF_001515625.1 Sinocyclocheilus rhinocerous
TATTGTTTATAAATATTTAAGTCTATGTGCACCATTTGTCACATAGGTTTGTGTCATCAATTATAAACATTTAATATATTTAAATATTTAAATAAATAAATACTTAAAAATATTTCTAAAATAAATGAATAAAATAAATGTATATTTATAAAAAATGACTGATACATATTTGTTTTTAAAGTATGATTTAATAATAATAATAACAATAATAATAATAATAATAGATCAAATACATTTAAAAAAAAAAATATTTATTACTATTCTGTAGTCTATGTGTGCCATTTGACACAAATTAATACAGGAAAAATAGAATGCAAGTAATGTACTATTTAAAATGAATTTTGCTATGCAATGTTATTTTTGAGCATACAAATCTAATTCTTTTAATTATATTTTTTGTCTTAATTATAAAATAAGAAAAATATATGCAAATAAATAAAAAATAAAAAGATTGAAAATTATGAATAATAAAAAAAAATGTTTGCTGTTTTTTACTTTTTGCAGTAAACAATTTTAGAGCATAATTTTGATAAATATGAGATATATGTAAAATATTGGCAAAGGGCTGAAAAATACTGAGTTTTTTATATATATATATTTTTTCACTATAGGGCTCTATCACACAGCCCTAGTTTTGAAAGAACAATAGAGGTTTGAAAGTTTTGTTCATTGATTTATGCCAAAATAAGAAGCATCTGCACAATACTGGAAAACTGGAACAAACAAAAGATGAAAGCATCACATCTGTACAAACTCTGAGTTGTGTAGCACTACATGCTCAATCACTCAATGTTTTGGCTCTTTCTCATAAATCCTGGCTTTGCCGTGACCTGTTCCTCCTCTTCTCTGGGTTTTGCTTGCTAAGATCTCTGCATTGAGCATTCCAGCAGCAAACTTTTCCACTGAGAGCTCTGCCGCCCGCTCACTTAGACAGGTCCAGAACGATAGGTGAAGGAATAATAAAAATAAATTTTGCTATGTTTTACTATTATTGTGCATACAAGTCTCATTCTTTTAAAATTACAAAATAACATGAAAATAAATATGATTGAATAATATACAAAATATAAAATGCAAATGAAAATTAAAAATAAAAATAAAGACAAATAATATACAGAAATGTAATATCACATTTAATAGAGCACAATAAATATGGTTGAGCTAATTTACGGACCTCATAGATTAGATTGATAGAAGTAATGAGGTATAAGTACACAACACAATGTCTGAATGGAAATCAAACAACACTACATGAAATACTAACGCTGATCATTTCTGCAATGATTGCAGTGGCAGAACTGACATACACGCCACACTAATTGGTTGTTTATATATTGTGTGGTTAATTTGGCTATAGATATACAGTACAGTTTGAAAACATTTCATCATTAAGTATGTAATCAGGATCTAGGACCAGGATCTAATTGCTACAGAAAATGAGTAAACCACTGTGGTAAATTAGCCTCAACAAAGAAAGAGGCTTAAATTAATGAAATATTCACTAGCAGTTGTTTCATATGTTCATTTGCTAACCAGCAGCAGTTTCCTCCTGCCTGCAGGAAACCTTCCTCTTTCTCTACAACCGTTCACTTTCCCTGAAATCACCCAGAATAAGTGATTAAAAACTTCATCTCCTGTTGAGCAAAACCGCTTAAACCAGATTAATGTGGTCTGCTGGTCGCTGGTCAGCCAAGGCTGGTTTTAATTGATAGTTTTGATAGTTTTCAGTTCTGCCTGGAAAAAATGTCCAACAAAAACAGAAAACCACCGTGGGCTGGTTTAAATAGTTTGTTTTCAACATTATGGAGACATTTCTTTTTGGGTGAACAGCTATAAACTGAAGCTAAAACTAAAACAAACAAAAAAAATCACTTGAAATAAAATAAAAATAAACTGAAAAGAAAAAAAAAAGTTTTTATTTCAGCTAGTTTCAGCAACATTTCTCATTCTATCTATCTATCTATCTATCTATCTATCCATCCATCCATCCATCTATATTTAAAACTTTAATCTTTAAAAATGAAAACAAAAGAAAATAAAAATAAAAACTGCTTCATAATATTATGATATAATATAATAAAATGTATGTTTTACTTGACTGACAATAATGAACTGAAATAAAATATAAAAACTTTTTATTTCAGCTAATTTCAGCAACATTTCTCATTTTATTTTAGTTAAACTTGATGTACTAAAATACATAAAACTGAAATAAAATGTAATACATACACAAAAACAAAAAATGACAAAACACACAACAAAATTATGAAAAACTACATTTTAAATTAAAAACTTTAAACTATAAATGAAAACAAAAAATATAAAAATAAAAAAATTCTTCAAAATATAAAAATAATATAAATACATTATATTAATAATATCATATCATATCATAGAATAGAATATATAAAAAATTATAATAATTTTAATAAAAGACTATAATAGTATCTCAATGATACTAAAATAACACTGGGGTGAAACGTACAAAACCAGTCAAGAATATGATAAAGTCATAATTGCTGTTACGTACAGCAGCTGACTTTGTGCTGCTTCTTTTGTTTTTGTGCTTAACAGCACCTTCATAGGTTGTGTTTAGGGTCAGAAAGAGCGGGACCCTCAAATCGAGTGAAGCTGCCTGTTCTCAAGAGGAACTGAAACATAATTTATCACCAAAGACTATAAATTCGGAAGTTTAAAGGCCTTTTTCAATAGGAAATGCATCAACAGAATAGAAATCTACACTTAAATATTTTAATACAGCAATTATGCAACTTACTGGCTGACTGAATTTTGCATATGTAAAATGAAGCATTGTGTTCCTGGGAGATTTGTTTGATTGTAAAAGATTTTTTCTTTATTTTTTACCCATACGGAAATGTAATAAATGATATATATTGTCTTACATCAAGAGTGATTTCCATATATATTACCTATAGGTGATATATAATTTTCACATTTTCACATATGTACATTCTCTGGGTAGATGAAGATAAAAGTTTATAACATATGGAATCCCCACAGTAAAATTTGTGTATGTCTATTTGTTAATAATATTTATATGATGATTTTAAATGGCATTTTATGTAGCAACCATATATGTAAAAAATATATATGCAACTTTATTAACACATCAATCATATATATATACAAAAATCTGTATGTTAATATGTTTTAATATATAAAAAATCATGTCTATCTTTTATATTTACTTATATAATATCAACATGTATTGACTGGTTTTAGGATGGATATCATGTACACACACACACACATACATGGTTGTTTATATATTGTGTGGTTAATTTGGCTATAGATATACAGTACAGTTTGAAAACATTTCATCATTAAGTATGTAATCAGGATCTAGGACCAGGATCTAATTGCTACAGAAAATGAGTAAACCACTGTGGTAAATTAGCCTCAACAAAGAAAGAGGCTTAAATTAATGAAATATTCACTAGCAGTTGTTTCATATGTTCATTTGCTAACCAGCAGCAGTTTCCTCCTGCCTGCAGGAAACCTTCCTCTTTCTCTACAACCGTTCACTTTCCCTGAAATCACCCAGAATAAGTGATTAAAAACTTCATCTCCTGTTGAGCAAAACCGCTTAAACCAGATTAATGTGGTCTGCTGGTCGCTGGTCAGCCAAGGCTGGTTTTAATTGATAGTTTTGATAGTTTTCAGTTCTGCCTGGAAAAAATGTCCAACAAAAACAGAAAACCACCGTGGGCTGGTTTAAATAGTTTGTTTTCAACATTATGGAGACATTTCTTTTTGGGTGAACAGCTATAAACTGAAGCTAAAACTAAAACAAACAAAAAAAATCACTTGAAATAAAATAAAAATAAACTGAAAAGAAAAAAAAAAGTTTTTATTTCAGCTAGTTTCAGCAACATTTCTCATTCTATCTATCTATCTATCTATCTATCTATCCATCCATCCATCCATCTATATTTAAAACTTTAATCTTTAAAAATGAAAACAAAAGAAAATAAAAATAAAAACTGCTTCATAATATTATGATATAATATAATAAAATGTATGTTTTACTTGACATAAAATAATGAACTGAAATAAAATATAAAAACTTTTTATTTCAGCTAATTTCAGCAACATTTCTCATTTTATTTTAGTTAAACTTGATGTACTAAAATACATAAAACTGAAATAAAATGTAATACATACACAAAAACAAAAAATGACAAAACACACAACAAAATTATGAAAAACTACATTTTAAATTAAAAACTTTAAACTATAAATGAAAACAAAAAATATAAAAATAAAAAAATTCTTCAAAATATAAAAATAATATAAATACATTATATTAATAATATCATATCATATCATAGAATAGAATATATAAAAAATTATAATAATTTTAATAAAAGACTATAATAGTATCTCAATGATACTAAAATAACACTGGGGTGAAACGTACAAAACCAGTCAAGAATATGATAAAGTCATAATTCATCCCCAAGATTATTTTTTCTTCATTATGACAAATTTTATTACAATTAGTGCACATTTACACACAAATTGCCAATATCATAATTCTACCATTACTCTGGTGTTAGTACATCGTGGTACTGTCTAAAATTTATGCTCATTTAAACAGAAATATCTTCTAGACCACTAGAGTAATGAGAATCACCATTGTGAATAATGGGAGTTATGAAGAAAACGCAAGAGAAAAGCATTACAGTAATGAGAACTTTCAGAGGAAAATATGCTTAACTGTCATGAAAATAATACATATGCAGAACAAAAATCTTAACAGGCTTCATTTTCTTTATGCACAATATAGTTTCTTATTTCTTCCTTTGGATCTTAGGATGAAAAAACAAGCTGCTCGATTAATGCCGCAAGTGGTAGTGCATTAAACAAATAGTCTCTCTGTCTATAAAAAAATAATATAATAATATATATTATTTAGAAAACACAAGCGAAAAAACTCTAGTACAAGGAAATCTGTAGTGCTGATGTGATTTGTTATCGTGCCCTTGTTTCATTCAGCCCTGGATTTTTAAAAATCCCTGAGGTTTTTCTTCAATAAAGCAGAGCTATAAGAGATTAACTATTTTCAGACATTTTACAGTCAGTAAAGGCTCAGAGCACATTTTCCACAGCAGAACATGTTTTATAGGAATCCTCTATTTCTCAAGACACAGATGTCCTGTAGTGGAAAAAAGATTTGCTGTAGCAAAAGTTTAATTCAGTTAACAAAAAATTTGGGCGCAACAAACTTGAACAAACTCCCTTCAAGTTGTGTTAGAGTGATCGTTATTAATTTTAAATTGTGAACGTTCGCCTCAGTGCATATTTTGTGTACTGAGGAATAGCATTTCCCATCATTCTCCATCCCAGCTAACAGGGAACAATCTCAGAACTCTGGCGAATGTTCTGGAAAAGTTCTCTCAAAGTTATGAACAAATGTTCTTCTTGTAACATTAATAGAACATTCGTTCAAAGTTGTCTGCTTTAATAACAAAAATTTAATTGTTACATTGTTCATGTAAAATTTTTTTCAACGTTATGACTACTTGTTTCTACGGAGCCTCGTACATGGCATGCAGGAAAAAAATAGTAGGCTAAATCGTGCGCACGATTTACTATTTCGTTCCCTCGATTTGCTAAGTCGTGCACACGATTTATAAATTGAGAGAACGAATGAGTAAATTGTGCGCACGATTTAGCAAATCGAGGGAACGAATTAGCAAATTCGAGGGAACGAAATAGTAATCGTGTGCACGTTTTGGTACATCGAGGGAATGAATTAGAAAATCGTGCACAGGATTTATTTATTTTTTCTTGCATGTCATGTGCAGGGCTCCGTATGTTTCAGAATGTTCAGAGTACATTCAAAAGAAACGGTTCCTTAACGTTTTCGTATAACCTTGAATGCGAACGTTAGAGAAAACATTAAGGGAACGTTCCATTTTATAATTTTGCAAACGTTATGGGAATATTACTTTTGAATGTTGTCTAAACATTCTGAAACAAGGAGTAAGGAATAACGTTTAAATATATGTTCTATGAATGCTTTGCTAATGTTCCCATTAAGTTATGAAAAGGTTATTTTTTATGTTTTTTAACATTCAAAATATCCAATTTTTTAAATGGTTTAAAAAGGTTATTTTTGAATGTTCTCTGAAAAAACATTTTCGTAAATTAATGGAAACATTGTGTTCTTAGAATTAAAAAAAAATGTTATTACTTACTAAATGTTTCAGAATGTTTAGAGAACATTCAAAAGTAACGTTCCCATAATGTTTTCAAAATTATAAAACGCAATGTTCGCATGAAGTTATGAAAATTTTCTTTTATACCATTTCAGAGAACAGTCAAAAATAACCTTTGTTCTTGGTTATGCAAGCATTTGAAATGGTATAAAAGAAAATTTTCATAACTTCATGCGAACATTAGCAAAACATTCTTGGGACAGACAATGCTGGGACAGTAACATGAGAATGTTCAAATACAAGATAAAGCATGAATTTCACACTTAATGCACATCCTTGGTCTTTGTTTCTGATGCGGTGTGTTAAACAAGCTTCCTGGTTTTATCAACAAGAAAAAAAAAGTATGAAATTGTGTCACATATTCACAATTAAAATAAATTCAGAAACTTCTGAGCTTATGCATGTGAATTATCCCAGCAAGGCAGCAGTCATGCATATTATCTATGCATGTCAAAAGTCACCAACTCTTTCAAATGATTCACGCTGCAACTGGAGTTTGTTCAAGTTATGCATTATTAAAAAGGCTATGCACTTTGCTGAGCATACAGTACTAGACCATTTGCTTTCAAGTACCATCAACGGAGACACATCGCTATTATCCGTCTACGGTGAAGCTCTATGTGAAAACTAGCCTCGGGGAGCGAGAAATGCACGTTCACTTATTTTGTACAGTGGAAAGTCACTTCCTGCAGGGTGTTTATTTATCCTTGACTTTATGCCTTTGTAGATTTACGAATGTTTTGAGAGCACAAAAGCGAGCGCTGCAGAGTTGGAGTGGAATAAGGTACTCACTGAAGAGTAACATGCTGGCATTGGAAGCCCCGAGGCGGTTGGAGGCGAAACAGGTGTAGTTGCCAAAGTGTTTTTCTGTAACGTTGGTGAAGAGCAGCAGGGAACGTGTCTTTTCGTTTTTAATCTTCAGCGTGTTATCACTCTCTACCGGCCTGAGAAAGAAGTAATACGTCAGATCATACGTTAGGGTAGGTGAGTTGTCACGTAAACCCGGTATGTGCTACTTCCCATGATTCACAGCATCTGTTTCGCTCGCTTACCTTCGGTCATCCCGATACCATTCAAAGGACGCGGTGGGCACTGCCATAGCTTCACAGCGTAAGATTGCAGTTTTTCCCAGCTGGGCAGGCATGTTCTTTACTTCTGTGATTACTGGTGGATCTAAAGACCAAACAGACAGTGTACTGAAGTTAAAGGGGTCATATGATGTTGCTAAAAAGAACATTATTTTGTGTATTTGGTGTAATGAAATGTGTGTATGCGTTTTAAGGTTAAAAAAACACATTATTGTCCACATACTGTACATTATTGTTTCTCCTCTATGCCCCGCCTTTCTGAACGCGTCGATTTTTACAAAGCTCATCGGTCTGAAAAGCGAGGTCTGCTGTGATTGGCCAGCTATCCAGTGCATTATGATTGGCCGAATACCTCAAGCGTGAGATATATATATATATATATATATTTATTTATTTATTTATAATAATTATAAATAATTTCTATAAGATTTAACAAGTGTTAGGCTTAATAAGAAAAAAAAATTATCAGTGGGGTCAAAAAATAAAATTGATTTCGAATATATTCTTTTATTATCTTACATAATTTTGTTTCTCAAGTGAATTCTGAAGGATGTTTAGATATTTTACTGGAAAGCAAGACAAAATACAGATTAATAAGAATAAGACTAAGATGATTTGCATTATAAGAGGATATATGTGTCATGATGATGAAATATACTATTGTTCAAAAGTTTGGGGTCAGTGAGTCTACAAAGGCTGCATTTATTTGAAAAAAAATACAGTAGAAATTGTGAAATATTATTACAATTGAAAATAACTGTTTTCTATGTGAATATCTGTTAAAATGTAATTTATTTCTGTGATCAAAGCTGAATTTTCAGCATCATTACTCCAGTCTTCAGTGTCACATAATCTTTCAGAAATCATTCTAATATCCTTTATATTTTTGTGGAAAACGTGAAAAAAATGGGCCTTTTGTTGAATAGAAAGTTCAAAAGAAGAACATAATTTATTTGAAATATAAATATTTTGAAACATTATAAATCTCTTTACTGTCACTTTTGATCAATTAAATGTGTCCTTGTTGAAAAAAACATCTTACTGACACCAAACGTTTGGTAGTCAACTGTATGTATTTACATATTTGAAGGTCTACCTGAAACTGAATGATTTTTGTTGTCAAATGTAATGAAGTTTCTACAGTACTCAAGAACAGAATACTTAAATACAATAATGAAGTACAATTACTCAAGTTCTTTAAACTCTGTGGAGTCGAGAGGAGATGATGAAAAGATAAAGAGTTTAATTCTATAGGCAGCTGATCGCAATCCAATTTTTATTTCAATTACTCAATCACAGAGTGTTCTGAAACACTTCCACTGATCTCATTAGGATGTCAATGTGAGTTGCTGACAGGAGCAGAGCGGCTCGACTTACAGTTGACTGTGACCTTGACGCGGCGCGTGTCTGGCGGCGCCACGCCGTTGTTGGTGATGCATTCAAATTCCTCCGCCTGATGCCGCTTGATTTCTGTGATTTCCAGAAATTCGCCTTCACTCATGAGACCATCTGTGAAGACAAAAGACGAGAGGGTGATTGAATACCGGCGCCGTGGCACACAATGTCATACGTGAGTGTAATTGGGTTGGTAGGTGTTCCAGAAGCAGCAGCATTGTTCCACACTGTCATATTAAACAAAAAAAGGCCTAAGGACACGGCAGCAGGAACCACGGGACCGACTCTCCTTATTCATCATGTAGCAGACACTTTTTATTCGATCTGACTTTCGGTCGGTGGACCACAAGGGACGGTCCTGCTGGAGTAACCGGCTGTTGAATGTCACAAGGGACGGTCCTGCTGGAGTAACCGGCTGTTGAATGTCTTGCCCTGGAGCGCAATGGTGGATTGGGAATTGACTGATCTTTAACCACTACACTACCTGCTCTACAGCATTGTTCCACACTGTCATATTAAACAAAAAAAGGCCTAAGGACATGGCAGCAGGAACCATGGGACCGACTCTCCTTATTCATCATGTAGCAGACACTTTTTATCCGATCTGACTTTCGGTCGGTGGACCACAAGGGACGGTCCTGCTGGAGTAACCGGCTGTTGAATGTCACAAGGGACGGTCCTGCTGGAGTAACCGGCTGTTGAATGTCTTGCCCTGGAGCGCAATGGTGACATGGGAATTGACTGATCTTTAACCACTACACTACCTGCTCTACAACGACTAAACAATTTAACCACTTTTAAATTTCACCCAATGCCTAAAAGTTTATTTCAACAGAGTTCAAGGAGAAAAGTGTGTCATTTCTGAACCACTGCTGGCACTGAACGGAACTGCAATCTGTTTGTTTTCTCACAGTTTATTCACATTATTTAGTAAACACTTTTACACGTTCTATCTATATGCTTTATTTCTAAGCAACTGTCTAGCAACTGCTTAGTAACCACTTTAGCAACAGCCTTCAAACCAGATGGAACTTCTTAGCAACTGCCTATCAACTCCCTAGCAACAACTCAGAACCTAGCAACCACTCAAAACACCTTAACAACAGCCTATAAACCAGTTAGAACTTTAGTAACCACCTAGCAACTCCCTAGAAACAACATTTTAGCAGCTATTTAAAACACCTTAGCAACAGCTTACATACCAGTTAGAACTTCTTAGCAACTCCCTAGCAACAACTCAGAACCTAGCAACCACACAAAACACCTTAGCAACAGCCTATAAACCAGTTAGAACTTTTTAGCAACTGCCAAGCACCTGTATAGCAACTCCCTAACAACAATTTTAGACCTAGCAACATCCTAGCAACCACTTGAAACACCTTTGCAACAGCCTACAAAAACCACTTTACATTTACATTTATTCAAATTATTTAGTATATATAATATATATAGTGTTTACATTTGCAAGTTGCTATGGATAAAAGTGACTTACAATTGAGGAACATAACTTAGTAACCACCTAGCAACAGAAGATTGTCTTTGTCTGTCTATCTATATGCTCCCTTTCAAAGCAATGGCCTAGCAACTGTTCAGTAGCCATTTACAACACCTTAGCAAAAGCCTACAAACTTCTTAGCAACTGCCTAGCAGCTCCCTAACAACAACCCAGAACCTAGCAACATCCTAGCAACCACTCAAAACATCACGTCACAGTCATAATCACTTTTAATAAAATTAAGTCACACAGTTACTTACAAATGATAACATACACTTTGTAACCACCTAACAACTACTTAGAACCCCTTAGCAACCACCTAGCAACTATTTAGCAATCACACTGAACAGAAGATTGTCTTTATTTATATGTGTTCTCTTTCTAAGCATTGCCCTAGCAACATCCTAGCAACCAATCAAAACACCTTAGCAACAATTTAGAACCTAGCAACATCCTAGCAACCACTCAAAACATCTTTGCCTCAGTCAAAGTGAACAATCAAAATCATTATGAATAAAAGTCACAAAGTGACTTAGAAATGTGGTACTTAGTAACAACCTGGCAACTACTTAGAAAACCTTAGCAACTACCTAGCAACTACTTAGCAATCACATTGAACAGAAGATTGTCTTTGTCTTTCTACATGCCTTCTCTTTCTAATGCCCTGGCAATATCCTAGCAACCAAGCAAAACACCTTAGCAACCACCTAGCAACTATTTACAACACCTTAGCAACCACCTAGCAATGTCTTAATCACATTGAACAGAAGATTGTCTTTCTGTCTATATGTGGTTTCTTTGCAACTGCTTAGTAACCACTCAGAGCATCTTAGCAACAAATCAGAAAACACATTAGAAAATGTGCACCCTAGCAACCCCTCAAAATACCTTAACAACTACCTAGCAATTGAACACAAAACTACAGCAACCACATATCAATGCAGAGCCTATATAAAGGCTGCTGTCAAACAGCACACGCCTTATATAACCTTCACACTTCACATCTCTCCTCAAACTACACTTATATAAACTTCAGACTTCAAACCCAAATTCATGCAATGAACTTTCCTTTCCTAGTTATGTTTGCAGTTCTGTTTGGTGCTTCCAGTGGAGCAGAAACCACATACTTCACCTTGATTAAAATTAATTTCAACAGGATAAAATTTATTTATTTAACAAGAGCAGAGGCGAGTGACAAACGGTCCACGGAATAAACTGAAAGGCTTTGATAAGAAACATGAGTCTGTGTCGCTCTCAGATAAACATCACAGAACGTGTGTTGGGTAATGCGTTACTGAGCTTTATTTACTGGCCATTGTGAACTACAAAAAGACTGTCTCGCACCTCTAAGGCACTTCTTTCCCTTTAGCGAGACGAAACTGACAACAACACAAATCTTTTGTAACAAGGACAAGGTTGGATTTGCCTCTGTGTGATGAAAGTGGCTGTTATTAGTACAACAACGACAGCGAGAACAGATACATCTGGAAGCTTGTTTCTGCCACAGAATAAAAAATAAAAAGGGAACCGCGACTTTTTATCTCACAACTCTGACTTTTTTTCTTGCAATTGCAAGTTTACATCTTGCAATTCTGACTGATATAAACCTGCAGTTGTGAGTTACAAAGTCAGAATTGCAAGAAATAAACTCGCAACTGCGAGAAAGTCAGAATTGCAAGATTGACTTTTTCCTCAGAATTGCGAATTTGTTTCTCACAATTTCGACTTTACAGTATGCAATTGTGAGAGAAAATTTTAAGCTGACTTTTTTTCTTCAGAGTTGGACTTTATAACTCAATAAACTTAAACTTATAAATTAACAATAAACGTGTAACTTAATAAACTCTCAATTGCAAGAAAAAAGTCAGAATTGCGGGATATAAACTCGCAACTGTGGGAAAAAAAATTCAGAATTGTGAGATATAAACACGCAATTGTGAGAAAAAAGTCAGAATTCCTAGATATAAACTCACAATTGCATGAACAAATACAGAATTGTGGGATATAAACTCACAATTGTGGGAAGAAATTCAGAATTTTGGGAAAATAAACTTTTAAAAAAGTCAGAATCGAAAAAAGTCAGAATCGCAAGATACAGTGGGTACGGAAAGTATTCAGACCCCCTTAAATTTTTCACTCTTTGTTATATTGCAGCCATTTGCTAAAATCATTTAAGTTAATTTTTTTCCCTCATTAATGTACACACAGCACAAGAAATTCAGAATTTTGGGAAAATAAACTTTAAAAAAAGTCAGAATCGAAAAAAGTCAGAATCGCAAGATATACTATAAACTCGCAACTGCGAGAAAAAAAGTCAGAATTGCGAGATATAAACAATTGTGGGAAAAAAAATTCAGAATTGTGAGATATAAACACGCAACTGTGAGAAAAAAAAGTCAGAATTGCGAGATATAAACTCACAATTGCGTGAACAAATACAGAATTGTGGGATACAAACTCACAATTGTGGGTAAAAATTCAGAATTTCGGGTAAATAAACTTGCAACTGCGAGAAAAAAGTCAGAATTGCAAGATATACTGTAAACTCACAATTGTGGGGAAAAGGTCAGTATTGTGAGATATAAACTCGCAATTGCAAGAAAAAAAAAAATCAGAATTACGAGTTTATATCTCACAATTCCAAGGTTATATCTTGCAATTCTGGCATAACTCGCAATTCTGACTTTTCTTTTCAGAACTGTGATTTTATATCCCTCAATTCTGACTTCTTTATTTGTAAGAAAATTGTGAGATAAAGTCGCAATTATCTTTTAACATTTTTTTATCCCGTGGTGGAAATGAGCTTCTATAGATTCACGCTTGCTTTCTTGTGAAACCATTTTCATCTACAACAGTTAGAAAAGGCACACAAAAACCTCAGTGTCAACCAGAATAATCCACTTCTTAGTAGTTTCTCTCTGGCTTCAGCCAGTGGAGAGATGGAAAACACAAAGGCAACCACACACCTTTATTCCACAAATTCGGCAGGATTCCGGAGGATTATTAGCACAGCTACTGAACTGGAGAGGATTATTTGCAGCTGGCGACGCCACCGACTGAGCGCACGCTAGGGTTTACAACAGTGTTATTCACTCATTCCATTAGTGTAATAAATATTGTTCCCCCATGACATCTTCGTCAGGCCGTCTGAGCACCCGTTTCAATCCGATGGGGGGGAAAAACATCATCTTATCCTGACAAAGAGGGTTTACAGGTAAAGAGACTGGAACGTCTCGCACACTTCGAGCTGAGATGCTTAGTAAAGTAGACAGTATTTGTATTTAGCGCATTCCCATGTGGCTAGACGCATTTGTGCGCCGCTGCAGCTGGAAAATATCAGCGAAATGACAAAATCAGCTTTAGAAACACTTAGAATGGCTGGATGAAAACAAATCAAAAAGGGATGCCTACTAAATCTAGATAAAAAAAAACACACGGTCATGGGGTCAAGTATCTATCTATCTATCTATCTATCTATCTATCTATCTATCTATCTATCTATCTATC
>NW_015666612.1:195107-200013 GCF_001515625.1 Sinocyclocheilus rhinocerous
TAAATGATTTTAGCAAATGGCTGCAATATAACAAAGAGTGAAAAATTTAAGGGGGTCTGAATACTTTCCGTACCCACTGTATACTATAAACTCGCAACTGCGAGAAAAAAAGTCAGAATTGCGAGATATAAACAATTGTGGGAAAAAAAATTCAGAATTGTGAGATATAAACACGCAACTGTGAGAAAAAAAAGTCAGAATTGCGAGATATAAACTCACAATTGCGTGAACAAATACAGAATTGTGGGATACAAACTCACAATTGTGGGTAAAAATTCAGAATTTCGGGTAAATAAACTTGCAACTGCGAGAAAAAAGTCAGAATTGCAAGATATACTGTAAACTCACAATTGTGGGAAAAAGGTCAGTATTGTGAGATATAAACTCGCAATTGCAAGAAAAAAAAAATCAGAATTACAAGTTTATATCTCACAATTCCAAGGTTATATCTTGCAATTCTGGCATAAATCGCAATTCTGACTTTTCTTTTCAGAACTGTGATTTTATATCCCTCAATTCTGACTTCTTTATTTGTAAGAAAATTGTGAGATAAAGTCGCAATTATCTTTTAACATTTTTTTATCCCGTGGTGGAAATGAGCTTCTATAGATTCACGCTTGCTTTCTTGTGAAACCATTTTCATCTACAACAGTTAGAAAAGGCACACAAAAACCTCAGTGTCAACCAGAATAATCCACTTCTTAGTAGTTTCTCTCTGGCTTCAGCCAGTGGAGAGATGGAAAACACAAAGGCAACCACACACCTTTATTCCACAAATTCGGCAGGATTCCGGAGGATTATTAGCACAGCTACTGAACTGGAGAGGATTATTTGCAGCTGGCGACGCCACCGACTGAGCGCACGCTAGGGTTTACAACAGTGTTATTCACTCATTCCATTAGTGTAATAAATATTGTTCCCCCATGACATCTTCGTCAGGCCGTCTGAGCACCCGTTTCAATCCGATGGGGGGGAAAAACATCATCTTATCCTGACAAAGAGGGTTTACAGGTAAAGAGACTGGAACGTCTCGCACACTTCGAGCTGAGATGCTTAGTAAAGTAGACAGTATTTGTATTTAGCGCATTCCCATGTGGCTAGACGCATTTGTGCGCCGCTGCAGCTGGAAAATATCAGCGAAATGACAAAATCAGCTTTAGAAACACTTAGAATGGCTGGATGAAAACAAATCAAAAAGGGATGCCTACTAAATCTAGATAAAAAAAAAACACAGGGTCATGGGGTCAAGTATCTATCTATCTATCTATCTATCTATCTATCTATCTATCTATTTATCTATCTATCTGTCTGTCTGTCTATCTATCTATCTATCTATCTACCTACCTATTGGCTTTGCTTTAGTAGTTAAAAATGACAGTTATATGAATTTCTTGGAATTTAATTTCATTTTAAATCTGTTTGTTACATTCAAATTCTGCATTCTGTTTTAAATCTCAATTTAAATTCTAGAATTCAACTGGAATTTAACCCTGTAAAGCCTGACATATGAAATATTAGTCAGAAAAATCTGGTTTATTGAACCTTTAGACAAATATATATATATATATATACATACACACACACACACACACACAGACAGATCAGGCTTTACAGGTACGATACACTGGGAATATGGATGAAAAAAAAAAACATTTTATTCAGAGGCCCAAACTGAGTAAAAATATGATGCAATTTTGTGCAGATGCTGGTATTTATATGGATCATTATGGGTCATTTATCATGTTGATCATTTAGAGGCCTTATAAATTTGCGTATCAAATCTACAGCAGGCTTTATAGGGTTAAAAGGCATTCTCAATTCAATCTGAGTCTCATAATGCAGCTATATTTCAGAAATCACATTAGAGAGGGTTTATGCGGCACAAAGGTATTCAGTGTTCACAGGAATCAACCATCATCCTGTTAGGATTATATCTACATTCTATGAGATGCAAATAAATCAGTTGTGAGGCTCAGAAAAAAGCCTCAGTCAAATGATCTTCTGCTGTCATCTTGACCGACATTGTAGCCAGCTGTCTGTCTGTCCATGTCTGTGGACACTAAAATGAGCATCTGTGTGTCTTTGTGGGATTTATTTTATATATTATTCATCTAAATGTGCATGTCGCAGCCTGGAACTGCTAGTTAACATGTACTGGACAGAATGTGTGTGGGTGGTCGGTCTAATGAATGAAACTGGCCTGTCGAACGCGTGATTAATGGCGGTTTCAATCCACATGGACGTGCATGTGAGCCGTAAGCTAGTCACTCAGTGGGCGTGTCACCTGTCAACGGCACGTCAGGTGTGTGATTGTGATGTCATCGCACCCTGTCTGCTTCCCTACAGTGTGATGCACAGGTCCAGATGGCTTTGTGTTTCCATGGCCGAATCTACACACCCAATTTCTTGCCCGGCTGCTGGCAACCAATAGCTCCACTGCAGTGACTCGCGCTGAATAACAATGTGGCTCGTTCTGTCTCGCTTTACGCCCCTCTCTTTATTTCTGCCGTGCCGGTGGGTTATGAGGTGCAGAGGAAGTGCTGAGTGGGGAAAAGCGCAGACCGAAAGATCTGCAGACAAGCTATGACCACAATTATATGCAGAGTAGGGGAAATTTTATATCATGATAATGGTATATATCACAACTTGTATTTTTTTTGCTAAGTATTCAATGGGAAAAATCATTAATATACACAATATAAATACAGAAAATAATATGATACATTAATTGTTTTTTTTTCTTTTTATAAAATATCTATATTTTTAGATTTTTTAAATCTCTTTTTTAATTTAAACTTAATGGATACAAACCAATAGATTGGATTAATTAATTGTTTAATTGTAAAACTTGTTTACAAGCTTACACATCCCCTGTAATCACTGTGAGTGTCTGAGTTCAGCTGCGCTATTCATGTGATGCTGGTCCGTTTCCAGGCGGAGGGACTCTTGAGTTGATTTCAAAGGACTAAGGATCAATTGAAAATGAAAATTAAATAGACATTTTTGTAATATATATGTAATAATATATAAATATGTAAAATAATGGTAACATTTTTTACAATTATATTTTTTTGATTTTTTAAATCTCTTTGATGGACAGCAACCAATATATTGGATTATTCATAACAACTGCCTCAAAGCAGCCGAACAAATGTTGCATACATATACAGTGGGTACGGAAAGTATTCAGACCCCCTTAAATTTTTCACTCTTTGTTATATTGCAGCCATTTGCTAAAATCAAATGTCACTTTTGATCAATTTAACACATCCTTGCTGAATAAAAATTTTTTTTCTTAAAAATGAATAGTATTTACTTTTATATATATATATATATATATAGCTGAAAATTAAATAGACATTTTTGTAATATATATGTAATAATATATAAATATGTAAAATAATGGTAACATTTTTTACAATTATATTTTTTTGATTTTTTAAATCTCTTTGATGGACAGCAACCAATATATTGGATTATTCATAACAACTGCCTCAAAGCAGCCGAACAAATGTTGCATACATATACATACATAAATATACAGTAAAAATATAATAATATATAAAAAATAATAGCATAAATTAACGTATACAACCATCATGTATACCATTGTATGTGGGTGGGACAAGACCCACCCACTTTTTAAGACCAATGATATTGGACCCACTCACTTTTACCGTCTCTAATTCAGCACAAATGTCTGTTCACTTTTCAGAGCACCGTCAGTCAAATCCATTCCACCTGAGGAATGCCCTAATAAATTAAACTCCATTCCGTGTTTTAGCTGAAACTGAAATCTTTAGAATTTTGAGTAAAATATAAAAAAGACATGTTTTCGACATCATTCATAAGATTCATGAAATCAAAGACCCTCCCCTTGATAAATCGTAAGGGGTCACTGGATCGATTTGAGATGCATGTGAATATCAGGCGTAAAAGATGATGTGCTCGGCTGACCATTTGTGACCAGATCACTTGAATGTATACAATAAGGACAGAGATAGCAAGTGTACACTACACGGACACACTAGAGGTTTAGTGTCTGAGTTCAGCTGCGCTATTCATGTGATGCTGGTCCGTTTCCAGGCGGAGGGACTCTTGAGTTGATTTCAAAGGACTAAGGATCAATTGAAAAATAAATGATGGTAAATGATGATCCCCACCGTCCTGTAATCATATCGTGAAAAGATTAAATAAAAATGCCCTCTCCTGTTACGCGTTTCATCACGACAACTTGAAATTAATGCAGCTAATATCATCGATAATCAAAGTTATAAATAGTATGTTAATGATAACCGTGATTATTAATATTGCAGCAGGAATGATAATGGTGACAAAGGTAATGATTGCACATGTTGACAATTATCATCCTGGTTGTGGCTGTAATTATTTATAATGAAATCTGAGCTGTAAATCAGCAAGACTATGTTCATAATTGCATGCTACTCCTACTATCTTTCCAATATACTGTGTACAGTATGCACATTTTATGCATGAGATACCCATACAACATTGGTCAAAATGTATACATGCACAAAATTACATGCAACATTTCTGTTATGCAGGATGTCCAAACACAATCAAGTGATGTATGTGGAAGTGATGTATCTCATGAAAACCTGGCCACATAAAAAAAAATAAAAATTGCATAAAGACAACAAAGCATATTAAGTGATGTGGCCAAACCTCATGAAAACCTTTCACCACAAAATCAAAAGGAAAAAAATAAGCGGTTAAATTTTACATGAATAAAATATAAAAACAAATATTTTGCATAAAAATAGAACATCTCTGGTCACATTTCATCTGAAAAATATTAATAAAATAATATTAAATAATAAATATATAAATACAAGAAAGAAAAATAATATATATATATATATGGGAATTCAATTGCAGTAAAAAA
>NW_015666612.1:200507-204162 GCF_001515625.1 Sinocyclocheilus rhinocerous
GAATTCAATTGCAGTAAAAAAAAAAAAGAAAATTTTTTTGTAATATAATGATTTTTATCAACATAAATTAAGGGATACAACCAAAATCTATACATTTAAGTTTAAATATTATATAATGTAAAATAACAATATAATTATTATTTTCTTTACATTGTTGTATAGTTTTGGCATTATAGTAATGAGGCTTTACAGTAAACACATTAAAATTGTGGTTAATTGTGATGAATATCATGAATTTTCCTGTCTCATGTTTATGACAATTACACAAAATTTCCACCAAAATAAAAGTTCAGAACACATTAAGCTGTGTAAACAGTTTCCCACAATGCAACGTGCTTAACTTGACCTTAATTTACAGTATGACATGAACAAAATGACAACAGTAATACTCACACTTGAAGTCCTTCCAGGTGACCGTCGGCTCCGGTCTGCCCACCGCCAGGCAAAAAAAATTCACGTCATCGCCTTCATTCACCGATTTATCCTGCGAGATGTTCACTATCCGGGCCGGCACTGCAAAAGAGATGTTTTAATTATGCTTAATAATAACAGAGTGAATATATTACGGCTTAACTGATGTCAAAAATCAGCCTTAGTTTAGCCAAATACACTTGCTGGAGACGGGTTGTTTGTTTCAGTGGTTATAAATGATTCCAATCAGCTGTTTTGGCCTAAATTCCCAAAGCAGAGGGCAATGCATAATGCCGGACGGATAATGAGCCGGCCCTTGAATCTTAATGGCCTATGATCAGAGCTTTAATGAAGATGGCCACAAATTTGGCCTGCGAGGCACTCTCAAGCAGTCCATTTTTCAGGTTTCTAACAGGGCGAAATACTTCCGACGATAAACTTAAGATTGGAAACTAACGCAGATCCATTCCTTTTGGAGAAGTGACTGGGGGGTGTAATTATTTTTGCTCATATCTCACTAAGACTAAAATTGAGGGCACAATGGTATCGAGCAAATATGGTCATCTGTCTGCAAGGCTCCGTGCGGCAGATAAAAGCCTGTGTTTGGTGAGATGGTTCTGGCCTGCCGGTTGGCCAACAATGTACTTGAGATGCATTTTGAACACGCTTCCCCTCCTTTTCACACTTCTTCGCTTTGGTATTTTCAATCTTGTGCAACAGGAAAGTGCACCATGCACGGCGCCATATACATAACAATTGACAACTTTCAGCCGGCGGGGTTGGCGTAAAGGGAGGGATGCTAGCAATCCATCAGCGGATCGGTCTGCTGCCAATGAATCACGCCAGTCTGGATGGCTGGAGCTCTTACTCATGTTGCTGTTGACGTGACAGTCGGCACGGCCCCTGTCCTGCCCCGCACTGCCAGTCAACGAAAGGCCTTCTGGAAGATTACCGAGCAGAACCACCCCTCTGATCCTGATCACATCCGTGTCAGCCCCTCTTATTTCTTTGGGACTGGCATTGGAGGAATTGTTCATTTAGATACTGTGCAATTGCTTCTTATGAGGTCCATGGCAGAAAGAAGAACATCATGGCACATGTTGACAATTATCACCCTGTTGTGAATGTAATTATCTGAGCTGTAAATCACTAAGGCTATATTCATAACTGCATGCTACTCCTACTGTTTCTGCAGTATAAAGTACTGTGTACAGTATGCACTTTTTATGCATTAAACAACATTGCATTGCATTTTTACGACCAACATTGGTCAAAACGTGCAATATACAACCAGAACATACACTGTTTTTAAAAGAATATTGTTTGATCAAAAAATGTGGAAAATGCCATACATATAAATTTTTTTTTTTTTTAATGCAGCATGTTCAAACAAAATTAAGTGATATATGGGCAAATCTCATGAAAACCTGGTCACATCTCACCACAAATTCAAAATAAAAAAATAAGAAATTACATTTTGAATAAAAAATCAAAACAGCAAGCGCAACTTTATATATCTGAATTAAAATTTTATTTTTTTGCAATTTTGAGTTTATATCTTGGAATTTTGAGATAACCTTTCACAATTCAGATTTTTTTCCTCATGATTGTGAATCATTCAAAAGTTTTTTTTAAAATAAATTAATACTTTTATTCAGCATGGATGCATTACATTGATCAAAAGTGACAGTAAAGACATCTATAAAGTTACAAAAGATTTCCTTTTTTAAACAAATGGTATTCTTTCTGTTCATCAAATAATCCTGAAAAAATGCAGAAATCACGGTTTCCACAAAAATGTGAAATCAGCATATTAGAATGATTTCTGAAGGATCATGTGACACTGTAGACTGGAGTAATGATGCTGAAAATTCAGCTTTGATCACAGGAATAAATTACATTTTAAAATAGATATTCAAATAGAAAACAGGTATTTTAAATTGTAATCATATTTCACATTTTTACTGTGTTTTTGATCAAATAAATGCAGCCTTGGTGAGCAGAGACTTCTTTCAAAAACAGTAAAAAATCTTACTGACACCAAATTAATTTAAACTGTAGTTCATGTACAGCATATCTCACAATTCTTAAGACTTTAATTGTCACAATTTTAAGATATAATGTCATATTGTGAGATATAAAGTCGCACTGTGTGATATATTAAGTCAATATTAACAATGTATTATATTATTGATATTAATTCAAACTAAAGTCAGAACTGAGAGATTTTCAACATTGGCTACTGGCAACTTTTTAAAAAATTTTTTATGTTAATCTCTACAGGCTTCTATAGAAATACTGATCACAAAATTTACACATTTCTGCCAATTACTTATTTTTCTGAACAACTGAAACAGGGGGAAACTTGTTTTAGAAACCATTCATATATTTGCAATTATTTTTGTGTTCATTAGCGACGGAAAAATGTCACTTTTAAGCGGCAGGCAGATGAACATACCCTGAACGATGAGGTAGACGTGGGCCGTACGGGGCTGGTTTTTGGCCTGGAAGCTGCATGTGTAGGGTCCCTCGTCTGCCACCATCACTCGCTCAATCTTAATGGAGAAGTCGCTGTTGTTGTTGTTCACCAGGGAGACGCGGGAGTCCAGGGACCACTTATCTGTGCCCGTAAATAAGATGTTGGAGCGGTTCAACCATGCCTTGTGAGTGACCTCCTCGTCTATCTTACATCTAAGAAAGAGAAGAGATTGAAAAGAACAAGTTTGTGGCAGATACAATTGACTCGTTTGAGAGCATTTATTCACCTTGACATGAATAAAAAGAAGGTTGTGAGGGGCAGATTGTGTGTTAATGTTCACAATTGACATTTTTCCACCCAATTTTCTCCCTCAAAGCCTCATTTTCATTCGTTTCAAATAAAATATTGCCTCTACAGACTAAGCTCTGTAGCAAATTACTGTGCTGTCATTAAATGAGCGCTAGTACAAAACACTGCATGAAACATTTTGTGCATTAATAAAATATACAGTATAGGCATACTAAAAAAAAACAATGGATTTTTTTTTTTTTTACAATTACTCATATTTCCACCAAAATAAAACATTGGTCACATTTCACCACACAATCAAAAGAAGAAAATAAGAAATTATATTTTGCATGAAGCAAAAGCTTTTTTTTTAATGAAAATGACACATATTTCCATCAAAATAATTTATAATTTTAAACATATTTCCATTTCAAAATAAAATGTCACATTTCACCACAAAATCTCTCTCTCTCTCTC
>NW_015666612.1:204178-214484 GCF_001515625.1 Sinocyclocheilus rhinocerous
TATATATATATATAAAACAAAGCTTTTTGTTTTTGCTTTTTTTATGACAATTACTCATACATCCACCAAAATAAAACATTGGTCACATTTCACCACAAAATCAAAAGAAGAAAATAAGAAATTATATTTTGCATGAAGCAAAAGCTTTTTTTTTAAATGAAAATGACACATATTTCCATCAAAATAATTTATAATTTTAAACATATTTCCATTTCAAAATAAAATGTCACATTTCACCACAAAATCTCTATCTCTCTCTCTCTCTATATATATATGTATATATATAACAAAGCTTTTTGTTTTTGCTTTTTTTTTATGACAATTACTCATATTCCCACCAAAATAAAATATTGGTCACATTTCACCACACAATCAAAAGAAGAAAATAAGAAATTATATTTTGAATAAAGCAAAAGCTTTTTTTTTTATGAAAATGACACATATTTCCATCAAACTTATTTATCATTTTAAACATATTTCCATTTCAAAATAAAATGTCACATTTCACCACAAAATCTCTCTCTCTCTCTCTCTCTCTCTCTATATATATATATATATGTATATAAATATATAACAAAGCTTTTTGTTTTTGCTTTTTTTATGACAATTACTCATATTTCCACCAAAATAAAACATTGGTCGCATTTCACCACAAAATCAAAAGAAGAAAAAACAAGAAATTATAGTTAGCATAAATATTAAAAATATCTAAAAAAAAAAAAAAAAAAAACACAAATAATTTGCATACAAAATAATAAAGAAAATATATAAAGAAAACAAAGTGTTTCCCCCTTTTTTTTAATCAGAATGACAAACATTTAGACCAAAATAAAATATTGGTCACATTTCACCACAAAATCAAAATTAAATTTTTTAAAATATAAATATATTTTGCTTAAAGAAAACAAAGCATATTTAAGGACTACTCAAATTTTAAGAGACGTACTTCAATCAAAAATGAGGTGAAGTGTGTCATTTAACGTGAATAAAAACAAGGGCTTGAGGGGTAGACGTGTGTTAATGTTCACAAATGACACCCCTCCCCTCCATTCCTATCCCTCAAAGACTTGTTTTCGTTTGTTTTAAATAAAATATGGAGTCTATAGATTAATTTCCATAGACAATTACTGTGCTGTCATTGAATGAGTGCTAGTATGAAACTCTGTCAATGTTTCTTTTGTAATCGTTACAACTCGCTCATAAGGTCTGGGTCATTAACTAGCTCATTAAGCTGACTAACCAGACCAGTGGTGATTGCTTTCAAAGCACACAGTGCCACAAACATACAGTGACCAGACCAGAAAAGCCCAAACTGCCATCTAAAAAAGTAGTGTGATGTTTATCAATGCACAAATAATCAATACTGCATGATGCCTCAAGGTAACAAATGTGTTTTATTGCGTTTTATGTGGTTTATTTTATTCCAAGCACATAAAATGGCAATTAAATGGTTAATATCGAAGGGACGGCTTTGAATAAACCAATAACAAGCTTTTTCTTTGTCACTTTGTCCTGGCAGGCGTGTTCAAATCTTTTTCTGGCACTGTACGCCATGCGGAGGATGCATTTTTGCTCTGGAGATCTGCCCTCACAAAAGCTTTTCTCCTTCATCCAAAATATGATTCACATTGGCTGATGAGTAAACCCCATTTTAAAACATTTAGAGTCATATATATTATTTGTCATGAAGAATTGCTGAAATATATTTGTTGCCTTGAAGCAACATTGTGTGGGAGTGGAACAGATACGGATGCAGCTGTTATAGAGAATATTGCAGTTATCGTATGTTTTTTATTTATATTTAAATAAAAAGTATTTAGATTTACTTATATTTTTCAAATGATCCATTTATTCATATTCATTTCTTTAGGTAATTACTTTTTTTTAAGTCCTCCCAATTCCAAAATAAAACTTTTCTTATGCATGAAAACTGAAACTGAAACAGCAATATCATTCTAGGTTAATTTCAATAATTCTGTGAACAAGTGTAACATACAACAAACACAGCACTACCACACTGCTTATTCAAATGATCCATTTATCCATATAAATTATTTTTCGGTATTTACTTAATTTTTCTTGTGCATGAAAACTGAATCAAACATATTTTAAAAAGTTTTTTTCATAATGCATGCAACAGAGGGTTAATTTCTAGACATATTTCAAAATTTATGTGAAAAGTGTAAAATATCACACAGCGCTATTCTGCTCATTAAATTATCAATTTTTTCACATTAATTATTTTTCTGTATTTACTGTATTTTTAAAAGTCCTCCCAATTCCCATATATAGCTTAATCATGAAAACGAAATAAAAAAATTTTAAACGATTGTTTTCAAAATGCATGCAACAAAGGGTTAAATATTCCAGGTACATTTCAATAGTTTAGTAAAAATAATGTAAAATCACACAGCACTATCACACTGCTTGTTTAAATGATTCATTAATCCATATTAATTATTTTTCGGTATTTACCTTACAGTTAAAAGTCCTCCCAATTCCCAAATATAATTTTTCTTATGCATGAAAACGGAACCAACCATTTTTTTTAAATAATGCATGCAACAGAGGGTTAAATATCACTCTAGGTACATGTCAATAATTTAAAAAGTGTAGTAAAATATCACACAGCACTCATTCATAATCCTCTACATTGGAGTAAAACACTCACATATGCAACTAAATCTCACGCTAGCTGACTAAATAATGTCTGTCGTTAGCCCTGAATAATAAATCATTAAAAATGCATGTTGCCATGTTTTATTTCTGATTACTAAAGTTCTTTCATAAAAAATGTTGATTGCCTGATGCTTCTTAAAAGTTTAGTTCGTTGTTATGCTTTCAAATGATATAGCAAATGTATTTCAATTTCAAATGATTTATTGATACTAAAAAATTGACTAGCCAATGGCGATTCTATTGCCAGTGTGTACATCACTGTAAAAAATGACCGTGAATTTAATGGTAAAAGACTGTAAAAATGCTACAGTAAAATCCTGTTAAATGGTTAACGGTAAATTCCCCTACTATATACAGTGAAAAACAGTAGAGGGTTGATTCAGTAATCTGTTCTCTCCCAAATAAATATGTCTGCTGAAGTCAGTGAATTGACTTCAATGGGGTCTATAAATACGTTGATTTCAGTAGTGCAAAGATCAGTGTTCACTGGACCAGAGGCTCTAAACACGTGGCTGGATGCTGTGCATCACTGGGAGTCTATGAGAGCATCATGAGCACTATTTGCACCAAATCACCTGATTGTTTATTGGACAGTGACGCTTGCATTGAAGTATTTTCCTCCTAAGAAATCCGGAAGCTTCTCTATTCAACGATTGATTGAGTTTTAAAAGAAATGTAGCAAAAACTGCCAGTGATATATAGTAGTCAACATTTGAATTGGATCAAAGAAGTTCATCAAGTTCATCAAAGACAAGAACGGTTATTGTTTTGGTTTTAGAAAAGGTTTTGATCCACTTCAAATGTTGACTATACTGTAGATGACTGACAGTGTTTGAAATTAAAAACTCCTCACAGTCTGGAGATGCAGTTAGTTCAAGTCTGTCACAACACATTCGGGTCAGTGCTCATAATCTTATCTTTTGCCTGCTGGCATTTGTAAATAATGCAAAAATGCAATTCTGAGCTTGGTCAATTATTGGCATCAAGTATTGTCACCGTTTAGTTTGAGAGGCAGCAACACTGAAGACACCAAAAAATATATAAAATTGGTTGAAGAACAAATGTTGCAATATAATAACTGACAACTGCGCTTCATCACTCTTCACACGATCAGACCACATACTGTAACGCCATCAGTCCTGTTGCATTTGGTACCCACAGTTCACCTCTAGATGTCACTGCTCTGCTCTTGAAATGGAGAAATCGTGACACATTTAAGGCTTAAATATCACTCACATTCATGTCAGCTTTGACTTTCAGCGTATCAAACTGTGATATCCCATCAATTCCCATTCCTGGTGCAGTTGTGTGGAATAATAATATGGTGCTTTTGAGAATATGAACCCCTGACAGCAGGTTCAGGAGTTCAATTGCTGGCAACAAAACTACAGAGTGAAATTAAAATGTTAAAAATGCACCCTCCAGCGAACGAATATGATAAAAGCAGTAGGGCTAGGCGATACGACCGTATATTTATAATCATGTGGCTATCAGTAGCAGGACTGCCTTACATTATTTAAATGCGACAGTGATGGAAAAACACAGAATATTGTGAAAATATTCTGCTCTCGGATTTCATCAAAAATATCTTAATTTGTGTTCTGAAAACTGAACGAAGGTCTTACATTATTGTGACTTAATTTCTCACAATGTGTCTTTATATCTCACAACTGTCACTATATATTTAGTTGTTCCTCATAATTGTGATTTATTATCTCACAATGTGCCTTTACACAGGTATGCCTTTACACAATTGCAAGGTTATTTATCGCAGTTGAGAGTTTATCTTCTGTGATTGTGATCTTATACCACTTTTTATTTATTTGAAACTTTATCTCACAATTACATGTTTTTGGTCATACCACCCCTCCCTAAGAAGATCAACAGATCATTCCAAGGGAGGAAAAGAGCGTGTTTTAAATCACATGACATAAGGATGCAGGTGCACGGTGCAATCACCTCAAAACGACGCTTTCTCCTTCCAGCACGGTAATGTTGTCGGGCAAGTGTCCGAACTCGGCCGCCTGAGCACCGGTGGGCCCTGCCAAAGAAAACGAGAGAGGAGAGACAGTGAGCATACAGCAGTTATTCCAACAACAGAAGGTCCACTCCATCCCCGAGTCCCCCGGGCGGCAGGACGCCGGGTACTGAGTACCTCATTGATCCTGGTCAGGCAGGATTTGTTTTTGTGGTTTGCTTAGTTATTTGCAAGGAGAGAATAATAAGACCGCAAAACGACAGCATGGAGCCATCAGCGCTGACCGTCAGAGGGCTTGAATAATGATTGGGTTCTGGCCCGCACGCCGCCTGGCCTTGCACTCGTCGAACAGACCCGATAATGAGCCCGGGGAATAGGATTCGCACGGAAGCGGCAGAGCGTGAAATGAAGGAACCGCCACTGCAATGGGAACACACACACACACTCGTGCATGAGCGCTGTCACTTGTGTACAAACATGTACACGTGCGCTTTCATATGCACAAATCAAACTACACACTGGGATACGAACAAACCGGGACATCAGAGGAAATGTGAATTTGCTCGGGCTGTTTGCAGGTGGCACCAACAACGTCAAATTCCTTTTTAGTTTTCAAACGCCATTCTTGTTCTTATCTATGTAGGGTGTGCAAAATACGCTCCAATTTCCTCTGCAAACAGAGATTAGTGTGCTATCGGCACTCTCTCGGCGTGGCTCCGTTGCTAGCCACGTCAATGCTGCCAAATGCCAGCGTGGCACCGTCTTCGAGTCCTGCTCATAATCCCTGTCCTTAATATCTGCTGGCCAATATTGGGTCATCCTGCCTTCGGGGTTTAATATACACAAGTGCAGTCAAGAGTTAAGAAGCACCCGGAAGGTCTGGGTGTTCAATGCGCAATGTGAAGCCCAGTGAACCAACGGCTTGCCAAGTGTGAGTGGAGAGGGAGGAAGACAAAAGGAGACATGCGGCATGTGATGGCCAAGCGCTGCAGTAGCCCCTCACTGCAGAACAAAGATCCAGGGGGCGGGGTTGGATCCACATCTAGGGGGTGGAGATGGGTGGGTCGCTGGGCTTTTTTAATGTGAGACAAAGCCATGGCGGAGGCGCTCCAAATTGCACAGAGTAATGAAAAGAAGCATGGGCTCATTGGGCTGCATTGTCATGGTATCGTACACAAATTGCATAAAGCTGCTTTGCATTATCCGCTGAAGTGACCAGCAATGACATTGCTAAATTAAGTTTTCTCGACTTGCGGCACACAAGGGCACGGACTGATTTAAATCAGAGTAATTGCTTAATCATCTTTCATTATTAATCATTCCTTTTAAAGACAAGTGCTTCAGTTTGGCCTGCGCAGGCATGTGCAAATATGAGCTAGTATGATTTCTGCAGTATGTAGTATATAGGCCATGCACACAATTTTCTGTACCCACGCAATCTATTAGCAATAAAAATGATGGTTGATAGGCCTATTGCATTTGCAGTTCATTCATCACATTAGAAATTGAGTTTTAAAGGAGTTGTTCACTCAAAAGTGAAAATTTGCTGAAAATGTACTCACCCTCAGGCCATCCAAGATGTAGATGAGTCTGTTTCTTCATAGGAACAGATTTGGAGAAATGTAGCATTGCATCACTTGCTCACCAATGGATCCTCTGCAGTGAATGGGTGCCGTCATAATGAGAGTCCAAACAGCTGATAAAAACATCACAATAATCCACAAGTAATCCACACCACTCCAGTCCATCAGTTAACATCTGGAGAAGAGAAAAGCTGCATGTTCGTAAGAAACAAATCCATCTCTAGGATGTTTTTTTTTTTTACTTCAAACCATTGCTTCTGGCTAAAATATGAGTCCTCTATCCATTATATTACTTTCTCCAGCGAAGAAGTCATCTCATTTGAATCAAGAGAGAAATCTGCACAGACCAAACACCATTTACAAGCCAAAACAGTCCAAAACAGCTCTAAACAAATGTGAGAGACAACAGGAGATGGATTTTTTCACTGGAGGAAGCGTTATTATGGATTATGGACTCGTATTTTAAGCAACAGTTTAAAGTTAAAACCTCTTCATGATGGTTTCTTACAAACACGCAGATTTCACTTCTCAAGATGTTAACTGATGGACTGGAGTGGTGTGGATTACTTGTGGATTATTGTGATGTTTTTATCAGCTGTTTGGACTCTCATTATGACGGCACCCATTCACTGCAGAGCATCCATTGATGAGCAAGTGATGGAATGCTACATTTCTCTAAACTTGATGAAGAAACAAACTCATCTACATCTCGGGTGGACTGAGGACGAGTACATTTTCATTTGATAAAATTTTTTTGGGTGAACTATTCCTAAATTGAGAGCATTGCATTGTGGGATATATGACATGCAATGTCTATACATACAGACATTCTGCATACTGTGCACAGTATATGTACTATATACAGTACTGAGAAGCATATTAGTATGCATTGCAAACAGCCTATGAGTGGCACTTAAAAAACTAAATAAATCATCAATTTATTAATTACATGAAAAAATGTAAAATAAATGTAAAATAAAAAGTGCTGTTTTTTTAATTGACAGACATAGCTATATACAAATAAAAATGTTAATTTTATTCATATATAAAGATATGGTTAGATGCAACAATAAAACAATTTTAAAAAGCATTAGCCAACTGCTTTTCTATATCTGCTTGCCAATCGAGTAAAAACGCCAGTAAACACGAACGGGCCCAAGACACACTTTGCATTACATTATACTAAATAAAATGCATCACAGATAATATCTCTGGCTCTTATCAATTGAAAAATTACTAATTTATTCCATCAGAGAACACTAATGTATTGTATACTGCTGTATCTTACAGCATGACAAACCCAACATGACCTTCAGTTTCAAGTGTGATGAATGAGTTTTACAGAAGCACTTTTTTAATAAAATCTTTTTGACATATTTGTTCCGACAGTCAAAAATGAAGACATTTAAATGCAAAATAACCATATCTATTTCCAAGATCTCTAAAATTAACTCTCTAAAATTAAAAATGCAACTTGATGTTATGTAGCAGCAAATCAGCATACCACATTTTCCAATGCATATTTAAATAGCATGCAACACATAGTATTCACTGTGCAGTTATTGCAGTTATTGGCACGCAAGTATTGCATTCTGAACATTTCTGAAATTCTCTGGCCTAAAAGCACATTTATTTGCTATGCACTTCAGGATGCAGGATGCATTTTCCTCCCACTCTCAGAAAAGCCAAGGTACCTTCTACTGTTGCGCTTTATTCTTAATGCATGAAACAACCTTGTAGACGTCCT
Source organism: Sinocyclocheilus rhinocerous (assembly GCF_001515625.1). Classification (NCBI taxonomy): domain Eukaryota; kingdom Metazoa; phylum Chordata; class Actinopteri; order Cypriniformes; family Cyprinidae; genus Sinocyclocheilus; species Sinocyclocheilus rhinocerous. The sequence continues at coordinate 212,166 of NW_015666612.1, forward strand.
GGCAAATAACAGCACAGTTCAATGAAACGAGCATTAAACTTAAAGCATTGAGGGTTATTTTTCTCGTTTTACTCATTTCCGTTTCTTCTCTTTACACACGCGCACACTGGAATACTTTGCATCAAACGGATGATGCATGCACACTGTAAAGTCCCAATGCATTGTGGGGAAAGTTATAAAACAGAGGGGGTTATTCCCTATTCCCTTTTCAATTCTTATCTTCACAGCTCAATTGGCACCTCAGATTTTAATACCTGGCAGGTTCTGCTCCCCAGCCTGGCGTTTTATATCTCTAGCTGGGTCAACACTCACACGCCACATGCACAAATATGCTTGATTATGAAGTGCTCCATGCTATTTTCGCTCTGTTGTGCAAACCACATCGGTCTTTTCCCAGGGTGTTCCCTGCAGAAATGAGACGACGAACCAGATTTGCTTACTGGGATAAAAGAATATTTTGGGGCAGCAAGGAATCCAAATTAGAGTAACATATTACAGGCAGAAAAAAAATCACATTAACTTGTAGTCTAAGATCCAAAATCACTATAGAAACGAGGGTGAGTAACTATTCCTTTAAAAAGACTGCGGAAATGTACCAGATATGTACAATACAATGTAAAACAACAGTGTAGATAGGCAGATTTAACCGTAGTATAAATGTGAGGGCAATCATGGATGTGCTATAGGATCCACAACATCAGAGTTTCACCATCTCAGAGCTGTCAAAATTCAATCTAGATCCCTATGAACCGAAGACAGCATGTGAAAACAGCTGTGAAAGATTCAGTACAAAGTCGCCATCTTTCAAAGAGCGTCCACCTGATTGACATATAAAAGAAACAGACCAAAGTTGTTCATTTTACGGCTCTATCTCGAATTTTATGAAGGATTGTAGATTATATACATATAAAACTGTTAATTTAATAAATATAAAAAAATGCAACAAGTAATAAAATATTTTTAATGCAACTTTTATATTGCATTTCAAAAAAACATTTGTCAACTCATTTTTAAGGTAATCAGTGAAAAAAATAATTTGACAGTTTATTTTTCCCCGAAATAAATATACATAGTTATATACATATAAAACTAATTTACATAATGTTTAGTTAAATGAAAAAGATAATAAGATATTTTTAATGCAACTTTTATATTGCATTTTAAAAAAGCATTTGCCAACTGTTTTTAATCTATTAGCCAATCAGTGTGGGGCATATATATATATATACAGTATATATATATATATATATATATATACACACATACATACATACATACATACATACATACATATTATTTGACAGTTCATTTTTTCAAAATAAATATACATAATTATTTACATTTAAAAGTGTTAATTTATTTAATGTTTACAAAGTGTAGTTAAATGTAACAATAAATAATAAGATATTTTTAAAATGCAACTTCTAAATTGCATTTTAAAAAAGCATATGCCAGCTGTTTTTATATATCCATTAGCCAATTGGTTAAAAAAATAATAATAATAATTTAACCCTCTACCGCATGGTGTAGCCATATGGCAACATACTCGTTGTGTTAATTTCCTTGCCACTGTCTCTTTAAGAGAACATTCTCATTTTTTTTTGTTGGAAAGAGAAGACCTTAGTTTAGCCAGTGATGTGCTTTGATTAAGTCACATGACATGCAGTTTTTTTTCTGTGGCGAGATTTCTGACAGACTGCCGTCTCTTGTCGTCAGTAACAAACGTCAGTAACAAACAAGGACCAGTCCGTGTCACTTCTACAAAAAAATCTAAAACATCACTGTTATGATGTTATGATGACATATTCACCTCTCAAAAAAGTTTTTATAAAATTCGTTTTTGGTAAATCATTCAAATGTATGTGTTGCCAAGCGGCAACACTGTGCAATAGTGGAATGACATTATTACAATAGTTTAGCTAGCTAGCAAGGTCAGCTGCAATCTGTTAAGCTGTAACAATAACAACATTAATACTAGTGAAATAATGTTGATTAGTCGTATGTTAATGGCATTTGTATTATGGATATAATCAAATTGAAATGGCAATTTTACTTTTGATTAAATATGAATACAGGTAACATTACATCAGTGAGCACGGCCATATTTTATGGCAAGGTAATTAAGAAAAGGGCAGAACTGGTTCTTCCTGCAGATGAAAAAACTGCTTTGTGAAGTTTCATACATAAAAAAGGTGTGGGGGGGCTCATGTTCAAAGTCTTCCTCTCAAGAGATTGCATAATGCTGAATTTTCATGAACTGCAATGTTTTTGGTTTTATGTCAGTGTTTTATGATACATTATATACAGTATTATATTTGT
>NW_015666612.1:214672-220355 GCF_001515625.1 Sinocyclocheilus rhinocerous
GTCACCCGCCCGTGACGTCCCGCTCAGCTATTGGACTGATTTCACATGTTATTCAGAGCGTGGTCACAGAAGGCGTTCCCCTAGCGTTTCCGACGCAGCGTCTCGTTCCCTCGAGGAACTAGGGTTACATACGTAACCTGAGACATTTTATGTCAGTGTTTTATGATACATTATATACAGAATTATATTTGTTTTAACTGTATAAATTTGCAGTTTAAATAATATTCATGAAAAATGAAATTAAAACAATTATGGACAGGTGCACAAATAATATCTCTGCTGCTTAAAAATTAAACAATTATTAAAAAGAAAATGATGATTGATTTGCCAGAGAACACAAATGGACACTATTGGCCAATATTTTCATTTTCAGTGTGAAGAATGAACCGAAATAATTTTTAACAGCATTTTTTTTTTTAGACTGACAAACAAGATGCAAAATAACAATTTATTAACAAGGTAATTTGTGCATAATGCATAGTGACAATAAAGTGATTTGATTTGAATTGTACAGCAATACAAAGAAAGAAAGAAAGAATTTGAACAATTAGGACTAACTAAACTGAAACTGAAAGTCACAATACAAAACAAGATTAAAAGACTAGTAAAGCGTCAACACTGCAACAACCGTGGAGCCGCAGAGAGCCGAAACAGCATGAACATGCAGTTTTCACAGTAGCAGCTACTTTCTCCAGATCATTAACACCATGTTGCAGCTCTGGTGTTCATTCAGCAGCACTTACATTTCATCTCTTGGTCCAACAACTCAAAGCTCTCTTTAGCTCTGTCCTTCAAAGTTAAATGTCTTCCTAAAGTGTCTCACCCGTGTCTAGAGACACCCTCAGTATCCTTTAACTGTTCACTGGGCCTAAAACAGATGCATCATTTGCTGGGTTTGGAGCTTCGCCTCATGGAGGCTTCGGGGCTTGATTCCCTGAGACCTGTGGGACATTAATTCAAACATGATTTGTATCCCCTTGACTTTTACATGCTCTCGTTTGTAATTGCACTTGCTTCTGGCACAAAGTTATTAACAAAAGCGTGCTGGAGTTCGACGGCGGAGAACCGCTGCACCTTTGTACTGCACATCTATTGCTCACTGACCTTGATCATCAAACATACACTGAAACTTTTGAAAGCCAAACCATCACGAACGATGAGGATCTAGAGAATATAATAAACGCGTGACAATAACCTGCTGAAAACAGTATCGGGAGGAAAAGTATGAAGTAATTATATGATGTATGTATGTAGTAATTAAAGTATGAAGTATTATATTTTTCGCCCCGATTGCCAGTTATATTATCAGAGGTTGGGACGGGTGATATAACCAAAATACTGGTTATAAATACAAAAATACTTTATAGTAACAATATACATTTCGAAAAAGCTTTTTGTTGTTACACACACACACACACACACACACACACACGCATATCTATGGACATATCTATTTTGTGAATTATCCAAAAGAGAATATATAAAATATAAATTTATATAAAAAAATATAAATAAATAAGCTTTACAAATAAGAAATTAATTAATCTCATTTGAATGTTTTGTATTTGTTTTTATTTTATACATATAAAAAAAACAAAAAAAACATGTGGAAATAACTATATAATGAATCAACCAAAAGAGAATATATAAAATATATAAATATATAAAACAAATAAATAAATATATAAATAAATACAATTACAAATGCAAAATAATGCATGATTATTTTTTTATTTATTTGTATTTTTATACATATTAAAACAACATGTGGAAATATCTATTTAGTGAATCATCCAATATATAAAGAGACATAAAGTATGTACATATATAAATAAATAACTTTACAAATGAAGGTATATTACCTAATGACATCTTCATTATTTTTTTATTTTTATTTATTTTATTATTAAAATTGTTAATTTTAACAGTTTCATTGTTTTGTTAATTTCTGCCTCTCCTGAATTGCAATATTACAGTTGACCAAAAGTCACTGGGGTGGCATGGCAAAAGACCACAGCAAAAAATTGCTAAAAAGACGTGAAGTGGGTGTCATACCGCAACCAATTAAATATTTACAGAGGCTCTTCCTTCTGACACCTTGATGATGAAGAAAGGCAGTCCAAAATTATCAGATGGTTGAAGCCTGAGGCTGGAGCGGGTTAAACATTAACTGGCAGATAGATCCATTTTTTCCACGTCTGATCCCATTAACTCCGGCTGGGCCGTGTGAAGCCCCCTCCGCTCTCAGCCGAGTTCAGATCGTGGCTTCATACCTGCCCTTTGGCCTCCTGTCACATCCACAGCACCGCGGCGCACTGACTTCAACCACCTGGTCACCGTTTACTCAAGAACAAGACCGATCGCTCTGAATTTCACATGCAAGAAGGGAGATTTGAGCTTCCTTACTGAAAAGACAGCATGCCTGGTTACCACCATTACCACTAAAAGGAATAGTTCAGCCAAAAATTCAGTCATTATTTAAAGCAGAGAAGAAGATTATCAGTGAAAAATGTTGTCTGTTTCTCACATAAAACTATCATATGACTTAAGATGAACTGTAATACAGTTGGATAACATTTATGGACAATTTATTTTCATGTTAACGTCAATAACTGATCAAAGGCAGACATTATAAATACAGTACTGTATATGTGACCCTGGACCACAAAACCAGTCATAAGGGTCAATTTTTAGAAATTGAGATTTATACATCATCTGAAAGCTGAATAAATAAGCTTTCCATTGATGCATGGTTTGTTAGGATAGGACAATATTTGGTCGAGATACAACTATTTGAAAATCTGGAATCTGAGGGTGCAAAAATATTGAGAAAATCTTCTTTAAAGTTGTCCAAATGAAGTTCTTAGCAATGCATATTACTAATCAAAAATTAAGTTTTGATATATTTACAGTAGGAAATTTACAAAATATCTTCATGGAACATGATCTTTACTTAATATCCTAATGATTTTTGGAATAAAAGAAAAATCTATAATTTTGACCCATACAATGTATTTTTGGCTATTGCTACAAATATACCCCAGCGACTTAAGACTGCTTTTGTGCTCCAGGGTCACATATAGACCTTTAAAAAAAAAAAAAAAAAACACTGAAAATTAAACTAAATAATTTGTATGCTAAAAGTGCAATTTAAGCATAACGAAATGATAATGAATAATGATATGATAAATGATAATGAAAAGTATATAAATAAATATTCCTATATCTGCTAGAGAAAATATAACATGCTTAATGCTGAAAATATAATCACAATCTCATAATCATTTGCTTTGGTTATAATCTTTTGCTGTCTATTTAAAGTAGTGCTAGATGACATTCTAAATCTTAAAATATGCAGAAAAATATGCAATAAATATCCAATACTGAATATACTATTAGACACCATTCAAAATTTTGGGTTTGTCATTTTGTTTTCTCTTCAAGGCTGCATTTATTTGATTACAAATACAGTAAAAACAGTATTATTATGAAATATTTGTATTATTATTTAAAATAACTTTTATATATGAATATGTTGTAAAATATAATTTATTGCTGTGATCAAAGCTGTATTTTCAGCAGCATTACTCCTACTTCTAATATGCTGATTTGCTGCTCAAGAAACATTTCTGATTATTATCAGTCAATGTTGAAAACATTTGTGCTGCTTCATATTTTTCAGGATTATTTGATAAATAGAAAGTTCAAAAGTAAAACATTTATTTGAAATAGAAATGTTAAAACATTCTAAAGGTCTTTAATGTTACTTTTGATCAATTTAATGCACCATTGCCAGAGTGGTTCATGGACTGAATTTGTTTAAACGGATCATTAATTCCACTTAGTTCACATCGTCTATTGACTTAGCTGGTGTCATGAGATACAGATTTGGCTTCGTTTGCAAACAGATTAAGGGATTTTGTACCTCATTTTACACACGCTTTTGTATTGATTACACGTGTAGTCTACCAGCCTATATGGTGCGTAAACCCACCGCGCAGTAAACACTGATCTTTCCTACTAAACACGTCATGCAACGTAATGCACGGTCCTGTTACCTGATGCTGATGTCTTCAATCTGTTCATGTAATGTCTACATACTGCTCAGTTCTCCGGATGCAATTCCCTCTCCACATATCCATCGATGCACAGCCCCACCACGAGGCAGAGAGACCGAAATCCGCTCGATAAACTCCAGCAGAGATCTTTACCATCGAACCTTCCAGCTCTGTCAGCGCAGAGGTCCGCATCCCCCAAGACCTGTCAGTTTTACCCCATTTCTATCTTGGATAAAAGCCCAAAACCCAAAGCATTCCGAGATCAATACATCAGTTAAACTGTTACCAGATTCACAGAAAACCTCACATGCTCCGGCCCAAAGACAAGGCCCCGCGGTACCACGCAAACACATCCGCGGCTCATTTTGACGGATTTGTGGAAAACGGTTTGAGTCTGTTTCAAAACAGCCAGATTAAAGTGAATGTTAAACGCATCAAGTCGCGCTGTCTGCTTGAAAAATGGAGCGAACAGAACGGAGTTTCTTTTTCTCCAGCCAAAGTGCTGAAAACGCATTGCAAATTGAATTTTTGAGCAAAAGCACATTCGTGCTCATGCTGGCATTTAGATCTCATTTGCCTTTTGTTTAATTTTTCTATGCTTAAGCGCTGTGGTGTGTCACAATGGAACGAGCTTATTAATGACTCCTGAACATGCGCTGAACGCTTCCCAATAATTGAATCTTTTGCTGCAAAACTTGTGACTATAGGAAATGCGGAACTGTAGGAAATGTTACAGAGAAATGGCCACCACTGAATAGATTTGATTTATTTTCATGTTAAGGCCGATTGCATATACTGTAACTGGATAGATGGATAGATAGATAGATAGAGCAGTGAGGTAATATATAGGCCTATACACAATATTTTGTGCAAAATACATGGCTGATAGCTATGGCAGATATTACAAAATAGTACTCCTTTAAAAAAAGAAAAGAAAATATTAAAAAGTAAAATGTGTGCTGCAAGTGAATTTGGGCATGAAAACATGATAATGTATGAGAAACCTTGCATTCCTATTGTTTGAATTGAAAATAAAGCTTAAATGCTGAAAACAGGCATTTCAAAATGCTCTTGAAGTGTTACATCTATTGCTATCCTTTTAATCTAAATCTTAAAATATGCAGAAACGATTAAAGGTAAATATCAGAAACTTGTTGACTAAAAGTGTTGGATATGTAACAAAGAAATGCTACCACTCAGAATGAATATGCATTTAGTTTATATTTATTTAGTTTGATTCATTTTCATGTTTTGGTCAATAACCTAAATGGTAAATGGCAAATATTATAAATAGTTCTGATTATTTATCATTACTTTTTCACTTCTTGATGCTTTTTAACCCTGTGCTGCAACAAATAAAGAGCAGTGCATGTGTAATTGATGCTTCATCATTCATATGCTGCCACAGAATGTAGTTTGATTATAAGTATATCAACCAGCTAAATAATATTTAGTTGCAGAATTTGGTAAGCTTTATCACTATTCCTCATCATCTTTAATTAATAAACAATACATGGTACAAACTAATTTATGACTTTTGTAATGAATCATGCACAATAAGAATGGAAAATAACTATTAATCGCGATTAATCGCATCCAAAATAAAAGTTTTTGTGTACATAATA
>NW_015666612.1:220570-230890 GCF_001515625.1 Sinocyclocheilus rhinocerous
TTAAAAAGTTGTAAATATTACTGTCCTTTGAGTGCAAGATGATAATCAAAATCTTAGAATATGCAGAAACAATTACAGGTAAATATCTGATATATGGGGCTGATGTACTGTGAGTGATACATTCTGAAAATAATAATAATAAATACATTAATATTTATCTAATATCTGATATTGCTGTCCTTTGAGTGCAAGGTGATAGTCTAAATGTTAAAAACCAGTACTATGTATTAAGAAAGTAAATCAATTCCATTTTGATTTCATGTTGACTTTGAAGTCCTATGCTACAGTTTCCTTAGCTCTTGGTCGTTACATCAGGCCCCACATCACTTCCTGTCTCAGCTGAACTAACCAAACATGCAGGATATATAGTGTACGCGTCCCAGTGGGTCTTCAGCAACCATCTTCTCTTTGACATTGATAAATGAAAGAAAATATATAAATGATATAATAAATTATATTAAAAAGTTGTAAATATTACTGTCCTTTGAGTGCAAGATGATAATCAAAATCTTAGAATATGCAGAAACAATTACAGGTAAATATCTGATATATGGGGCTGATGTACTGTGAGTGATACATTCTGAAAATAATAATAATAAATACATTAATATTTATCTAATATCTGATATTGCTGTCCTTTGAGTGCAAGGTGATAGTCTAAATGTTAAAAACCAGTACCATGTATTAAGAAAGTAAATCAATTCCATTTTGATTTCATGTTGACTTTGAAGTTGACTTTGACAGTTTCCTCAGCTCTTGGTCGTTACATCAGGCCCCACATCACTTCCTGTCTCAGCTGAACTAACCAAACATGCAGGATATATAGTGTACGCGTCACTGTGGGTCTTCAGCAACCATCTTCTCTTTGACATTGATAAATTAAACTTTCTTTCAGAATTATCTACCTGACACTGATGTGGAGCATGGCATGCTCATTCTGAATGCATGCTGCAGCGTGCATGTCTGGGCCGGCGCGCAGTGCCATGTCACGGGGAGAGAACGTGGGCGGAAGTGCCCTGCTCTGGGCATCTGGCGCCGTCCTTAAGGAGGAGAGACGGGGAAATGTGAGCAGGCCGGAGGGCGCGGGGCGGGGGAGGTTACGCGGGCTGCTACCCAGGAGTCTGCTCCGTCAGTTTAATTCGGCACTGGCGCTAAGAACAAAACCCGGTTACCTCGGGGAGAAGAAATCAACGAACACCTGCTTAGGAGAGTGAGAGCTCTAGGGTTTCTGGGAGGGGTGAGGAGCAGCAGCAGCAGCGGCGGCGGAAGCACGCTGTCAGACCGCGGTAAGAGAGAGAGAGAGATGAAGACGCGAGAGAATTAAAAAACCAAAGAGGGAGGTTGTGTTCGGAATAGCATACTAACATACTGCTCTTACTGTTTCTGCACAAACAGGACCAGAGCAAGCTGTGTGCAATACAGCATCCCACAATGCAATGCTCTTCATTTGACCTTCCATTTCCAGATTTTCAACCACAGGATAGCACACTTTAATATTAGCCTAAATATTTCTGCAGTTTTTAGGATGCATACTGTGTATAGTTAGCGAAATTTCAATATGCAAGTGCCAAGGTATGCAATTTTTGTCAAAATTTGTCGCAATGCATGCAATACTATATCCCACAATGCCATGCTCTTCACTTGACCTTCCATTTACAATATGACAAAATCCCCGGAAGTGACATAATTTTCAACCACAAGACAGCATACTATCATACTAACTGTGCAATTTCTGTAGTATACTGCGTACTGTGCATAGTAAGCAAGTTTTCAGTATGGATACAGTCCCAAGATGTGCAATTCTGTCAAAATGTGCAATTTGCCAAAATATGCAATAAAAAAGAGCTCAGTGCATTCAATACTATGTTCCCACAATGCATTGTGCTGAATTTGACCTTCCATTTCTAAGATGAGGAATGAACCGGACATGATTTAGACATGATTTTCAACTGTAGGACAGCATACTAACCTTACTATTTCTGCAGTATATATGATGCATACTATATGTATCTATATGTATTGTCAAAATGTGCAGTAAAAACAGTGCTCAGTGCATTCAATACTGTATCCCACAATGCAATGTGCTGGTCTTGGCCTTCCTTTTTCAATATCATTAATGAACCGTAAGTGACATTAGACATGATTTTCAACCGCAGGACAGCATACTATTAAAATACACATGCTATTTCTACAGTATATAGGATGCATACTGTGCACACTAAGAAAATTTTCAGTATGCATGTGAAGTTTTCATCAAAATGTGTAATTTGTCAAAATGCAGTAAAAAAAGAGCTCAGTGCATGTAATACTGTATCTAACAATGCAATGCTCTTCACTTGACCTTCCATTTCCAAGTTGATGAATGAACCAGAAGTGACATCAGACATGATTTTCAACCGCAGAACAGCATATTATAATACTATTCTTACTATCTATGCAGTAACTGTGCATACTGTGCATAGTAAGCACATTTTATGTATTCATAAAGTACCAAGGTGTGCAGTTTTTGTCAAAATGTGCAATAAAAAAGAGCTCAATGAGGGCAATACTATGTTCCCACAATCCAATGCACTGGATTTGACCTTCCATTTCCAGTATGACGAATGAACTGGAAGTGTTATTAGACATGATTTTCAATCGCAGGAGAGCATACTATCAGATTACTCTTACAGTTTCTGCAGTAGATATGATGCATACTGTGCATACTAAGGACATTTTCAGTATGCGCAAGAACCACAAAGTGCCAAATTGTGCAATAAAGAAAGAGCTCAATGCATGCAATACAGCATTCCACAATGTAATGCTCCAATTGACCTTCCATTTCCAAAATGACATATGAAACAAATGATATCAGACATGATATTCAACTGCAGGACAGCATACTATCATACTTATCTAACTATTTTTGCAGCATATATGATGCATCTTGTGTGTACTAAGCATATTTCAGCACACATTAAATGCTCAGATGTGCAGTAAAAAAAAAATGTGTTCAATATGTGAAATACTGTATCCCACAATGCAATGCATTGGACTTGACTCCAAAGTGACGAATGAACCATAAGTGACATCAGACATGATTTTAAAGAACAATACAGCATACTAGTATACTACAATTACTATTTCTGCAGTATATAGGATGCATACTAACACATTTTCAGTATGCATGAAGTACTAGGATGTGCAGTTTTTGTCAAAATGTGCAATTTTTGTGGTCTGAAAATACAGTTTTAGATGATAAAATGATGGTACTCAGCATGATGAGGTTATGTCATAATAATGTTGTATACTACCTTCTTAAATGTTAATCAGTGCAAAATGCATTGCATTTTAAAAATTGTATTGCAAATGTGTGCAATATTCAGTAAGTAGAAAAATAGTGTTCCATTTAAGTATGCATATAAAAAATTTTCATACTGTGCACATTATACTGTAGAAATAGTAGTATGCTATTCCAAACACGTGTTTAATTTTCATTCCACAACAGTGGCTTGTTTTTTATTTATTTTTTTTACTGCTGATCATGTCAGAGAGCAGAATAAAGCTCTTGAAGCTAATATTTATTCGAACCCTGAACATTCAACACTGATCTTCAACATAATTCTCTCCATAAAACTTCAAATACAAGCGCTGCCACTCCAGAAGCCTGTCTGAGCTGTGAGAGTTTCCTGGCTGCCTTCCACACTACGCACTTGTGTTGTTGTTGTTGTTGTTTGCTTCTGCCTTCTGCCGGTTTTGTTTTGCATGGATGAGACGAAACACTTGGCGTTGCGACGGCGGCTCAGTTACACAAGCGCACTTCCCTCAATGACAGCATTAGCTAGTACACCAATTCAGGTCCTCGTGGTCCTCGTAAGACAGCCGTCGAGAGGCATATTTTTGGTCTTTGCTTTCGAGGCGAAGACGCATTAAAGGGCAGCAATCGATGGAGAGCTGTTTAATCTGCTTTCAGAACCTGGCTTAGAGTGGCTGGGCAATTGGTAGATCACAATTTCTACTGCACCCGTCTTTCGGACAAGAGACGTATCAATGTCTCACAGCCTGGTCGCGGATTTGCACAGAAATCTACTAAAAGTATTTAGTATCTCTTATTTACATCGTGTTTTCATTGTGTTAGTTATGATGAGTTCGAGTTCATTTTTCGATCATTGCATCGTGTGCTCAGTAGACTTGACTGTGTTTTACTCAAAACTGTAAAAGTTTGAGACAGTTCCACATACAATGATCATTTCATATGCAAAGATGTTAGCCAGTCACAGCAGTGATCGTTTCTATTGAGTCTCACAGCAGACATGCCCCGTTCAAATCAGAGGCTAAATTAAAGGTAGAAAATGGCTATTTCTATCTAAATTACGATTGCTTTTTGAGGAAAAAAAAGAGAAACTCAGGACAAATCATAAAAAAATAAATAAAAATGCATTCCATGACCCCTTTAAAACACCCAAATGACTAACCTCAGACAACAAATAATGGATTGTGTGTAATTATGCACATGATGAGATTTTGTGCCCACCACTTCATAAAATAACTCACGGCAGGATGGATCTAATAAACAGGAAGCGTGTCCAATTGTCAAACAGGAGTTGCAATTTAGTTGTTGTATTTCATGCGCTTTGATTTGTCATTTTTCATGTTTTGCTGAATAGTCGTTGCGGTTATCAATGGAGAGAGTCACACTAATAAGCTCTCTGACACAAGCTCCATGGTTTGTTTTCCATTTGAGTGAAATCACGAAATAAAATGCAAACAAATTAGAAACCGTAAAAAACAAATGCTGATCAACTGGATGGCAGATTTCATCATTTTTATGGAATAGCACACAATATGCTGCAACCTGGCAGAAATCAAAGAAATAAACGTCCTGTGGATGATTTTATGGATAAAAGCATCTGCTAAATGCATGAATGCAAACTTTGTATGTTCAGGATTGGCTGAAATGTCTTTGGAGGCGGGGTTTGCTCTCGTAAAAGCAAAGAAAACATTCCTGTGATTCACTCACTTTCATCTAGCTCTTGTGATCAATTCCTAGTGTTTTATGCACCGTTTTATGCATTTTTCATTCAATTTGGAGTAAAATAGACTTTTTTTGGCTGACATATCTAATATTGAGTCAATAAAGATGTTTAAAAATATATCTAATTAATACGGTTCATTTATCACTGAAAATGGAAGGTCAAGTTGAGTGCATTGCACTGCAGGATACAGTGTTCAATGCAGTTTGCTTTATTTAGGCATATCTAGTAAATGACTCGGATATGCATATAAAAATGTACATACTGTAGTGTACACGTATGTATTATATAGAAATATATTCAAGCAGATTTTGTTATAAACACAAATACAGTATATAACACTCCAATGCTACTATCAGAGCACTATGGTAATTCACAAAACAAGCAGTTGTAAACACTCACCCAAACCCATTTTGCCCACTTTTACTGATTGGCTAAATTATCCAGACAATTATATCATAAATGCAATGCATGCTGGGTAATGTGCAGGACTACAGTATGTTATTCTAAACATGGCCATGAATTTCACAGTGTTAGATCTAAGCATCGGAAAATAAAGTTTTGCAGTAACTATAGAAGAACTTTTTTTTTAAAACAAACAAGAAAGAAGTGCTAATAAATAATGCACAGTTTATTTCAATCTCAAATTAGAGGCTGTAAAATATCAGACTCATGTATTTCATCAGTCTGAAATGAGTAATATTAGTGGATGTTTGATGAATCCTGCTCTAAAAATGTCAATTCATTTTCTATTGGAGTTGAGCAGGATTTTGGGAACAGCTTGCAATGAGAAATAGCCAATTTCATGCAAAGATGCAAATGAAAAGTGTGCTTATCAAAATTGTTTTAATTGCATGCTCAATCCATGATAAAACAAATAAATGCATGAAAATTAAAACCATTTTCTTCTTTACAATTGCAGTTAAAATGGTGCAGTTATAATAAAATAATATCTGATGCTTTTATTTTATTTCTGCCCATGCACTTCTAATCTCGCTCTGGTTCTTTACACAACATGTCAGAGTAGTCAGTGCATGCATTGTTTTCTGTCTGCTGTGAAGGAGAATCAACACTCAGCATTTGAGACAGTGTTTCCCATGATAGTGATTCCTGTAAATACATTTATGCTGCTTCTGTGTATTAAAACTGTGTAAAAATATACACTAAATATATGTTGTAAACAGTGAAGCTCAATGAAATATATTTTTGAATTTTATTTCTGAATTTTTATATGCAAAAATATATTTCAAAATGGGGCAAGAAAATACATTTCCAATCTTACATTACCCTATTTTTAGACTAAATTATTAAAGTATTTTTATTTACATTTATAGTATTTGCATATATATGGTATTTTTTGGAACATTGTAAAGAATGTTACTTGCTGAATTTTATTCAAATGTGTTATATGTTCACACGCATCATAGACAACAAATAAAGTTTTTTTTTTCCCTCAGATGCAACATATTGCAAATGTATTTTCTTGGATTTAAATATATAGCTTTAAAAATATATACCTATATTTTTTAAATATATTTTTAAAACATACAAAAAATGGCCAAAAATACATTGGTAGAAAATATATTTATGTAAATATATTTCAAAACACATATATATATATATTTAGTTTTTTAATGTTTGGAATTATATTTTTTAAAAAATATTTGAAAATATATGTAATTTTTTTTTTTTTTCCTCTTTGGGTATAAGCATTTTAAAATGCAATATAATCGTTGAAATCTGATCATGTAATCCAAATTACATATAATCAGCAACTACACAGCACTGGCTACCATTATCTTTGCAAGTGTTCTGGAGGATAAATGATAAATCACATCTTGATAAGACTGAAATCAGATTTGTGGGTTGTAAGTCCTATTTCTAATGCTGTTCTTTTGCACTTTTGCAAGACATAAGTTGGAAATTCTGACTTTCTAAAAGGAATATACCAGCAGGATTCTCCTTTGGTGGAGAGCCATTTTTAATTCTGGCCTCTTTACTTTTTAATTCTCCATTTTCATGTGTCTAAATGACAAATCCTTGAGACTTTAGCATGCTTTTAGAAGTGTCAAGTGCCCAGAAGCTCCTCAAGTGTGCGCCATGCGGTTAAAGTGGGTTTAAAAATAAATGAACAACAGACGATGTTGTGATTTATTCTGGTGTTGGCTCGAGGCAGAGGAGCTAACGTGACCGTTCTGTCATACATCAGTTGGTCCTTCATCGGAAATATCTCCACAGATTTACGGGAGGTCGGATTAACTTACCATCTGACAGCTCCTATTAAACTCTGATATTACGAGCCCGAGGGTTGCCTGTGAGCGTTTAATCAATTCTTAAGTCCGACATGACTCTCTCAAACCCAAATCTGCTCGACTTCGGTAAGGGCCATGTCCATATCGCCCTTATGCTGTGCTGTAGTGTAAGTGTGTGATGTTAATAGCTGCTTGTGAGAGCTGTGGGCAAAAGAGACCATGTCTGCTCTTCCTTCTCTTCTGGTAATGAGAAATCAGCCTAACTGCTTCTTTCAAACAGTTCGACTGTGTTCAGAATGCAATACAAAACTTACTATTTAATGAATATTGCTCAGTTTATTGCAACATAGCTTATTGGAAAAACATGCCACTATCTAAATTCATGCTATGCATTTGTAAAAACAAAAACAAACAAAAAAAAACCTTCCACTACGAGTCATAAGGAATCATTACCATTTTTTAAATATTTTTGATCTTCTGCTCACCAAGGATGCATTTATTTGATCAAAAATACAGTAAAAACAGTAATATTGTGAAATATTTTTTTATAATTTAAAAGAACTGCTTTCTATTTTAATATATTTTAAAATGCAATTTATTCCTGTGATCAAAACTGAATTTTCAGTATCATTACTCCAGTCTTCAGTGTCACATGATCCTTCAGAAATCATTCTAATATGCTGAATTGCTGCTCAATTACTGGAGCTCAGTTATTAATAATGGTTCTTATTATCATCACTGATGAAAATTTTTGCTGCCTAATATTTTGAGAAATCTGTGATGCATTTTTAGTTCAAAAGAACAGCATTTATTTAAAACACAAATTGTTTGTAACATTTTAAATGTCTTTACTGTCACTTCTGATCAATGTAATGCCTCCTTGCTGAATAAAAGTATGAATTCACTTAAAAAATCTTTCGTGCACCAAACATTTTGAATGGTAGTATGTTGCAGTTTCTACAAAAAATATGAAGCAGCACAACTGTTGTCAACATTGATAATAATCAGAAATGTTTCTTGAGCAGCAATTCAGCATATTAGAATGATTTCTGAAGGATCATGTGACACTGAAGACTGGAGTAATGATGCTGAAAATTCAGCTTTGATCACAGAAATAAATTACATTTGACTATATATTCAGATAGAAAACAGCTCTTTGAAAGTGTAAAAATATGTCACAATTCTTTACAGTGTTTACTGTATTTGTTATCAAATAAATGTAGCACTGGTGAGCAGAAGAGACAAAAAAAACCTTAAAAAAAAAAAACCTTAAAAAAAATCAATATAATGCACGTTTACATACAATTCACTGCAGCTTCTAGCTGAAATGACCACTAGTGGCTGTAAAACACTTTTATTCCTTTTTTTTTTACACAAATTATGATTATGAGACAGAATTATGAGACAGATTATTGACTGATAAAGACTTATTTTCATATTCACAATACTATGCTATGACCTCAAAACACATTTACCAGCACATGCAATACATACAACATAATGCTGAAATACTAAAAGCATGCTATTCTGAAAAGTTGTCATAATTTCGTCATATAGCATGTTTTCTGGCGTCCCGGCGGGGCACATTACACGCTCTAGCACGTTCTAATAAAGCCATATGCAGGCCCATATTGCTGTTTATTATAGCTTTTTCGGTTACGTTACATTAATTATGGTGCTTATTGTAATTTCATATGTTCCAGTGGAGTTCGTTGCTCCCACCCTGATTAGTGTTCAGGCCACGTAATGTCCTCAGCGCTTTTACTGAAAATACCACTGTGACAAATATTGATTTGGTCTTAGACATAATGCCTACATTACAGCAGTGCGCCTAATACAGATATGTCTCATGTGTCTTAAACAACAACTTAAACAAGAATCAACTTCTACAGCAGAAATTATTCAGCTCATAACAACGTAAAGTCAATTGGGTTATAAATTTAATCTGCATTCACAGCAAACAATACATCTCTGTTTTGCATTTAATAAACTGCTATTAAATTCAACACAAATCCACTTCTGCAATGAAATTCAGCGGGGAAAAAAATATAGGATAAGGTTTGATTTCATCCACTGCAAGTTCAATGGATTGTGAAAGTGGTCTCGATATGACCATATAACGAAAAATAAGAAAAACTGATGACATCAGCTGAAAAGAAAAAAATCGAGAGGAAAAAAGAGAAAATATATGAAGACAAACATTTAACATTCTGAAGAGCACATGCATAATAAGATCAGGATCATGTATTTTGGACTTAAAAGGAGCTATTCTGATTTCATGTTGATTTTAAAATGTGTGTTGTTAAAACTATTAAGTTTAGATTTATTTATGTTGCTTATTTGTTAGAATTTATGCTATTCTGTGCTTAATCCTGTAAAGTCTGGCATATGAAATAATAGAAAAAATATTACATATATAATAATAATACCTATAAACATACCTTTGCCACTCAAATCTGGACTGCATTTCCCATAATCCAATGCCTGGTTGTTTTCACTTGTTTCTTATTACCTCTGCCTAAATAAGCCCTGCGTTTTCTCTGTCACAAGTCTTGCCAATTGTTACTCTGCAATTCTGAGCATTCTCCCTGGCTTTATGTCTCTTGGTTTTTGGATTTCTTGCCTGTCTCTTGGATTACCCTTTTGCCTGTATTTTCTGCCTTGTTGCTTGTTTGGATTGCTTGCCTGTGTATTGACTACTTGCTATTGCTAGCCTTTCCAAAATCGCCTAGCCTACCTTTAAGTATCAAGAACAGGCTTTTAAGCAACCCAGTCTCATAAAAATACGCACCTCTGTGTACTTTTCTGCAACACCGTTTTTACGTACCTTACTGCACGTTTCGCCGCAGTTTCAAAGATAAAT
This sequence comes from Sinocyclocheilus rhinocerous, assembly GCF_001515625.1. Classification (NCBI taxonomy): domain Eukaryota; kingdom Metazoa; phylum Chordata; class Actinopteri; order Cypriniformes; family Cyprinidae; genus Sinocyclocheilus; species Sinocyclocheilus rhinocerous. The sequence goes on from NW_015666612.1 coordinate 230,698, forward strand.
GTCCAGTGAGTGGCGCTAAAACACGGGTTCAATACATGACCCTGGCACATTTTTTTGACGTTGATATAGGCACATATTGCTGTGTTTTTATTACGTTGCTTCAGGTACGTATTGCGGCGATTCAGAATTCAAAATATCCGGGGACTGTCGCTAAAAGTTAATGCTCTATCGTGTTGGAAATATGCCCTACACC
>NW_015666612.1:230935-262432 GCF_001515625.1 Sinocyclocheilus rhinocerous
ATTGACGCGTTTCCATTAGGCGTATTTTCAATTCGCAATTTCAATTTGCGCAATTTGAATGGTAATGGAAACGCGCCTAGTTAACAAATGCAAAACTGATATAAAAACGCATTTGTTGATGCAACCGTGTCATTTGAACTTACTTATATGCAGATTTGAACCGTTTTGTCGAACCGTAGTTACACGGGATTCGAACCGGAGCTCCTCGCCTCTCAAGTACGTCTCCGTACTCCGTGAGCTACCAAACAAACCTACCGGCTATGAAAACCCATAGATATGAAGCTGGATATGTGTGATGTTAACATTCAAAAGAATTCGTTTTCAAATCTCCCAGCATATTAAAATTGTTTTGAAGTCATAACATGATATTCTTCAAATAATTGTGCGGAAATTACGCTTTATTAATCGAAACTCTGTAAATGTGTGTGAAAATAATTTAAAAGGTGTCGGAGTTTTACTGCCTCTAGTGTTCATTTCTTTTGGAAACTGCAGTGATATGTACTTATTGGTACGTATTTCGCGTCTCGCGAAAATGTGCCCCCGGGTACGTTTTTGCCATGAGACCAGGTTGCTTTTAAGTCACAAATATTATGATATAGTGAGAATATGAAGAAAAAAAACAATTCAATTTTATTTTGAGACCCAAACTAAAAATATGCAGATATTATTCATATGGCCAAAAAGTGATGATATTTTGATAGCCTGTAATGTAAATCAATTAAACAGTATAGTAGATACATAAAACGTATGTATAAAACTTACATAAAATTATATAAATTTCATCATCATATAAAAGTCATCACTTAATATCTCCCAATAATACATCTTAGATGATATTTAAATGCTTAGTTATATGATCAAAACATATAATGCAATGCAACACATTGACGATTGAGAGATGAACAAATAAGCGTGATCAACATGATGAATCAAAAATGATTTCGATAATCAAGTAAGGCTGAGTTGCTTTTGTCCAGTAAGTGTTCATCTTAAAATATGAAAGTTATTCTTATGATTACTTGATAAAAATCAGTAAAGATTCACAGCAAAAAGACATGTGAAGAATGAGCTGAAGGTGGACGTTTATACAATTATACTAAAAGGCCTTTTACTTGCTAAAAAAATCAAGTCTATCAATCAGACAACAGAAGGCATGTAGTAGATTGTGTGCAACAGGTTTTGATCATGTTGATCATTTAGAAATTTGTGCATCAAATATGATACAGTATTTATAGGGTTAAATGGCATGTAAAAATCAGATGGCCTCAAGTTAAAAAAGCCAGACTTTGTGTGGACCTAAAAACAGAAATGGCTTAAACATCAATTCACAGAAAAATAGAAACACCGTGATCTAGGTCTGAGATGATAAAAAATGTATACCTTGAGTAGTTTCGGATAAATGCATAAATGACAATGTAAACATTGTAACACAATGACTCCAAAAGTAGGATCGGTGCATATAATCAAACAAGGGGGCTTCTGTCATCCACTCGCTGAACTCATCACTGACAGTGCGCCTGATCTTCTGCTGCTAATTCTCCGGTTTATCAGAGCGTGCAAGTACGACGAGTTCCCTCAGCGCTTCACAGTTCAGCCCCCCAGAGAGAGAGACAGACAGACAGACCTAACGCAAAGACGGGACAAGAAGAAGAAGAAGAAGAGAGAGAGAGACCCCCTGTGCCAGAGATAAAGACCGACAGGAACTGTCAGATGGACAGTGATTTTGTAGCGATGTGTCACATAAAGCCAGATCTTTAGTCAGAGTCTGACAGGCTCAAAGACAGCGCTGAAGATTCATCACACAGATCTCACAGCTCCTTTCTCACCGCCTCGACTTCCTCCTCCATTCCTCCTGTTTCTTTGTCGCCGTCTTCGTCCTCCTCGCCTTCAGGCCGTTAATGAAGTTCGCTAATGAGAGGTGGCACTTAAATGAATGGCTCACTCTGAAATTTCAGCTCTCATCGGTAGGAGTTTCTTTCTTCAGTGGAACACAAAAGGAGATGTTTTGAATGCAATTACAATGAAAAAAGGACAAAAGCGCCATAAAAGTGGTCCATATGACTCACGGACTATATATATATACACATAATAAAAGTCATACAATAAAAGTACATACAATAGTGAGGAACAGACCCACATTTAAGTCATAATCCACTACTATACAGCTTCTCTTAACCTGCGAACTACTGTGACCGAATTGAATCAGCGTGTCGAATGAATCAGTCCAATTTATGACTTAATCATTCAGACCGGTTTTGTGAACCAGTGTAATTTTTGTATTATATTTTGTTAATGTTTTTCATTAGATTTTATTTTTATATTTCTGTTTCAATTTAAATTTATTTTTAATTTTATGTTTTTTTATGTCTATATATTTTTTTTATTAAGTTTTATTTTTTATTTTTAGCTAGTTTCATAAATCAGCTTAATTTTGGTTTATTAAATTTTTTTTATTTTATGTTTAATTTTTAAAAATATATTTTTAATAGTTTTGATTAAGTTTTAGTTCTTATTTTTTAGTTATTTTAGTAAATCAACTTAATTTGACTTTATTTTTTAATATTTTATATAGATTTTAAGTTTTAGTATTTTAGTTTTAGTTATTTTAGGAACTCAACCTAAACTAAAGCAGACCGGTTTCGTGAACCAGAGTTATTTTAGTATTATAGTTTCTGTTAATATTTTAAATTAGATTTAATTTTTATATTTTCTGTTTTTATTGTAAATTGTTTATTTTATTGTAATATTATTTAATTAATTTATTTATTTATTTAAATATGTCTGTTTAGTTTTTAAGTTTTTTAGTTTTTACTTTTATTAACTAAACTGGACCGGTTTTGTGAACCAGTGCTATATTAGTATTATAGTTTTGTAATATTTGAAATTAGATTTTATTTTTATATCTTCTAATTGTATTTTAATTAAAACATTTTTTTTAAAATATTATGTTAAATTTATCAAAACATATTTAATAGTTTTTATTAAGTTATTAATATTAAGATTTTAGTTTTAGTTATTAACTAAACTAAAATGAGAAATCTTGACTTGGTAACTAGCTGATATAAAATAAGTTTACTTTTTAAAAATATTTTATTTCATTTAATATTGATTTCATTTTAAGCAATAAAAACATATTTTATGGTTTCAGTTATAATTAACAATAATAACCCTGTAATGAACTGGATCTAACCTATAAAACTAACCTGTAGCATGTAGAAAATGATTTGACTTTAATCTAGTGTACAGTGTTTCTATGATGGAATTTTCTGTATTGATTTTTCATTGCATTGTTTTGTGTTTTAAGGTTAAGGAGAATATCCATAAACTTAACAGATAATGTATCTTTCCCAGTTCTACAGATTTTTTCCTCTGGTCGACCAGCTGACAAGCACCAAAAACTGCTCTAAAACAACAAACCAGAGCAGCAAAGCATCTCAGACAGGTTTCAGCTTTTATTTTTGGACTCTACATCATGAGACTGGCACAAGCAGCCATCAAATCACGAGAAGAAGTAGAGAGAAGCTCCTGCCACCGCTGGTTTTTCAAACTTTGGGCCAAGCTGCTCACCGAAATCAAATTGACCGTTCTGCAATTCCATTATCCCACACACCTTCATCTGCTTCTCCCTCCGGACCATTTCCTAGCCTTTGTCAGGTCCTTCTTAGCCCTTTATCCTGTTACTCTATTTAATTGCAAAGTGCTGTTCGGCTCTCTGCTGTCTAAAAACAGGCTTCACAGAGGATGTCCCTCAGTTACAGGAACCATCAAGAGTTTCTTTATACACCCCTCACTCTCCTCCCTTGCTCTCTACCTCCATTTTTCATATTCATTTCAAAACACATTTCTAAAATGTCATGCCTCTTTGCATCTGCTCCGAGCAGAATGAGTCCAGGTGGGAGTCTCCTCCGTCGGCACACCCATAGACTGCCCACAGTCCATCTACACACAAAACTCAGAGGCACTTGGGAAAATTGCAATTCCTAATTAAATTACCCAACAGCAATGGCACTTCAGGTGGACGTGGTGCATGGGTTATTTTTAAAGAAAATTGTGCAATAAAATCATGCTTAAAGGATAAAATGTTGAAGAACTAGAGGATATCTAAGTTTGGGGTTTCAAATCTTAATTTCAATACCTACATCAGAGATTGATATCTAAATCAGTGAAATAATATGCATTTATTAGTACTTTTGGACTGACAGAAATTCTGAAGTCTACACACATTTCCTGCAATTTATTATTATTTGCTATTTTTCTACAGAGGTCTACAATCAAAAAATATTTAGGCATAAATAGAGAAAATGATGTATTGGAATTACACAGTTTTAACATTATTAACTAATAAACTTTATGTGATCCATATTTGTCAGTCATACATGATGACATGAAACAGGTAAGAAACAGATAAGATTTCTGCTTTAAAAAAAATCATGGCATATTTTATCTATTTGCATCACATTTTCAAAATGCATTTGTTCAAACCGCTTAGAATCAGCTTAAATCTGTTCATTGTGAAAAAAAGTATGAACATGGGTAAAACATGGTTAAAATATTCTCTTTTATTTTATTTGTTTTAGTTTATTTTTAATGTTTTATGTTTAATCTTATATTTTTGATTGTATGTGCAATTTCTTTAAAATGTCTATATAGCTTTATTTAAATTTTAGTTTTTAATTAATTTGATTTGATTTAGATAATCAAACATTTTCAAAATACATGTATAAAAAATTGCTTACTATCAGCATAAAGCAGTTCATTGTGAAAAGAATTACATTTATTTGGTTAAAAAGTATGAACAGGGTTGAAATATGGCTATAGCTGTGGAACAAGCAATATTCAATTAGTTAAAAATTAGATTGAAACAACTGGATTATAAATATATTAATAATAAACCCGGTTGTTGTCAATGTAAAACATCAGTTTATAAGTACTTTTACAGAAATCTGACCCGTTTCCTTTTTGTATGACTGAAAAATATGCATCACATTAAGTTTATTAGTTTGTTTATGTTAAAACGGTGTAATACAAATGGATGGACATTTTATAAGACATAAAACTCACATTTAGGCCTAAATATTTTGCATTAGAGAAACTATAACTATTCAGATAAAGATCTCTGACAAACCTGTCCCAAAATGGCAAGCTAAAATAGGGCTGGGCAATTTATTTTATTTTATTTCCTATGATTATGAAAACAATATAATCAATATAAACATTTATTGTCAATCTAATTTATTTTAATTTTATGTATTTAAATTGTGGCTTTAAATGTTGGTTCCCTTTCAAGGGAACTTGGAACTGCGACCCCTAGAGGACGCAGTGTCTCGTTCCCTACTCAGGGAACCATGGTTACATAAGTAACCTGAGACTTTCCTTTCAAGGGAACTTCGAACTGTGTCCTCTAGGTTTCCCAATAGCGACCCCTAGAGGACGCAGTGTCTCATTCCCTACTCAGGGAACCATGGTTACATAAGTAACCTGAGACGTTTCTTCTTGTCCAAGTCGCATTTTCAAACCTGGTCATGTGACATGCAAGAACCAATGGCATTAAACATCACTGATGTCAAACCCTACATAATGCGTGTTTACTGTAAGCATATTTTAAGACTTTAATATATTTAAAATACAACCTTAAATGAGATTTGTGCACGTTAGTGGACAGAAAATTTAAATTTCAGTCTTTACACAAAAATAGCAAAAGATAGCAGAAGACTTGAAATATAATGCATGCATCTTATAGGATAGATACATTTAGATTGCTCCTCTGAGCAAAAACCACCATCCATTTTTATTGTACTTCAAAATATGTCCTTGAGTCTTCAACAAAAGAATGACAGACCTAGATTGACATGGGTTAGTGTGTAAATGATGAAAGCATTTTTATTTTTGGGTGAACTATGCCTTTAAGGCATTGAGCAACTATCATTGCAGCATTTGTGGGCTTCTTTGCCAATCTACATGCTTTAAATTATTGATCAGGCCTTGAGAACTGCAGACTTTAGTCTCTTTACACTTTTATTCAAGCCATATTCCACAAATCCTCTCTGTCTCCTCATGCTATATCTATTCCCGATTCTCAAAAACACTTTCTTTTGTCTTGTTCCTTTTAATCCTGTTCTAGCTTTCATTTTTGAAAGTCCTCTTCGTGTACCACTAGAAGGCTTTATTTTCCACTCGTACTGTCTTCTTCATGTACGGCTGCATATCACAGTGTTTTTCTTTAAATAACACTGTACAATAGCTTGTCGATACCGCTCCACCTGTCTAAAACGCTCGCCGTTTTTTCATGACAACATAATCCCACCACAGTGTTGCCTGTGATTTATGAAGCTCAGCAAAAAGGGATGCTGCAAAGCCTCCCTCCTCTCTCTCCGGAGCACACACACACACACACACACGGTGATGTGTTTAGAGAATGGACAAACCTCTATATGGGGCAAAGGAAGGACCATGTCATCTGAGCCCTTTAGAGATTTCTCCACGGACCCATTGCACCAGAGCACTGCAGTGTCCATTACTCATATATGCACATAAAAACACACACACATACTTTCATGCACAGGCTTTTTCCTCTCACGTATGCGGGCGTTCATGCACTGTGTTCCTGTAAAATCATTATGAAGCAGTCACCCGCACACAAATGTCTAGTCGGTGCATATCATATTAATGTCAAATATTTAGTTTAAGCCCAGTGTGTTTCTGCACACCTCGTTCTGGTATATTTGGTTTGCATGAATTTACAACCGAATCAAATTTAACTAACATTTTTTTTCCTGTAGATTTCGACATTTATAAATTCAGGAGAAGTTTCTACATCACTAGCACCGCCAAACAAAATTGCTAAAGTAATCAAGAAGGCTTTTCCAATCAGATCTGACCAAAATCACGCTATTAGTTGAGACAGTGCTCTATCTATCTATCTATAAAACGTTTATTGAATTTTAACTTGAATTTGAAAAAAATCCAAAAACTAATACAAATGACAAAAGCACAAAAAAAAAACTTTAACATAAAAAAATAAAAAAATAAAATAAAAATAAAAATAAAAATGATTCAAGCTAATAATAAAAATAGTATCTTATTGTTACTAAAATAACACTGATTTAAATGTTTCAGTTTCTGGACCAAAATATTGCTGACATCATCATGCACTCAGAGGTGTATACAATATTTTGACCAATCAAAAGCTCTCTAGAATGAGAAAGTCCCTCCCACTGCAAACATCATTTCCATTTCAAACAAGATTGACTTGTTTACTTAAAAAGCAAAATTGCATTCGTAATAAAGGCTTGTTTTCAGAGAATGTATCTTGAAGTTTATTTTTCTTCTTGCAGTGGCAAACAGTTTTTCTGTCACAACATTTTATGAGGTTTATACTTAAAACCAAAACAAAAACAAAAGCCAGTAGGGTAAGAAATAAACTTATTTTAAGATATAATCTGTGAAAACAAGTCTTATTATGTTTTGCACTTTGGCTTCTCATGTAATTATTATTATTATTTTTTGCTTTGAGAAAGGTCATATAAAACAAGCATACACTTTTAAATAAGCACAAACTGATGTGAGAATGATTAGCATCTTAATGGTAATCTTCACAGAGAATCATAATGCTAAAATGCTTTACAAACACATTAAAATTTTATTTGTAAATAACTAAGACTTATCGAATTGCCTGTAATAAAATTTTAATAAAGGCATAATTTCCCTTTCCGAATGCAGTTAAATGGGAGAGGAGAGATAGACGGAGCGAGTTAATGAGAAGAAGAAAAAGAAGAATACCAATGATTGATTGAAGCTCTAAATCAGGCTGATCGCAAATCAGCAGATCCCATTAAAACTTGATCAATCAATTTATGCTTGACAAATCCGCAGTGTGTAGAGAGTTGCAGCTGGAAAAGAGCGACCTGTGCGACTGTGACCTGTATGTGCAGACCTGGAGATCTGGGACGCGTGCATACGTTAGTGGTGACAGTTTCATAGAAATTATTTCCTGCAAATCATTCCATCACAGTGAATTCATTGACTCTCAGACAATCATCAGTTCCTCAGCCAATCACTTAAAAGTTAATTATTCATGAAATCACTTTACTTAAAGCAATAGTTCACCCAAAAACAAAAATTATATCCACATGCTCATCATTGTATTCCACAGGAAAATGACTTAAGAGTGAGTAAATAGTCAGAATGGTCATTTTTGAGTGAGCTACACCTTTAATGTAATGTTTCCAGATTGTCTGTCTCAGATAAATCATTATAATATTCATCAGCATTAAACCATGTAGACAAGTCTTGATTCATCCCGGCTGCCTGGTGGGCCGCTTATCCACGGGTATCAGCTGCTCTTATAATCACTTCTGCGTTCTGGTTCTAGTGAGCTGCATTTAAGACAATATAAGCACACTACAGACACTTCATGGCCAAATTTTAAGAAAGCACTGAGTTTATCCATTTCAGAACCGATGAATTGGCTTTGAATGGAACAACACAGGAATCTGAATTAAAATTGGTAATGCATTTTGGGAAATTAAGTGTTTTTTTCCATCCTGGTCAAAGTGAATTTGTTAAATACTGTATGAAGGAATATGATAATCTACATGAAATAAACTTACATTCATTTAATAAACCTTCAAACTCCAAGGCTTTTGATTGACACTTTAGTTAAAAATAGATTGGTATAATTAAACGTTTAGTTAAAATTATAGCTATATGAATTCAAATTGCAGTTCTGCATCCTGTTTGCAACCTCAATTCAAATTCAGGAACTGCATTGGAATTTAAACTGATCAGAATTGGCTTTGAATGGAATTGACAACAACACAAGAATTTGAATTGGAGTGACAAGAACAGGAATTTACTGGTAATGCATTCTGGGAAATGACATGTTTTCATTCTGGTCATAAGTCAATTTGGTAAATATGAAGGTAGGGCTGCTTGATTATGGCAAAAATCATAATCACAATTATTTTGGTCAACACTGAGATCACGCTTATTTAAAAACGATAACTCACTGACTTTCGAAGCATAATGCATTTATGGAACCTTATAAAATCATCTTTTGTCAGTGGATTTGCTTGAACTTTCTTATGTTTTGCGAGGATGCAATATGATGTGGGTGTGTTTGTTGATATTGCACATTGTTAACATTACAGTAAAAGCAAAATATATTATGATTTTAATAACTTAATATATGTATATACTCTCTTTATTGTTATTTAATAAATAAACAATTAAATTAATATATATATATATATATATATATAATGATAATGAGAGTTTGGGGGAAATGTGCTTAACTGTCAAAGAAAAATAGTATAATATTTATAATAATATCATAATACTATTAACAGTCCTAACTAAAAATATATAAATAAACTTATATTAGTGCTGGTAAACAAAAACTTTTATTTTGGATACGATTAATCGCGATTGAAAACAATGAAAACAAAAATTTCTTAATCTCTCAGCCCTACATAATGAAATGTATAAACTCCATGCAATAAATCTACATGCATCTAACAAGCCTTCGAACTTGAAAGCTTTTTATTGACAAGTTCAGTTAAAATTAGTTGAGTTCAAAGTTCAGTTAAAAGTTACAGTTATATGAATTCAAAATGCAGTTCTACATCCTGTTTGCAACCTTGATTCAAATTAAGGAACTGAATTGGAATTTAAAAGGTATTCTAAATTCAAATTCAAATTTGAATGCTACAAAAACATTTAAAGGGGTCATATGATGCTGCTAAAAAGAACACTATTTTGTGTATTTGGTGTAATGAAATGTGTTTATGCGGTTTAAGGTTAAAAAATCACATTATTTTCCACATACTGTACATTATTGTTTCTCCTCTATGCCCCGCCTTTCTGAAACGCGTCGATTTTTACAAACCTCATTGGTCTGAAAAGCGAGGTATGCTCTGATTGGCCAGCTATCCAGAGCGTTGTGATTGACCGAATACCTCAAGCGTGTGACGGAAATGTTACGCCCCTCACCATACTGTGATGGCGTGTCCCGACAAAAACATTAAAACCCATTATAAACGAGGCATTTGTTGCATCCAGTGGGGACATAATTACTGATTATAATGACTTATACTGTCTTTTTACGCGTTACGTTGCGCCGCGTAAACATAAAACCCTGTCTGCATTTGTGATCAGAGAAATGACAAACAACAAGCGCTACTCTAACAATACTACAGCGAGAATAAAAGTTACGCCTTTTTTCTTTGCGTGAACATTTGGGCGGTGTTATGCAAATCTTCCCACATCGTGACGTAGACATGTGGGGGCGTGTTAGAACGAGCCGTTTTAGGTAGGCGTGGTTGACTCTTAACTTTTATAAATCCTCTTTGGATTTAAGACTTTCGTTTTTGCAACTTTACAGATCTTCTTTATGCACCAAGAGCTTGTAACACTCCACAGAGAAAGGAAAAATTGAAATCACATCATATGACCCCTTTAAGATTGCACACTAATTCATTCAGCACTGAAAGTATCAATAAAATAGTTTATGCACTATTTTTGTGCATTTAATGTTGTGTGTTTATCATAGTATTGCATCAGTAGCTTAGCAACATTCCCAACTGTAAATCTGAATCAGTTGTTGAGTTGAGTCTCCACATGAGGAGCATTATTTGTATGAGGTGAAGAGTTGCTGTCTATGCAGAAAGCAGTCAGTCAGTGGCTCATGAGGTTCAATATGTGCCTGTGTTGTCAGTGAGCAGCACAGTCAGGGATGCACCAATTACTCTGCCATGTCAATGCGGACAGCTGCGCATACAGCGCATGCATCCTGGGAGAAAGCAGCAACGGAGCTGTGTTTTCCTGTCTCGCTTGGCCATTACTATTATTACTCTGGGCCCCGGCAGAACGGGAGCACAGTGGCGCGTAAAGCAGAAATGTCATGGAGGACAGCCGTGGGAGTCTCGCTCAGGCCCGAGCTTGTCCTTTCATATGGAGTGTGACACGAGAGGCCGGCGCTCATGAATAAGACATGGGCTGTCTGGGCCGTGGGGACTCGCACTGTCCATTTGCCATTTGCACGCTTGGCCAAAGCCAAGGAGGAGGTGAAAGGGGGAAGAGAAGTCAATATAGTCCGCCTACAGTGTGGAATTTGGGAGCGGCTTCTGCAGGGAGTCGCCGATTCCAAACGGAGGGTTTGATCAAATAGTGCTGAGCATTAACTGGCTTCGAGATTAAAAGGGTTGAGATTAAAAGTTCACTGTGAAGACTGATACTTGAGAAATTAGAGTTTATGAATGCGTTTTTCTCGCCAGCGTTGCCAGATCTTTCTAGAAAAACACGCAACCTCGTCTGACAAAACAAGCACAAAATAAGCAACAAAAGAGGTCAAAATAAGTAACTCTTGATCCCCAAAAAATTCAATCCATGACAAACCTGCGACTTTATGAAAAAACAAGCACAAAGTCGAATAACACTATTCCTCATCTGTCACTCAGTATGTCAACACTGTCAGATATAAATATAATGAGCATTGTCATGTCGGGTATTATTAAATGGATACTGACAAATCTACAATTCAACTCCGATTAGGATTTATGAATTAAAACTACACTGAGGTTTCTAAATGACAGCTTCATTTATTGAAGAATATTTTATGTGGTTGACAGCTGATGGTGATGACAAAATAGTCAAAAAAAGATAAATAAAATAATATTTGAATAATGTAATAAATAATAAAATGATAATTAAATTACAATTAAAAATAACATTTTAATGAAATAAAATATAAAAATATATGGTAAGAAATCATAAATAAATACAAATATAGAAAATTGAGTTTTTCTGAAGTTGCTTTTTATATTATAGCTTTTATAATAAAATATGTTAATATAAAATCTATGATAAGAAATAACATTTTTATTAAATGTAGTTCTGAGGAAGTTGCAATAGCTTTTATATTTTATATTATAACATTGAAGTAATATAATAAATAATAACATTTGTATTAAATTATATTTAAAAATAATATATTTTAATGCAATAAAAATATAAGAAAAATAAATTTTGAATATTATAAATATATTAAATTTAGTTTTTCTGAAGCTTTTTAATAATATAATAAATAATTTTTTTTATTAAATTCTAATAAAAATAATATAATACTTTAGTGAAATACAATAATAAAAAAAAAAAAATCTAATTTTGAATATTAAAAATATATTACATTTTGTTTTCTTGCTAGCTGCTACCTACTAACAGTCCCAACATAAAATGACACAAAAAATCTAACAACAATTTATTTTTACACTTTGGTGACAGCGCTGACATATCACAATTAAAAATCTAAATATGAAATATATACCTGAAATGAAAATAAAAAGAACCCTATAAAACTCAACACAGCCGGTTCAACCTTATTGAACTCATCAGCAGATAAAATATGGAAAGATCAACTTTGATATTGCCTTATTTTATAAAGATTTTCATAAAGACACTTCAGAGACTTATGAAAGAGATGTTCTCAACACAAATGAACCGTTTTATTCGATTTTACTCTTTATTTTATCAAAGAGAAATTAAATGATCACTCACTTCCTCTAAAACGACCTCTCCTCAGACAATAACGCAATACTTCCAGTAGATTAAAATATATTACACTTATGAAGCACAGACATAATAATATGCATTTTTCTAAGAAATTTTTCTACTTCCTTAAGTGAAATATTATGTGAACTACTGTGTTATCAGTTGGTTGATTTGTGATAAAAACATTCTCTGATTAACTTCAAAGTGGGAAAGCTGGCAGGAAAGTTTAAGACGTCTAATGGTTTCTAATTTAGCTCATCAATAGATTTGATTCAGCCATTCAGAATGAGGCATATACGCCAACAGAAGATGAGGAACAGGAAGAGGCCTTTTTACTCAGCGTGAGTCGTGTGGCTGCGCCGTCTAGACATTTTCTATGAGAGATTGATGTCTCGCAATGATTTGAAATAATAGGCGATATCTTACAGTCAGAGCAAACCGCAGAGAAATGAGCCTGTTGGGTGTTCACTGGGAAATATGCAAGGAACAAATGATGAGAAGTGATTCGAGTATTTCTGCCGGGACTGACAGTGAGCAATTGGTTAATGATCGCTGTGAAGCACGAGTCTGATACCACTGTGGGAGGTCACGCCGCCATTGATCCGTCTTTCTGCACTCTTCTGACTTTCTTCTTCTTCTCTGTCAGAAGATGACACGAGAAACAGATAGCGGATAAGTTGTTCTCAAAACGCTACTGAGTGAACTTTTACTTCAAAGCAACTTCTGAAATGAGTTGGAAGGAAGGGCCGTTTGCTGCCGACTTTGATGCTCGGGCTGCGGGACGTGTCTCCTTAGATTGGGGTTATGAGTCAGAGGAGGATTAGAGGTCAAAAAAACACTTTTGATTCAGTGTCACATATGAAGGCTGCTCTGTTGTCTTGTGAGAGCCCACCGACTGAGGAAACTCAACCATTCCGGATCTGATTCCGTTTGATTCTTGAATGGTTCCATTAACAATTCTTTTAGTGTTTTTTTAAGAAGTGCTATTTAGAAAAAAGACATTCAGTTCCATTCATTTAAAACAATTATTTCAAAACGACTTTTAAATGACCCTTCGGTCTTTTCATTGAGGCATATAAATGAAATTCAATAAATGGCCTCTATACAGTATTAAAAACAATACGGTGTTAATAAGATGTTGTAAAACTTAAAAACAAAACGACTTTTATTTTTATAATAGTAAAAAATACAAAAAATTGCAAAAATTGTTTTTTCATTAATAATATTAATGCTAGTTATTATTATTATTATTAAAATTAATATTTTTTAATGATTAAAAAATTTAACTATTTTAGAATGATTACAAATACTTGAGCACTCAGTAAAATGAGATATTATTGGTGATATATTTCATTTATTCGTTTACTTTTATAAAATATTACTTGTAAAATGAATTATAATATATATATGTGTGTTCGTGTATTATAATGATATAAATTGTATATTTCAATGTATTACATAAAATGTACAATTAAAAAGATATAATAAAAACAGACTGCGATACAGTAAAGTACAAATTCACAAGCAAATTAAATGTTGTATACTATTATATTTAAATACATAAATAAAATATAAAACAAATAAGCAAATTAAATGTTATATATAGTATTATCTATATCTAACTTAATATATTCAAATGAATTTCATATATAACAAATATTATATATATATATATATATATAATTTTTTTTTGTGTGTTTAATAAATATATAAATGAAATATACAGCTGATTTAAATGAAAATGTTAAATAAAAAATGATTTCCACTGTAAACAAATTGTTTAATCATTGACTAAACAAACTGTGACTTGTAGTTAACATATCAGTCAGTTGGTCTCTGAACAAACTATGATGTGGATCAGACCTGGTCTGTAGTCAAGCGTCTAGCTACACAAGAAAGAAGCCCTTGTCATTTGATTTGAACAGTAAGTTAAACTTCACTGCAATACAATAACTGGGTGAAGCAGACTTCACTCATATCTGCTACATCTCGATGATTGACGTCTCCTGTGCCTCAAAACCCACAGGCGATGAAACACTTTCAGGGAAGCTTTCAATTAGGAAAGTGGCGTAGCAGAGGAAAGAGTAAACGCAATTCTGACCTGCAGGCAACACGCCGCATTTAGCCAAGCAAGAGACCTCGAATTATCCATCAGCACAAAGCTAAACAAACAGGTACAAAGATAGAAACACGCTCATTCATCCTGGAAGCCAACCAGGGCAAATGTGTCGACATGCATACATTCCTGTATGGCAAAAGACATGTTTTATTGCAAATTATAATGTCAGTATAACAATTTGAGTGAAACGTTGCATTTTTAAGAAGTTGTAAAAATGTTTTAAAAAAGTAAAAAACATATCTCTGTTAATCAAAGACAACAATAATAATAATATAATATAATATAATAATATATAATTTAATAAATAATAATACAATAAATACAAAACAATTATAATTGCACACAATAGTAAAATAAAAAATTATAATACATATAATAATTGCAAAAAATAATAAAAATAATAATTTTTGAGGCTAGAGTCCTTACCAGGTCAAGAAAATATGATCATATTACCCCAATTTTACAGTTTCTGCACTGGCTACCTATTAAGTTCCGTATCAGTTACAAAATATTATTACTTACCTACAAGGCCTAAATGCGCATTATTATTCTTTAGTCTGGGTTAAACAAATTCATTTTACTTGGTTAGAACAGCAGCTACGCTAATTATGTTTCTATTTGTTTCTCTGTTTCTGCTGGGATTGACATCCCGTGGTAACTAAGATTTACACAAGCTTCAGTCTGGATCCAGAACACCCGAGAAGAGATGATGCCAACCCCTCAGAGGACCTCAGATGAAAAAATTAAACAGTTTTTTTTTTTTAATTCACACAAGTTCTCGAGCACTCGGGTACTTGTCCACAACCCAAAAAACATGTTATCATCATAGTTACTGCCAAATAAATGTTACATGATAAAGTGCAACAAAACAGTCGGTGGTTGACACTTGAACATTTCCTCCCGGGCAACGTGTCAACATTAAACAGTCCCTGTCTGGTGTGCACCAATCGGCCAGCAGAGATTTCACACTCCTTGTTAGTTCAAGAAAGAAAATGAATCCCATTCACTGACAATATCACTCACAACGGAAACAATGGATGAAAAATAGCTCGAGCACAAATATCCAGCTCAGCTTGCATTTATTAGTGCCTCTCAAATAGACACAATCATTAGCGAGTCAGTTTATGTGACGTGTGTCGTATGAATGTGGCATAGAAACAAGAGAAGAGTGACAGCGGCTCCAATAAGGGCTAAAAGAGCAAGCATATTTCTGAGATATACAAGGAGGAGCACTGATATGAGAAAACACCTCAGATCAGATCAGTGTACGAGTTATAAAATGACTTTTAAAAACTTTTTACATTTTTCTGTTGAGGCCTCTCTTAGTTTTTTCACACTAATTTTGTAAAGCATATATTTTATGTAAAATAAACACACAATTTAGAAGTGAAATTGAATTTAGGAAGTAAACAGGATTTGAATGTAAGGAAAAATATAGAATAGAATGATAGAACGACAAAACGATAAAAAGAATGACAGAATGTTAGACAGACAGACAGACAGACAGATAGACAGACAGACAGCGCTGGAGAATGCGTGTAAAGGTTGAGCGGAGATGACACAGCTGGGAAGCGTCGTTGGACGTCATACACCCTCTCGCTCGCTGATCTTAAGTACTTCTTAAGACTCCATTAATTGGGAGGGGGTTCCTAGAAATGGCTGACTCCCTGTGTAGTACTGAACTAGAAGAAACCGGTGGAGAGCCGCCTTAATTAAAGCCGAGAACAACGGCTCAGAAACCCCGGAGCGGATACCGGAGGGAATTGAGCATGAGAGAAGGGATGAGGAGACAACTCCAGGAACACCGGGAAAAAAGAGGCTAGTGTGATAATTGTAATTGTGTTGGGGGAACAAAACGAGAAGGGCATGAAGTGCAAGACAGATGCGGCAGTGAGACAATCAGCCGAGGCTCGGTGGGAGGCCGGACTTTGGTGGGTTCGGTAATTGGAGGTGATGGCAGTAGGGCTGCTTCGAGTGGAGGGGGAGGCGGTCGCTGCGGAGTTTGCGGGGGAGGCACCTCGCTGAAGACACCCGGTACTGCGGTTGGTAATTGTGTGGCAGGTGCTTGGCATGAGGAGGAGAGACAAAATAAGCATCAGATTTGTTCAATTCTGCAGAAAACTCAGAGAAGCAAAAGTAATTTCTCAGGGGATGCTCTTTCATTGCTCAGGAGAATTAATGGAGCACGTTTTTTTTTTCTCAGACGATTCTTCTAAAATTCCATATGAGAAATAAACATAGACAAAAGAATTGTCTTACAGTAAGCGTATAAAGCTATACAATTAATGTGGATACTAGCATAGCCAAGATAATAATAAGAAATGTTTGAGTTCATATTGAGATCATATTAGTGTCTACTAAGATATGTTATGAAACTCTAGAGGAGATACTGGAGTGTGTAGTAAATCAGCTCAAAAGGGAAATATTTATGACTAATTATAACTGGTTATGATTAATAATAAATATTTAGATTAGATCTTCGAATTAACTGTAGCAGAATCAATATTACCATTACTTGATCTGTCCGTCCACCGAGCAGACAAAAGGTTTCTTCAGACTTCATCCATTCCTTTAAGGTGCTGTATGTAGTTTTTTGACTGTATTAAAGCATCAAAATACTATAATATATTTGCATAATATGCATAATATGTTTGCCAATTTACCCAATAGTATTTCGTCAGCCCGGGTTGTCAGTTGGTGGAAAAAACTGCACATTGCAGCAATGGAAGCCAGCAAATGAACTGGGTCAGAGATCACAGATTCTACCCGACCTAAAAAGCATCCATCTAAAAGCTCTATGACCAGAGGAATATTAAAACATGGATAAATCAACTCATCAACTTACAGTGTAAGGCTTGTCGCATTCCATTGTCAATTGCACTCATTCCTGTTGCGTCCTCAATCTGGCAACCCACGTTTCAAGTCTGAGGAGGAGAGAGCAGGAGAAACAGCTCTCTCTCTCTCTCCAATATTTTGAATTTGGAGCAGGACCCATTTCAACCGCTAGCTGTCAATATTACATACTGCACTCTTAAATAAGGTCACCATTTAACCTCGTTGGTGTCTTGGAGAAACAACTGAGATATTAAAGAGATCTTGCTCTGCCGTTCATTAAGAGAAATACAAATTGACACAAACAAGACAATTTTTGACATACAGTAAGAGTATAGAGATATAAAATAAATGTGGAAAGCATAGCCAACATAATGGGAAATATTTGAGTTCATATTGGTATCTCTGGGTTTTGATTGCATCACAGTTTGAGACACACAATTTCTTTTAAACCTGTAGAGGAGACACATGTGAGATTAATGGGGTATTTTTCCAATGCAATGAAATGAAATGAAATGAAATACAATGCAATGCAATGAATAAAATAAAATAAAAAGTAAAATGTCATATAGAAAAATAACAGAAACATAAAGCTAAAAGGATAGCATTTTGAGTTCATACTGAGGTCTTTGACTTTTGTTTGTAGACTTCAGAAGAGATGGATGAGATCTCTTCTGAAACTCTGAAACTACTGTGGTCTGAGAAGCAGGAGACTTTGGCAAAAGTCTCCATTTAATCTCACTGCTATCTAGGAGAAGCAATTGAAAAATTAAAGAGATACCACACGCGATTCGCCTCTCCAGCAGGAAGAGGCAAAATCAGCTTTCGGATTTGCTCAGTGCTGCAGAATCTACAGGAAGCAGGACGAGAGATGGAGAAGCTACGGGATTGAAGCTTTCAAGAGGAACGAGAGACAAATAGATTGAATAAAAGGCGGACGGGGGGCCGAGTGCTTGAGACCGAGAAGAATGATATTGGACATTGAAAAAGGAGAAGTGGAGAGGATCTGAGGATGCCGGTAATGAGACGCGAGGAGGCAGAGGAGGACAGCAGCAAATAGGAAAACACACACAGAGATGGAGAAACACTGACTCATGAGGGATTAGAGAGATGCAGCTGAGGGAAAAAAGGGAAAGCTCAATTAAAAGAACTGGGTCAGAGGAAACATGAGGAGGCTTTTTGAAGTGTTGACTGCTGCATTTCAAAGCGCCATTCAATGGTCCTTATGCAAGACTGAAGATCTGTGACCTTCTGGAGGCCATGTTTCATTGTGGACTTCATCTGAGAAGACTGTCACAAGAGACTGGAAAGCACTTGACATGTCAGTGAATTAGAGAAAATATCTCAATACAAAATATATCTTCACTAACTTCACTTCTCAATTTGCTCAGTGTCTTTGAATCAACTGGTGTTTTGGTGATTTTTAGCGAATTTATTAAATCAGTTCCTCTCATGCCAGTGCTTATATTGTTAACTAAAATTACATTTATTAAAAAGCACTTTCATTAATTGAAATAATGGTAAAATAAATTAAAAGTTAAAAATCAGATGAAAGTTAATAATAGTAATAATACATTTTATTTAGTATAGCGCCTTTAAAAGGGTACTTTCTCAAAGCGCTTTACAACACAAGCTAACAGAACAATCCAAATTAAAACACAAAAATACAGAATGACAATCAGGTAAAAGCAAGACGGAAATAAAACGTTTTAAGACGAGATTTAAAAATACCCAACGAATTTGCTTCCCTGATGTCAGCCGGGAGAGAATTCCACAATTTGGGGGTGTAAGATGAAAATGCCCGATCACCCCCAGAATGCAGCCGTGTTTTAGGAATGACTAAAAGACCACTCTGAGAAGATCGCAAATTGCGGCTAGGTGTATAAGGAATTAAAAGCTCAGCCAAGTACTGAGGAGCCAGACCATGCAGTGCCTTGTGTTAACATAAGAACTTTAAAATCAATACGGAATCTAACCGGGAGCCAATGCAACAGTTCCAAAACAGGAGTTACATGATCAACAACCCTGGCCCCTGACAGAATCTTAACAGTGTTCAGCACGAAAGGCTCGAACGACAAGCTGGGATAGAAAATAACGTCCACATTTTTTTATTTACTTTGTAACTCCAGAGCAACAGCGTCAACAGACAAAGCTAAAGATCCAGCATTACGCAATTTATGGGGAAAGCCAAGAAGCATAACGTCTGTTTTGGAACTATTCAAACACAAGAAATTGTCAGACATCCACAACTTAATCTCAGAAAGACAGTGTGAGAGATGGGAAATATTCACGTCTTGACCCGGATTTGAGTGGATGTAAATCTGTGTATTTTCAGCGTAAAAATGGTAGTAGAGTTTGAGAGATCTTTTAACAACTGACCAAGAGGAAAAATATAGATGCTGAAAAGCAAGGGACCAAGTAATGAGCCCTGAGGGACACCAGTACTAACAGGACCGACTTCTGATCTGTGACCATCCATAAAAACAAAATGACTACGATCAGTTAAATAGGATCTGAACCAATCCAGAGCAGTCTCCGTCACCCCAAAGACCGATTCAAGTCGACTAAGTAATACCGTATGGTCGACGATATCAAAAGCTGCACTTAGGTCCAGAAGGATAAGGATAGACACAGATCCAGAGTCGGATGCCAATAACATGTCATTAGTAACTTTGACCAAGTCTGTCTCAGTACTGTGCAGTTTCCGAAACCCCGACTGATATGGCTCAAAAAGGTTGTTAACAGTTAAATTATTGTGTAATTGAGAAGCAGCAACACCCTCTAACATTTTTGCCCAAAATTGGAAGATTTGCGATTGGACGAAAATTGCTTAAATTGTTCACATCAGTATTTTGTTTTTTTTTAGAACATGGGTGATAGCAGCAGTTTTAAGTGCTGCTGAAACAACACCGGTTGACAGTGAATCATTTATGATTGAAAGAACAGTAGAACACAAAATGTCAAAACAAGATTGGCAGGGGATCAAGTACGCAAGTGGTAGCTTTCATACTAGATACCTGCATTCAGGATGTACTGAAGAAAATCTGGACAGAGGAGTACCAGAAAAGCATAAAAAATTAAATGCCGACATCTGAGAATTTTTTTTTTCTGGGTGAGAAAAATCATTACACAACTGAACTGATGCAGTCGGAGAATAAGCATCCTTAAGCTTTGAGTAGACTATTAATAGAGTGAAAGAGCTGCCTGGGATTATTTTGATTATTTACAATAATCTGAGAAAAGTAGGATGATCTTGCTTTTTCAAGTGCTACTTTAAACTGACCCAGACAAGCTTTCCAAGCCTAATGAAAAACAGTTTGCGGCAAGCAACCTTCTTTGAGCGCAGGTCATCACAATACCAAGGAGCCGAGTGTACGAAAGAGACAAGTTAAACTTGAAAAACTTAACCTTAAATTGAAGTACAACAATGACTAAAACTGAAATAGAAATAAATTAATATTAAATAAAAATATTAAAAAAAAACTCGTTAAAAATTACAAAAGCACATAACAAAATGACTAAAACTTAAACAAAAATTTAAATAAAAACTGAAAATATAAAAATAAGAACTAATTTAATAAAAAGCCAAAATAAAATATTAGAGATGGAGTACTAAAATTACTAAAACTGAAATAAAAGTAATTGAAAGCTAAATAACCATCTATTAATTTATTCATTTTTATTTCTTTTATATTATATTTAGCTTTAATTTAATTTATTTTTATTTTATTTAAACTAATAAAAAAGACTAAATGACTAAGTATGACCAAAAAATAAACAAAACATGTGAAAACTGAAAATATAACAAATTCTAAATTCAAATTCAATTAAAATATTATTAAATACTATAATAGTATATAAATATTAACATGGCATCGCCTCTTTTAGAATTCAGTTTTGCACACTTTTCAATCAAAACTACACAAAATGAAGTTTACTATTAAAATACAAAGTGATAAACAAACAAACAAACAAACAAACAAATAACTGTAAAACTAAAATAGGGTTGATGAAATTAATAAAATGCTACTGGTGATGTTACTTGATTTGATATTTAGCATCTAATGCAATAAAATTCAGACATTTTAAAGTGTGACTTAAGTCTCTAAAAGTGTCCAAATACGTTTTGGGGCAACATTTTCAACAGTCACTGCATCATTTAAAGTTTATTCCAAAATACTTTGCATGAAACACTTGTGTTTTGGTTCTGAAAGGGGTAAAGTCTGACCGTCCAAACCTAAATGTTCAGAAAAAAATTGTCAAAAATTCACAGAGCTGAAAGTGTTTGCAGACAGGAAGATGTTTCCTAATCTCCGAGGCTCCGCCCACCTCAACATTTCCTTCAGTTGCCTGTGCCATTGTTCAGATCTCAGCAGTCATCTTGCTCACACTCTCGTCACCTCCTGAACTGTCTGATGAAGTATGTAAACATGCAAATCCATGGGGAGGAGGTAGCAGGAGATGCGTTGACACATTAAAGAGTGACACATTAAAGTTGTGTGTACGTTTTGCTTAAATTCAAAAAGTGTTTTTCACTCAAGTGTTTGGGGACTACCCTTGATATGTCAATCAAGTTGGTTTTGAAGTGCGCTGGGGCGTTGGGACGGGGCGGATGGGGAAAAGGTGGAAGACCAAAAAGGAGCGTGAGGTTTGTGATGTCTCTAGCTCATTCGCAGCCTCCTACCGAGACACAGGAATCGAGAATTAATGGGTCGAAAAAGAAGAAAGGATGGAAATTTAGACAAGAATTGCAGGCATTAAAGAGAGAGGAGAAACTCAGAACTTAATTAATTCTTCCAAGACTCTGGACTGAGATAAAGACGAGACAATGTTCAGGGGAGAAGTTTCCTCAACATTTAAAGGAATAATTCAGCCAAAAACTCACTCGCACGTCCTTCCTAAATCTGACTTCACTTGTTTTCATGCAACACAAAAAGTGCATTTTTGAACAACTCTTTTCCATATAACAGTTTTAGTTTAGTATTATTGATATACTAATATAGTTTTTGTTAATACTTTGAATTAGATTTTATTTTTATATTTTCTGTCTTCACTTTAATTTTAGTTAAAGTTGGAGTAATTTGGTTGTGTGATTTTGTAAGTTTTATGTATGTCTATATAGTGTTTTTAACTTATATATTATTTACTTGTTATCTTATTTTTAATATATTATTATTATTAAATTTTATTTTTTTTTCATTTTTAGTTATTATTTTTACTTTATTTAGCTTATGTTATTTTAGTAATTCAAGTACTTCAACAAAAATGACAAATGCTGCCTTGGCAACTAGCTGGGTAACTAACCCTGTCAAGCAACGACAGTTAACAGTGATCACAGCTGTCAAGCAAAAAAAAAAAAAAAACCTTTTGTGCATACAGCTTGTGCATCTCAAAAATCTTCTGAAGTCCTATGAGGCTTTATGTGAGGAAATAGAAGATATCTAAAGATCATTTCAACCAAGGCTCATTAGAAAAAAGTGTCTTTTGTCAAGACATTGCAAGTGCAGTGCTGTACCGGGTGAGTTTACGAGCAAGTTTACTACATCAGAAGCACCATAAATAAGGAGCTGGTTATGGTTTTGCACATACCAAAATGTACTAGTTTACAAATCATGTGTTTTGAGGACATAGCGTCGTTTTGTGCAAGGAATTGCATGAAAATAAGTCTTATTAATCAATAATGTGCCCTTGTAATCATAATTTGTGTGAAAAGGAATAAAAGTTGTTGGTGTTTTATTGCCACTAGTGTTTATTTCAACTGGAAACTGCAGTGAATTGTATGTGTAGGTATGTTTTTGGTGTTTACAAAAATGTAAGTAGAAGCATGTTTTTCCAATGAGCCAATGTTGGATCATTTTCCCCTCAAATTTGTGCATTTTGAATCATTACACGACTTTTTGCCAATTGCGTTCCACAGAAGAAATAAAGTCCTCACTTGAACCTGCTTTCAAAGGTGATCTGGGGTCTGATTCACAATTGGAAAAAGAAGCAATCCAGCATAACTTAAGCAAGTGAACCATTGTTAAGTATAATGTGCATGTTTGAAATGCTCACCAGCACTTTATATAGTATACATGCATGTCTCATTGCTGCCTGTCCTGAATAAATTGCCATTTAAGAGCATCTCGCATTCTCCGCAGCAGACAAACGCAAGTGTCGCTCTGTACATGTTAAGTTCTGGTGTTAAATCCAAAGGGACGAATACTTCAATGACATGTCTTCTGAGTTGTTAACTAGCTACATTGTTAAACAGATACTCGCATTGATGATGCACACATACTGCAAATGTGTTTTTGGTCAAAGTGTGTGTAGATGCCCTTAATGCACCTCTCATTAGCCTGTTTTTCATCACATAGATGCTTTCTCTCAGTAAATGCACAGGACTCTCTTGAGGAATAAGATTTCTGTTTTCTCTCTGTGAAGTGACCTTGAGCTTTGGGTGCCTAATAAATAAAACTTCATAACGCTTCATAGCTCAGGATGCATTTCTGTTCACTCAAATGTCTCTATAACATTCCTTAGCAGAATAAAAACTCAAATAAGTCTATAGATGGCATACAGTGAGAGTATAGAGATGGAAAAAAATGTAGCAGATTAGAGAATGATAATGCTTGCACTCACATCAAAATCTCTTGATCTCTTTGCACACATTGTATGGAACTGTGCTCAGATTTGACAAGATACCAGCGCTGAAATCTTTAAAAAAAACTTTTTTTTTTAAGGGGGAAAATGTAAGAAAGAGGAGCCATTTAATCTCATTGCTATCACAGAGACACAATTGAAATATATATAAAAAAAATCATTCTGCTCTTTTTTTTAGAAATGAAATTAACTAGACCCAAATGATTCAAAAGTTGTCATACAGTAAGAATATAAAGCCATACAATGATTATGAGAAAAGTTTGTAAAAGTAAATAAAAATACGTTTTGAAAATTTAAATTAGAATTAATACAAATAAATATTTCTAGCAAATATTAAAGATGACATTAAAAGTATTTTTAAAAAACAATGTTTACCTTTAAGATATAAAAGATGAAAATATTTTATATGACACTGTAAAATAAAATACAAAATAAATTAATTTAAAATTTTAAAAATGTTCAAATTAAGATTAAAACTATTAAAAATATTATTTCTAGCAAATATAAAAATACATTGCAAAAAATAAAAAATGAAAAATGTATAAATATAAAAAATATTTTATGTAAGAAAATATAAAATGCAAAAAAAATAAATTATTTGTATAAAAATAAAATAAATTATTTTAAAATGAAGATTAAAATAAATACAAAATATTTCTAGCAAATATAAAAATGCGCTGCTAAAAATAAAAAAGTGAGAAAAACATTTAAAGTTAAATATAAAAAACAAAAATATTTTATATAAAAATGTAAAATGAGAACAAAATATCTTTAATTAAAATTAATAGCAATACCATGTAAGAAATTAATCCGTAGAAAAACAGATAATGACCTGTCTGAAAATTACCATTTTGCATTAAATTTATTGACTTTTCCTTCAACCTTAAAACGCTACACACTCCAATGCATAATTCACAATACGTGTAAAACACCTGCAAAAAAATCTATATGGAAAATTCCTTCATTTTAACACAGCAAATACAAAAATTCACACCACGCAGGTCTGTTTTGAAACTCTTTCAGAGACACATGTGAAATTATTTGGGTCTTATTCTCAAGACAAGGGGAGAAACGAATGAGATATTAAAGTGATTTCAAGTTTGATTTTTCTTTCTCACAGACAAGCGTCTCTCTGTAGAAGGTGTAAAGCTGTAGGATAAAGTTAACAGGAGCCCGTGTCTGTGTTTGTGAACCTTGACCCACACGGAACCTGGAGGCCAGCAGATATTTACATAAGGAGTCAATGTTTTGGGAGCAATCAGCACCCCGCGGTGAACCTGTACAAACACGCGAGAGGAGGAGGAGAGCGAGTGAGTGCGTCCATCCACACCTGCTCCAGTCCACACCCTTCTTATTATCCCCACCGCCGTTCTTCCTGCCCCCCCGGAGACGCTCACACTTCCTGTCAGATTCAACTTTTCAATTCCAGAAAACCGGAGCTTGTTGCCATGGCAACAGTCACAGTGGGGAGGAGGAAAAAAATCTGCCGCATTGCTGGACTTGGCATGAGCACGATGTGTGTGTTCATATGTAAGTGTCTGTTTGTGTTTGTGTGTGGGTGTGTGTGTGTGTGTTCGTATGCATCACACATGAGCTCTCAGTACAGATTAGCCATGATTGGACCACTCTTAGACAGGAAACACAGACGCCACAGGTGCATTTGTAGGCATTCTGGTGGAGGTGTTTAAATACACGCCACATCTTTAAGTACACTGCACTTGTAAGAGTACGTGAGCGAGCGGAAAGCGTCCGTGGGCCAGTGCATGTCAACATGAAGTGACGCTCACAAGCCATTTGCTTCCGTAATCTGACGTATTTATGAGTGAAACAGTCATCCTTTACTCATTCTTGTGCTGTTCCAAACCTGTATAACTGTTTTTTTCTGAGGAACACAAAAGAAGATACTCTGAGGAACAGTTTTTCTCCATAAATTGACAGTCAGTGGAGGGCAAAACAACACTTTGAGACATTTTTCAAAATACTGTACATTAATGTTCTTTAATGTTCCACTTGAGAACTGAAAGTATCAGTAAGCATGTGTTGAAAACTATGTTCGGCATTGCATGCAAAACTTTTTCCATTAATTTATAGTTACGTTAAAGATGTGATATTTTCAGCTTGTTGCATATTTTCTTAGAAAGATTTATATAAATATAAAAATGTATAAATCTAAAATATAATACAAAAATATTTTACAGAAAAACTAAGTTTATACAAAATATTTTAGCAAATATATATTTATTTTTTTTTGCACTGTTAAATCACACACACACACACACACACACACACATGTATATATGCACTGTTAAAAATAAAGTATAAATTTAAAATCTTAAATGCAATGCAAATAATTTTAAAATTAAGATTAAAATAAATAAAAACATTCTAGCAAATATTAAAAAGTGCACTGTTAAATATGAAAAACAAATATAAAATCTAAAAATATTTTACAGAAAAATAAGATTAGTACAAAGTAAATTAATAAAAACATAAAATGAAATTAATACAAAATATGTAATTAAAATTGAAAATATGATTGAATTAAATACATAAATATTTAATTAAAATGAATGAATTTAAAATAAATAAAAATGTTATTCCTGGCAAATATCAAAATGCACTGCTAAGAAGAAAAAAAAAACACATAAAATTATAAATAACATAAATATAAAATAAAATAAATACTGATAAAATGTATGTCTACCAAATATAAAAACTAAAAAAAAAAAAAACTCAAAAAAAAAAAAAAAAAAAAAACATTTCTAAGAAAAAATATAAGATAAAATGAATACAAAATAAATTAATTTTAAAATGATAAATTCACTGCTAAAATAAAATAAATCAATAAATAAATCAATAAAATATCAAATATAAAATAAAATAAAAATATTTTTTTGGTTGTACATTTAGCAAAAGTGGCAAGGCAAGAAAAATCTACAGGCCTAACAGAAAATATCTGTATTGTACTGCACTTTGGCACAATGTGCACTGATGGGCTGTTCATAACAGGACCAGGAACATTTATTAGGCTAAGTGAATTTTGATTCAGGTTTACTTTAAATTCACATATACTTAATACTTCTTTACAGTACTTAAGTATTTTTTGGGAGAATCTGTACTTGAGTTTTAATATTTCTATCAACTTTCACTTTTACTCCACTATATTTCCTAATTAAAATGTATACTTTTACTCCGATACATTTCCCTGAAGCATATTCGTTAATTACTACAAAATAAAGTCGGAAGAACACAAGAAAGCAGGATTGAGAATCAGTGTCTGGCGCCTGCAAGTTATGGAGTAAATCACAAAAAAACACCCAGAGAGTGCACGCATACACTGTGTGATTCAGTCTATTAAAATGCATTCAGAAAGCCCATAAGATTCAAGATAAGAGGCAAAATGCCTCTGTATGTCTTTTATATTTATATCATTTAATAGGCTAATCTATCACACTAAGAGTGCTGTTCTTTCTCCAGATATCAGCATGATAACAATATTGATTTTATACAAGTTTAATAAAGTATTAAGTATTAGTATTAAGTTACTTACATTTTAGATGCCTGTTTTTGCTGTATTTCGCAAATGAAAATAGTTCCAAACTGTTTTGCGCCGATGAGCGACACACAGGACGGTATTTCCTTATTGAATGAATCAGTTTTTTGAACAAATGATTCAGTGACTCACTCATTAAAACAGTCAAATGTTTCATTCCTGAATGAATCAACCATTTGAATGAATCGATTTGATCTCAATGACTCGCTCATTAACAGGGACTTGCTGCCACCTACTGGCGGCTTTAATTTCACATTTCAAGTATCTTTTCATGTTTGAAATATTTTCAAATATCAATAATCAAAATTATTATGTTTAAAACATTATTTATGCATTTGTAACTGCTGGTTATATGCATTCAAACCCCCTCTGAGCTGCATTAAATGAATCTAAATGCCACTTCAGATGCATATTTGCAAGAATTGTTTTCTTATGTTGGAATGAAAGAGTCTTCGTACCGGATGAAGAGCCTCTTATGCTAACCCAAAGATACAAATGGAAGAAAGAGTTAAAACTGAACACAATCTTGTTGCTCAAACGGTGTATAGAACAATTTTTAATAGGGAACGATTCACTCAACTCACCATTCGATTCGATTTTCTCACGATTTTTTTTAACAAAATGAGATTGAAGACATTATACAGTAAATGGAAAGGTGTCGTTTTATTAGGCTATTGCTGCACGTTTCTTTGTGAAATTGAAATATAGCAAAACTAAATTGAAATTTTTACAGCGATACAGTGTTTCCTTGGTTACCGCTGTAAACAAAGCAGAGCTGCCCTTATGAACACTACTTTAATATGCATTGTTCAGAGGCAAGATGAAAAGAAAATACCACGTAAACTTTTCTAAAGACAGTCAGTTCCCCTCAGAGATAGATTCATATAAACTCCTACTCCAATTGTATCGCAATTTGTTTGGCATCTCAACCGATTTGAATCGTCACATATTTGAATCGATTTTCGACCGGCTCGCGGTTATTCGTTACATACCTAATTTGTAATATTTAAATTTTTCTATTTTGAATTTACTTGTACTTTTACTTTCAATACTTAAGTTAAAAAAAATAACTTTTCATACTTAAAGGGTTAGTTCACCCAAAAAAGAAAATTCTGTCATTAATTACTCACCCTCATGTCGTTTCAAACCCGTAGGACCTTCGTTCATCTTCGGAACACAAATTAAGATATTTTTGATGGAATCCGAGAGCTGTCTGACCCTGAAATGTTCCCAAGTCCAGAATCACATACTTTAAAACTTTTACTTAAGTAATATTCTAAACAGTGAATTTAACTACCAACGTCATTTTCTGCTATGATATCTCTACTTTTACTTAAGTGTGGCTTTCAGGTGTTTTATCCACCACTGCTCTCATCACATCACCTGCAGATCGCGTCATTCACTCCAGTTCTGAAAGGTCAATTTATTATCTGGCTGTGAGGGTTTACGGGTTTCCAGATGGACAAAGTGTGGCCTCTGGGTTCCCGGTAGGCCTGTGCGTGGAAGAGACATGCTGTATAAGAACATCAGCGAGCCGAGCACTGGGATATTGTCATTCAGCCGATCTCGTTCTCTATTGATGCCACTATCTCATCAAGCACGTCTCCTTGAAGATGCAATTTCCAGCACATCAACACCGGGGATGGAGCACTTTGTTCCAGACATGCGATGGTATGATTGATCTCAGCTTTTCCCCGCGGCTGCAAACATACACCTCACACGCTCATCTGATGCCGGGATGAAGGTCTGTGAGCTGGAGTGAACCAGCGTCTCACATGTACACCGACATTACACAAGTACACTTATGCCCTCTGGAGAAACCACAGCAGAAAGGACACTATGACGTAACAGCCAGTGAAATCTGCGTAAATATGCATACAAACAAGCCTTTAGGGATCAAATGCTTGTCGTAAAAAACAACAGTCCGCCACCCACGAATCAGTACGTTTATACTGTGATTTTACTGCATATCTATTTTATTAGCTGCCAATCTGCCACATTCATATCCTCTGTTTATTCCAAAGAAATACTGATGTTAAACATTCGCAAAACATCAATTTTAATAGGAATTAATTATGAATTTTCAGGGTGCAACATCTTGAATTAAAAGATAATACCCATTTTTGCAATGTATTGTACTGGATTTTTTAAAATCTATAATAAATTGAAAAATAATAATGGCAGAATTTATGTTTTGTTTTTTCGTATCATACCAAAACAATCCTGACTAGAAATTGACAAAAGTTTTATTTTTTATTTTTTATGATACAAATTATTTATTAATTAAATGCCTGATAACTAATATCAAGAAAAATATTATTATTATTATTAACACCATTATATTTAACATAATTTAAATTTTTTCATCTTAGCTTTGAGCTATTTTTACGAAATAAAATTCTACACATTTTTGCAAACGAATGGCTGTAAAAATGTACATTAAAAAACATTACTTTGCCTGTGAACAACTGTTATTATTATTGTTATTAATGCCACTAAATTTATGCAAAATGCTTTAGTAAACTTTTAAGTTGATTTTTTTAAAGTTTATTTTTATCTTTGTTTTGAACTATGTATAACTTGCAAATAAAATGCTATGCATTTTCCCAAATGAATAGCTTAAAAGTTGAGTAATTTGTGCCAAAATGTTCATTTACCAGTGAACGCTTGTTGTAATGGCATTACAATTATGCAAAATTGTTTAGCAAATAAAATGTTATTTTCATCTTTGTTTTGAGCTTGTAGAACTTGCAAATAAAATTCTATATGCATTTTTGTAAAAGAAAGACTATAAAAAAGTAATTTACACAGAAAATTACTTTACTTGCAAACACTTTTCTTGGTTAAAACACAGTTGTTGGTATTTATCATAGAGCTCATAGAATTATCATAGAGTTAATCATAGAGTTGAATATCGGTAAAATATCAGTCAAGTCAATTATCTGTCAATTTCTAGCCTTAATGCAGATGAGAAGCCTAGCTGTTTACATGAAATCTATCTGAATGCAGTTATAAGTGTTTAAACCTGTAAAAAGCATGTAAAAGTGTGGTCAAAAGGGCTCTGTGACAATTAGATATAAGCAGAGTGCTATCGGCCCGTAATTAAAATATCGGTTACCAACCTTAAATTAATCAAATCATTCACGAAGCGAACAGTAAACGGCAGTAATATTGTCAGAGCTCCTCCTCCTTCAGTAATCCGTCTGTTTTTTTTCCGTTGTAATCTCGTGGCAAACACATTACAGATAAGACTAACACCTTCCTCCAACCATTTCAGCTTAGCTTTCTTCTCGCTCCCCCTTGTCTTCTCTTCTTAATTACCGAGGCAATCATATTTACAGATTCCCCTCTGCCTGTTTATCCTCCCCACTCATGTCTGAACGCTCAAATTCTGATTATTTATTTGTCTTCTTTTTCTCCTAAAAATAAAAACAATAAACTGCCAGACAGAATTGGTCCAGGATTTAATTGAGTAGGTCAGTGGCTTTGGGAGACATTATTAAGCATGAAACAAACAGCAGAAAGGCAGTGTATCTGTGGCGCAGTGGGATTAAAGCGATCGCACGCTTGTTATGCCTGTCCATTACTCATTTCCACCCGCCATCCTTTCTGCTCCTCGCAGGGCATCAGAACTGTCCATAACAACAAGCCTTTATAATCGAGCACTGTGTGTCTGTCTACAGTGTATCAGGAGTAGTCCTTTAAATACAGCATACAGTATATGTGTTGCAATTGCTTTAATTGTATATACAGGCCCATTCGATTATAGCAATTGAGATAAGTAAGTGCAGACACACACACACAT
>NW_015666612.1:262463-266501 GCF_001515625.1 Sinocyclocheilus rhinocerous
ATAAGTTGTGTTTAATGAAATGGTTAATTTATTTTATTTTGTCCTGTGAGTGGTCAAAATAATAGGAACTGTTATTAATAATTGAGCAACAATAATAACTGATAATAACTGAGCATCAAATCAGCAGAATGGTTTCTGAAGCATCATGTGACACTGAAGACTGGATCAATGATGCTGAAAATTCAGCTTTGCATCAAAGGAATAAATTACATTTTAAATTATAATCAAATAGAAAACAGTTCTTTGAAATTAATAATAATATTTCACATTATTAACATTTTTACTGTACTTTTGATCAAATAAATGCATCCTTGGTGAGCAGAAAAGAGCTCTCAATCGTACATTTTCCAAACTTTTTACTGGTAGTTTAATATTGTATAATATTATTACTCTTATGCTAACCAAGACTGAATTTAAGAAATACCGTAATAATAGTAGTAACAAGTAAGTAACCGTAGTAACAACAATAGTAACAATAATATTAAAACTATTAAAATAAAAAAAAATATTAAAATGTAATGCTGAGAATCACAGGACAAAATAACATGAAAAGCCATGAGTAAATTGTAATTTTCATAATTTCAGCACACTATGAGTTAAACTGTTTTGCTTTCATTGACATTGAGTCTCTCCTCAAACCTACAGCTGACTGATCTGAAGTCAGTGAGCGCTGAGATGATGAGCAGCTTCGTTTCTTTTTACAGTGTCACAGTATGACTAATGTTAATGTCAGTGTTTATTTTTATGCACGTACAACACTTGACGAGTGATTTGCCATGAATGAAAGCAAGGAAAAAACAGACAGCGAACACACAAACACACTCAGCCTCTGATGTTCGACTGCCGTTACCTGACGCGGTCTCCGCTAACATTAAATGAGACGTTCTAGGATTTAAATAGAAAGTCTGCCAAGGGAATTAATGATGGATTTCTACAGCGACTCACCACCAATCTTACTAGGAAGATATTCAATTAAAACGGCCTTTAAAGTGCAGGCATCTTCGGCGATGAAAGGCGAGCAAGCGCTACCCAATAGAGACGGTACTGGCTGTACAAATTAGTAGATGATCCATCTTGATGATAAATAATATAACTGTCAATATGATGAACGACCGCAGTGATGCAGACAGCGTCGGGTCTTTTACATTGAAAATTAAGCATGACGCAGACATAACAAGTCCATTATCCGCAAATATCATCAGTGACAAATTTGATCAGGAAGGTAGAATAAATAAATGTGCCGGGACTCGGAAAGGAGTTGAACGGTTTGACTGGTTAGTTATAATGTCATTGTGTTTTGCCGTGTTAGTTACAGCATGACCTTTAAATCTGTGCAGTAATATGAACCCAAAGACAAGTTGATTGCATACGTTACAGCCGTATCAAGGGAACGACTTAAACTCACGAGTGCATGACGAGACGCCTCCGTCCCGCGGGACGCCAAACGCTGTCGGCTAATAACCGCGGCCTACGAGACAAAAGCGCTCTTCCTCGAGGGCCGCCTGCATGGCTCAGAAACCCCAATCCTCATGTGGGACGCATTCAAATCTCATACACTTTCTGAGGAGACTAAAAAGAACAATAGTAGATCCATTCATTCGAAGATTTGTACAAATGTGATACTAATGAAACTCCTGTAATCTCTCTAAAATGAAAAAGCTAATCACAAACTACTGCTGTCTAGATGTTAATTCACTAGCAGAATAATCACACTGAGAAACGTTGACAGCCACTGAGTTGAAAACACACAGTGAAGAGATAAAACAGGAGAATTATTAATTATATTCCGCATATCTGACCAATCAGAGACAGTGGTGGGCTGCTAAGCCCCGCCCCGATCCACCTGGTTAATGGTGATTGGCAGAATCTCATCAAAACATTTACTGGTCCTGCTGCCCCCTAAAAAAAATTTAATAAATAAATAATTTACATTATCGAAATTTCACAGAGGCTAGCAATAGCAAGTTATAGCAAGATCCCACCCTGCCTGCATAATCACTCTCCAAAGCCACGCCTCCTTCAAAACACATGAAGGTATGCGGAGGTATGCAAATACATACGTTGACAGGCAGGTTGGACAGCCTATCGTAGCCCTCATACCGAGGGATATGATTGGACGAACATTTTATAGTCCTACGCCGTCCACAGACAATATAAATACATTTAGACCACTTAACCTAGTGATTGCTATTGGGATGTGAAGAGACTTTCAACCAGCATTACAAAAAATGTTTTTGAACCAAATCACCTACCCTGCCTTTAAGTCTAAGTTCAGGAACTTTCATTTAAAAAAGCCTAAAATCAATGAATGAATGAATGAATGAATGATTGATTGAGTCATTGACTGATTGATTTAAAATTCAGAACAAATTCTCACTACTGGACTGCATTTTTGTTTTGTAATTCTCAAAATTCTCAAAAGATGAATGTTCTTGGTTTCTCATTACTCAAATACATAATTTTTGCTGTAATGCAATAAAAAAAACATAATAATTTTTTTTTATCAGCATAAATTATATCCATAAAATACAACCCTGATACTTTACTGTTTTTAAACAATACATGAATTTTAAATAATATAATATAATATAATATAATATAATATAATATATTTTTCTTTTTGCATTACAGTAACGACAATTGAGAAAATTGGCTTAGAGTGAACATGAATTACCATTTGTAACAAATTTTAATTTGTAATTTGATGTATTTCTTGGTTTTATTCATCAGAAATTAACTAGATCATAAAAGGAGTGAAATCTAAAACTAAAACCATAGAAAAACATTTTTGTTACTTGAAATAAAATAAACATGAACTAAAATAACATAAAATATACAAAAAAATAAAACTTATTTTTCAAATAGTTGCCAAGAAAATAATCGTATTTTTATTTAGTTTAACTGGATGTAATAACTACAAAATGATTAAAAGATATAGGCATATATTAAAATAAATAATAAAAAAACTAATACAAATTACAAAAACACTAATTGATACTTAATTTAAATGCTACAATACTTAATTTAAAATAATAAAAAAAAAATCAAACTATTTATGGTTCAGCAAAACAGCGTTTAAATATTTGGCTATTCATAACACTGATAAATCAATCAAAATAATCCCCAAAAAATGTACTGAGAAAGTAAACAGAGCTGATTTTAATTTCAGGTTGGGTTTAAGTATCACATTTTGGTGCAAAAAGTCTTAGTAGCCTTCATTTTCTTTAAGCAAGATATATTTTTTCAGTTTCTCCATATGATTTTGAGGTGAAATATGCCCGGGTCACAGACTTGACAGGTTGTGAGACTTTCACCCAATTACCATTCTACACACTTGTACTCTCTTACACTCTGTACCTGTTCGGACCGTAAGGAGGATTGTAACACTTCCCGCTCTGCTCGCTCTGTCCTCCTCCGCCCTTCTTTTATTTTAATCAGTGAGAGACCAGGATTGGCCGCCTGTCTTAGATAATCAACATCAGAGGCCATGAACTGCAGCTAATTGAATGCTATCCTCATTGTCATGCATGGATGCGTTCTCTCCTCCTCTCTGCTCTTGTCTTTCCACCTTTTCCAGCTCTCTTCCCCTAATACCAGTCCTCTTGTGGCCCTCAATTGCCTGTTCTCCCACAGATGTAGGAAGAAAACAGGTCTTGTTTGAAGTACAGACGAGGGGAGGGTTGGGAAATACAGGCCGCCGTTGTACTGCTGGGCATTTGAATTCAACTCACTCACGTCTTTTGAATCATTCCCAAAGAATCGTTCAAAGTTGACCAAAACGATTTGTTCAGATTCGTTCACTGATTCGTTCAGTAACATTTTCGTGTAGGTTACATCTTTACATCAGTCGGTGATATTACGAGTGAGTCATTAAATTGTTCATTCAACAGATTTGTCTAAAAGCAAAATAGTTGTTTAAAAATTAAACAAGTCTCTGGCAAATGTATTTATGTAGATATGAATATGCTGATATGTATGTTTATTTTGCTACAGTATGAGCAAAACCAAATTTATATATATATATATCTATATATATAT
>NW_015666612.1:266530-274684 GCF_001515625.1 Sinocyclocheilus rhinocerous
GCCCACGCCTGTCCATGAAACAGCTTTTGAGTCAATTGTCCAATTACTTATGGTCTCTTGAAAAGGGGGGAGATACATATTAAAGAGCTGTAATTCCTTAACCTTTCCTTTCCTTCAATTGTATTGAGAATACCCTCAAATTAAAGCGCAGAGTGTGCACTTGAAAGCCATATTCATTATATAACTGTATATTATATAATTTTATATTATATTATATTATATTATATTATATTATATTATATAACTAAATATTTTAATTATTATTATAATATTATATATTATATAAATTAAGAACAAAGATTATTGGAATGTTTTACATATAATATATATATATAATTTTCTTGTAAAAAATATCAGGGACATCATATAATTTGCACGCTGTGCATTAGAAACGTAAATAACACCAATTCTCCAGTCACAACAAACGTGGACACGATAACATGCCCACTGTGTCTAACAGCACCACTGCTGCAGAAATTGGCCATTTTCACCTGGGTGCTTCACTAAACTGTAATCATTGTCTGGACCCCCTCGGCCCGTCTCAGACGCTCAGTGAACCATCTGGAGAAGCCCGGTGAGCCTCATCACCTCCTGCTCCAGCACACAGCTGCTCAAGACAGCCAGAGTGGATGAGGAAGACGCAGTTAGAGCAAACGCAGCGGCCTTGTCCTTTATGGCTCATAAATTGTCTTTCAGAGTGTCAGCGTTGAGCTATTGATCTGAGAAAGACAAACACACCCCTCGAAGCGAGCGTCGGCTCCATTCGCTCCCATCGATAATGTGTCCCATTCACTGGAGTGCTGAAATGTGGAGGAAAAATCCCTTCTGTGATTCAATTCGATTAATGCAATGTCATTTTTTGTAAATTTTCAAATTCATACCACTGCTAAAGTCATGGGTTTGATTCCCAGGAAATGCACAAACTAAATGCATAGGATAAGTGCTTTGAATAAAAGCATCTTCCAAATGCATGAAGTTTCCAGAATAAAAGTTTCTAAGGAAAATCAGCAAGAAAAAAAAAAAAACTGAAAATATTTATTTTAAATTAAACATGACTCGTTCAAACAGAATTCAATAAATAAAATAAAATATGCAATCAAATCTTGCATCTTCTTCTGTGATTTGATTTGAAAATCATATTCTTTATCATATTCTTATTTTGCCAGTTTTTCCCAGTTAAAATATCCAAAAGGCTTATAAATCTATCATTAAATGCAATTATAATTAGTTAATATAATAAGCATTATATTAGTCTTTTTTTTAACTCATTTTACAGCTAATGTAAAAGTCCTTAAAAAAAGACTTGTTTTAAATAAATGAAAAATATTTCAGTGTAGTCAGAAAAAAATACAATAACAAGTCTTAATATGTTGCTTCTCAAATGAATTGATTTTGTTTTGTTTTACTGATTTTTTAAAACATATTTTAGTTCACAATAGACTTAAAAAACTTTTAAATTGTTCAATTATTCAAAAATGTAGTATTTTTGTACTTTTTGATCTCATATTATGCAATATTTAATATTTTATTATCTAAAAAGGCTATTATCATTATTT
Organism: Sinocyclocheilus rhinocerous; assembly: GCF_001515625.1. Lineage (NCBI taxonomy): Eukaryota > Metazoa > Chordata > Actinopteri > Cypriniformes > Cyprinidae > Sinocyclocheilus > Sinocyclocheilus rhinocerous. Next base: position 268,087 of record NW_015666612.1, read on the forward strand.
AATTCCATTACACACACACACACACACACACACATAATTACACAATAGCATTAATTTTATTATTGATTTATTTTTATTTTATATAAACTGTAAAAAGGAATTTTAAATACAACAAAGATTTAGTATGTTTTACAAGAAAATACAAGTTCCGTCTTTTTCTTTAAAATTTAATTAAACATATTTTACATATATTTTACATATATTTACTTTAATGGAAGATTTTTTTAAGCATGTTTTAGTTCACAGTAGACTTAAAAAAACGTTTTCATTTTTAAATTATTCAAAAATGTAGTATTTTTTTGTACTTTTTGATCTCATATTATGCAATATTTCATATTTTATTATCTAAAAAGGCTATTATCATTATTTAATTCCATTATTATACACACACATAATTACACAATATTATTAATTTTATTAATTATTTATTTTTACTTTATATAAACTGTAAAAAGGAATTTTAAATAATACAAAGATTTAGTACGTTTTACAAGAAAATACAAGTTCTGTCTTTTTCTTAAAAATGTCATGTTAAATGAAATTTAACGTTACTTGTCGTTACTTTGTAATTATTTGTGAAATTTACTAGCATTTTTTTTTCAGTTAATATATTATATATTTAAACTTGTTTTTAACTTCTCAATACTACAATACTACAATACTTCTCTATACAATACAAAACTACTCTATACTTATTTAACTTCTCTAAACAATATTTCAGTGTAGTAATAAAAAATACAAAAACAAGTCTTAATATCTGCAGTGCTGCTTCTCAAGTAAACTGATCTTGTTTTAAGGAGTTTTATACTTCAGCTGTAAAACAAGTTTAAAAAAAAGACTAATTATAAATACTTTATATTTAATCTTATTCAAGGATAGAATTATGACATAATTAATGATCAAATTTTTCAAGTAAAGACAATTGAAGTATGAATTATCTGCTCTATTCACATCTTTTCTTTGCATGCGAGCGCCTCACAGTCAAGTGAAGGAATGAGGGTTCAGGGCTTTTCTATCTATATTTGTAATGAGATGCCATGCTGAGTGTCAATCATTCTGTTGAAGGAGCGAGGCATCAGTCAAAGCCAGCCGGAGCAAATCGCCCGAGGTGTCAGGCAGGTTAAGTGCAACACAGTCCAGTGTATATCTCCCATCAAGTCTCAAATCTGCACACATTGACTGAGATTAAATCAAAGAGCTGTTTATGACTCGCGGATCTGTCGGTTCTGTTGGGTTGGTGATGATTTGCCCTTTAACTTCCCAGAGGACCAGCGCAATTCACTCCCTGGCAAAGAGAAGAAGCCAGTCTAAACTAGTTTCCAGTCAGTAGGAAAACATTTTGCGGAGAATTCATTAAACACGTTCATGCACAGTTTAACCGGTCACTAAAGTAGCACTGAAGTGTCAGGTCGGTATGATATTGTGAACTGCAAACATGCCTTCTTTCTATTTAAGTTTTTAGTACATTGCACTAAATAACAATACTCATTCACAAAACTAACATCACGATAACCACTAAATTATTACAAATAGATGTTTATGTATATTTTCTATAGTGATCACAGTAGCAGAAATGAAGACTACTGGATGAAAGAGTGTGCAACCGGGAACGACACACAAATGTGAGAGCACATTATGCATTTTAAAAAGCTTATTTTATAGATCCATTCATTCATCCATCCAGGTCTGTTTGATGTCTGTTTTTGAAATAAGCTTATTCTGCTCACCAAGGCTGCATTTATTTGATCAAAAATACAGTAAAAAACATTAATATTGTGAAATATTATTGCAATTTAAAATACCTGTTTTTTTATGTGAATACATTTTAAAATCTAATTTATTTCTGTGATCAAAGCTGAATTTTCAGCATCATTACTCCAGTCTTCAGAGTCACATGATCTTCAGAAATCATTCTAATATGCTGATTTGCTGCTCAAGAAACATTTCTGATTATTATCAGTGTTGAAAACAGCTGTGCTGCTTCTTATTTTTGTGGAAACAGTGATACATTTTATTTTTTGGAATTCTTTGATGAATAGAAAGTTCAAAAGAACACCATTTATTTGAAATACAAAACTTTTGTAACATTATACATGCATTTTAAAAAGCTTATTTTATAGATCCATTCATTCATCCATCCAGGTCTGTTTGATGTCTGTTTTTGAAATAAGCTTATTCTGCTCACCAAGGCTGCATTTATTTGATCAAAAATACAGTAAAAAACATTAATATTGTGAAATATTATTGCAATTTAAAATACCTGTTTTTTTATGTGAATACATTTTAAAATCTAATTTATTTCTGTGATCAAAGCTGAATTTTCAGCATCATTACTCCAGTCTTCAGAGTCACGTGATCTTCAGAAATCATTCTAATATGCTGATTTGCTGCTCAAGAAACATTTCTGATTATTATCAGTGTTGAAAACAGCTGTGCTGCTTCTTATTTTTGTGGAAACAGGGATACATTTTATTTTTTAGAATTATTTGATGAACAGAAAGTTCAAAAGAACACCATTTATTTGAAATACAAAACTTTTGTAACATTATACATTTCTTTACTGTCACTTTTGATCAATTTATTGCACTCCTTGCTGAATAAAAATAATAATTTCTGAAAATCATCTCTTTAATACTTAAAAAACTGTTTTAAAATACTTTTAAACATTTTTCTAAACTGTCAAGCAAGGCTTTGTCAAGTTTGTCTTGACAAATTTTGCATTTCTAGTATAAAAATACATTTATGTGAATTTCAGTTCATTTTAATTCTACTTCCTTTATTGAAATTCCATTTGCAATTCTGCATGCTTGCAAAATTAATTCGAATTCAGGAAATGAACTGCAATTTGAAATGCATTTTCAGTTCAATTCTGAATCGATGAATTCATGCCATTTTGGTTTTATTTATTAATTTTGCATCACAATAATGAGAATGATTTACATTACAGTAATGAGAGTTGGTGTGAAAGTGCAAAAATCTGTCAAAAAAATCTCTAAAATGTTGAAAACATTTCTATAAAATGTGTATATATGACGATAATTTATCATTTAAAATGTAAATCAGTGGGTGCATTTCCTAGTGAATTCCCTGTTTCATTTCCTAGCGTGTGCGTGTTGTTTGCTTGCTCGCTGCACGTGGTTGGTGTAAGTGGTTCCCGGGGAGAAGTCTTGATTAGATTACGCCATTAGCTTTAGAAGAAATCTCTAAGAGCGGCTACTCTGTTATTTGGGAGTGTGTTCGTGACCGTGCTTAAGCTGTGTGTAAATTGCTATCCTGATGATTGGACTGCATTGAGTAAGGCAGGGCGTCTCCAAACGTTCATCCAAACTCCTCTAATTCAATCCAGGTGTGACCGGCTCCTCCGAGACCAACATCACGCGTCTTAATTACTAAATTCAACTTCTTATTCATATAATGACTCAGAGCAGATGTTTTTTTTCTCCATCCAGTCGTAATGAGTTGCTAATTAAACTCTACCCAGAGGATCTCACCCCCGGAGGAATGAGCCGATCGACAGTCAGACGATGCCGGCCCTTATCACGGCTCTGAGGCGGGCCCTACCCAGTGTCACCGGAGGGAACGTGTGATTTAATCAGCTGATACTGTCTCAGTCCTGCATTGGTCTTTGTTCCTCGTTGCTTCCTTTCCAGTGTGTCACTGACAGGAAAGTGAGAAAAAACAACTGCAGCAACATGTTTCCTATCTCTAAACACAGATAAAGTGCTTGCGGATTTTCATCTTTAACACTATTGCATCTTCATCTTTAACAACTGCAAAGTGGGTGACTAATTAACGTTATCTGTCACATTTCACCCTAAAATTAAAATAGATCAAATGAGATATTATACAGTATTTTAATTTATTAATATTTTAGGAGCATTAAAGTGTTTTGCATTGTGACATTTTCATGATGGTTGTCATTGCCGTAATTGTTTTACAGGTATTTTAGGGTATTTTATTTTATTTTTTTTGTAATTTTCATTATTCTAAATGGTGAATGTGTAATCTTGATGCCATTTTGGTTTATTTATTTATTTTGCATCACAATAATGAGAATGGTTTCACAAAACAAAAACAAAATAAAAGTTTTTGTTTACATTATATATGTGTGTGTGTTGTGTATATTTATCATGTATATATAAATACACACACATGCATGTATATTTTTAAGAAAAATATGTTTATATATGATATAAATTATATGAATATAAATATATACATGTAAATACATAAAATATATGCTGTATGTGTGTGTATTTATGTATACATAATAAATATACACAACACACACACATATATTATGTAAACTTTATAATTTGACAGACAGACAGACAGATAGATAGAGAGATAGATAGATTTACATTGTGATAAAAAATTATAATAATTTATAAGATTCTTTTTATTTATAGATTCATGTGTTTAATGTATTTATATATTTAAGGGATTAGACAATCCAAGTGACAGGAGAAAGTATGGACTCATATATAAACATTCAGATGTCTTTAAAAAAACACTCTTTGTGTGTTATGACAAGCAACTCAGCAGCACAACTCAACACTATTAGCTACTCTATGCTATTTTCATCTTTGAAATGGATGCACATGAAGGCACTGATGGCACCGCTCGCCATGAGGATTATGGGATTGAGGCTGGAAAACTGAGTAAAAAGGTCCTATAAAAATATAAGCTGTAAAAACAAATGACACGTCAAACTGTGAGCGGTTCTGTCGTTGAGTCACCCTGTGATGCTAAAAACAGCTTCTCTTGAGGAGCGATACTGCAGCGAGACGCTTTACGTTCCTGTTAGTGGCACCACTTCATTTTCTAATTATACCGAGTCTTTAGCCACCAATACATCTTGTGGAAAACACAAACTCGTCTCCTAATGAGGGCATGTACCTCATCCGCACCTCATCCACTGTGTGTCTGTCAGCATTAAGTAAACTTTATTATGGCTTTAGATTCAGATTGATCTGGACTCGCAGCCTCCCCAGGGGACAGGCAGGCATTCTGGGTAACAGATAGAAGTGTCAACATGAGCTACAATTAGGATGAAAGACTAGTAATCAACAACAGCAGTCTGACGGATGTAAAAATATAACAGATTGGTCAGTGTTATGTAAGGTTGGGCAAAACTATGTATATGTCTGTCTGTCTATCTGTATATGTGTATATAGATAGATATAGATATAGAGATAGACAGACAGACAGACAGACAGATGATAGATAGATAGATAGATAGATAGATAGATAGATAGATTTGTTGAATTAGAGTTTTTAATTGATTCACTTAAATAGCCCGTATGAACTGATTCACTGAAAATGAATCAAATTTCCCAACTGTAATGTAGCAAAATCATAAATACCTTCTGAATATTCAATATATAAATTGCCTAGTCCACATGCTAAGACACAGCAACAACATCACACTAAGCAGGAGGCAGTGGAGAGCTGGATTTGAGGAGCTGGTGAATGGACAGTGCTTGATGCTGGAGATGGACAAGGAGAGCTGGACAATCCCACAGAGACTGTTCATCCGTTTCTCTCTCTCTCTCTCTCTCTCTCTCTGTCTGACTGATTGGATGTGAGAGGAGTCCATGCCCGCTCTCAGAGCCACACATCAGACCTAATTAAAGCTGCTCATCTGTGAACCAGACCCCAGCGTACGCCATCGGGGAACTCAGGCATACCGCACAATAGAAAACAGCAAAGTTTTTCTGTAGATGCTTAGCAAACTTTTCCAGTTGGTGGAGCAAAAAATAAATAAATGAATAAATAACAACTGTGGACCACCCAACATCACAAACCTGGAGGCAACTACCAGATACTGTACCTCAAAACAAATAGTAGAATAAATGACTCCAAGAAACACTTTCACAAATTAATGTTAACACAATCAGATACAGCATACTACTGTTAGAAATATTATTAAAAAGTAATAAAAATATTAATACAAAATATGAAAAATAAAATAAAAAAATACTTATTTATATTTTAATGAAATAAATAAATGTATTTATCATTTAAAAAACGTTATTAAACACACACACACACACACACACACCCACACACAATTTTTTTGAAATTACATTATATATATATATATATATACATACATACATACATTTTTTATATAATATAAATTTCAATATATTTTTTTATAGTATGCAGTATGAAATTACCTACTGACAACGACACAGGGAAAATCTAACAGCAATATGGTCATATTCAGTTAATATATCAAAAAATATCATCTGATTTATTGGCCCAGCCAATATATCAGTCTATCACTAATTTGTGTTGTCATTTCTAAATGTATAAAAACACAAAAGGCCTTCGGGACTATTTACCTCAAGTAATTTGTGACCCTCATCGCATTTGGCCATTATCTTTCCATTCTCATGCCTTCATTATTTTCCCGCACAAATTCAGAGTTAGCTAGTTTGTTGGTTAGAAATATTATTAAAAAGTAATAAAAATATTAATACAAAATATGAAAAATAAAATAAAAAAATACTTATTTATATTTTAATGAAATAAATAAATGTATTTATCATTTAAAAAACGTTATTAAACACACACACACACACACACACAC
>NW_015666612.1:274912-280705 GCF_001515625.1 Sinocyclocheilus rhinocerous
CCCGCACAAATTCAGAGTTAGCTAGTTTGTTGCTACTCTTATTTCCCCACAGACTCTTCTGGTTTCGCAGAGCCCGTTATACGCCAAAAGATTCACAGTCAATTAGACGCAACACGGTACACAGTGCTGAAGCCAAAGCCACCGTTTTACAGAAAATTTGCAACCGTGCCGCTGTTTGCAGAAGTGTGTCTCTCAAGATAGCTTATTATTGAGTTATCATTAAAAACAGAACTCCCAGCGCAAGCCAGCCATCTGAATTCAGCTTATATAACAGCCTGCTACTTGTGAAAAACCCAAGCATGTGTGGGTGGGCTTACAGTCAAGTGCAAACATTTCGGCCTTGAGAGGGGCATCTGCCAGTGATGAGGCATTACTGACGCCTCCACCATTCCCCGCGCAGGCCGGCAGCCAGAAGCCGTCAGAACGCTGCTTTGGTTCGTCAGCCGCGCTGGAACGTGTTACTCCATCTGTCCACCCCATGCATCTCCCACATCTCTTATGCAAACCGTCCCAGCACAGCCACCGTCCACCACTGAGCGCTCAAAAGGCCAATCGCTCCAGGCGCGCTGGGATACGTCCTGGCTAGCGATGTTCAGTTAGTGAACCATTCATTCAGACCATTTTTTTTTGTTAATGAAATAGTCACACTGATTTGGAATCAGATTTGTGTATGCAAATGTTCTGTATGCATGGGATGCCTGGATGAGCTACAACTTGGCAATGTATACATCTTTATTATAACTCAACATTTGATCAGATGCCTAATGCCAAGACGTTTTACACAAAATGCATTCATTTCCAAAATGATAACTGTATGGCTCTCACGTGCAATGCAGTGTTGATGCTGTTTACTGAAGATAAAACTATTAATAATCATTTTAGTAATTATAATAAAGCTGAAAAAAATATAAATGTTAGATGAGAAACCTTGAAATGTTGCCTTGGCAGGTTTAAGTTGAAGTACTAAAGTGACTAAAACTAAAATAAAAAAAGACAAAAGCACAAAACTGATTTATTAAAACTGAAACTAAAATTTAAATGAAAACTGAATACATAAATATAAAATATTCAAAATATGAATAAATACTATAATAGTAGATAAATAATACACTGGTGCAACAATGTTGTTATGAATACTATTTAAAAAATAATAAAAAAATATTAATACTAAGTAATGGTAATGCTAATAAAAAATGTGACACTGATTTAAAAATTAAATAAAAGTAACTAAACGTAATTTTAATTCATTTTTCAATGAACTGAATAATTAGCTAAATTACTTGACTGTTTTAATACATTTTGAATCAATTTTGAATCTTGTGTAATCTTTGCTTTTATTGTTATTTTTATTTTCTTATGCACTTGTTGTGATTATTTTATGTAAAGCACTTTTGTGATTCAAAACGTGCTATATAAATAAACTTGCCTTGCCTAATTTAAAAAGTACATACAAATATAAACAAATAAATAATATGCCATATACAGTGAGCAGATGAAAATAAAGTAAATTTAATAGCAGAATTTAAGTGCATGAATCATGTTTACAGCTTGTTCATTTGATCACAACGAGTTTTTACTTTTACACAGATGGGTTTGCTTATTATCAGAAATTTGTTCTTTCTCATAAAGTCGCTTATAACAAAGTTAATCTAATAGCAGCTGATCATTATCAACATCTTCTGTTCAACAAACTCATAAATGTCAAAATTATAAATGTTAAGAATATCTGCCTTTGAATATGCCATTAATCTAAATTAGTGAGCAACAAACTGAACCAGAGCAAAAAGAATACACTACATACACTTCATTAAAATAAAAAATCAATATGCATAAACATAGAAATGACTTTAAAGCATGTAAAAATGTCATGGGACGATGAATTGATTTTGTACCAGTAATCACTATTGCAGTAGTTCATGCATTCCCTTTATAAACAACCATCTATTGCCTTCTGTTCAGTTGCAACATGTCCAGTACGGACACTAATTCTGGCTGTAAACACAAATCTTTCAGCTATCGCATTGGTTCCTGGCAGGTGCACCACGGTGAGTGACTGCAATCTGAGCCAAGCAAAAGTGGGTTTAGTCTTTAACCTGATCATGAAGCATCTTCCCGCTTCATCAGAAAGAATAAGTAATTGGCTTAAAGGAGCGGGATACGCTCCCACCCACCTTCAATTTACCCTTTCAAGCCTTTCCAAGCTGGAGCTCTAAAAACCTGTCAATCCTGATAAATCTTCTCCTATCATCTTTGTCCTCAGCTACGAGAGGAAGATGGAAGATGGATGAAGACAGAAGGGAAAAAATACGGCAAAACGAGCCCTACGTGCTAAACGAGACGCTAATTAAAAGAGCGGGATACGCTCCCACCCACCTTCAATTTACCCTTTCAAGCCTTTCCAAGCTGGAGCTCTAAAAACCTGTCAATCCTGATAAATCTTCTCCTATCATCTTTGTCCTCAGCTACGAGAGGAAGATGGAAGATGGATGAAGACAGAAGGGAAAAAATACGGCAAAACGAGCCCTACGTGCTAAACGAGACGCTAATGCACAGTCCTGGCGTTGACAGGCCAAACAGTTTACTCTTTTCATTACGCTGCTCCTCGTAATTGATTAATTACTGTAGTTGAGCTAATTGAAAGTCACCGCTGTAAATTGCGGACCGGTTGAGGATTGCGTTTGATATGCAAACTCATGCGTCAGTGTCTTTATCTGTGGTTTCGTTCTCAACCTTTCCGATCCTGAATATCAGACAAACCTCAGTCACTGTCAGCAATGCAACTAATAAACCAATTAACTTATTAGGAGCTCATTTCGGGCTGTAATTGGCAACATGGCCACTCGTTTGTATGAATAAGTGCAGGTTTTAGCGTCCTTTCAAGTACGCCGTCTTTTTATTAACCTGGAAGGCTAATGGAAGCATGCATTCTCTTTTCACACAGATCTGGCTGTTTATAACCCATGATTGCAGCATTATGCGGGAGAAAAGCCATTGAACAAAAGAAGCCATTGAACAGTAGCCATGTATTTTTGCAAGCAACAATCACAAAAATGAAAAAATAAAAAAATAAATAAAAGAATTAAATAATTTAAAAAATAGCAACAGTGTTGTTAACTGAAAATAAACTGAAAATTAGATGAAAAACTTTACTGTAAAGCTGTAAAATTTGAAATGTTGTCGTGGCAAGTAATTCACATAAATAAGTTTAAGATCAAGCACTAAAACAACTAAAATTAAATAAAAATAGAAATATAATACAGGTGCATCTCAATAAATTAGAATGTCGTGGAAAAGTTCATTTATTTCAGTAATTCAACTCAAATTGTGAAACTCGTGTATTCGAGTTTCACAATTTGAGTTGAATTACTGAAATAAATGAACTTTTCCACGACATTCTAATTTATTGAGATGCACCTGTAAAATTTAAACAATAAAATAAGATTTAAAAAACATAATTACATGCAACACAGTTCAATTCAATTCAAGTTTATTTGTATAGCGCTTTTCACGATACAAATCGTTGCAAAGCAACTTTACAGAAAATTAAGTTTCTACAATATTTAGTAGTAGCTTATCAGTGGTGACTGTCAGTTAATGTACATATGGCATAAATGTGCAGAAAAATCAATTAAAGATGTAATCAAACAGACGATGAACACTATTAACAGCAATTATTATATGATGCAATCAAACTTTTAGCAAAATTTGGTAGTTCTGTATGTTGTTTCAGGGTTGGCATCATCATTACATGCAACACAGTGTTGTTATTGTTAACTAAAACTTTTAGAAATCATTTTTGGTAGCTGAAATAAAGCTGTAAAATATTAGATGAAAAACCTCAAAATAAAAAAAAGAAAGCTAAATAGAAACAGTAAAAAAAAACAAAAAAACAATTTAAATAAAAAATTCACAACAGTCTTTTTTTTTTTGCAAATGACTCCAAATGAAGAAAAATAAAACAAAGAAATGCTAAAAAACAACAATTAAATAAAAAATAAAATAATAAAACACCAAAAACAAATAATATAATGAAACCAAGTTGAAATAAAATTAAATAAATTTATATAATAAATAATAGAACTTTAGAAAAGAAATAATAGAATAAAAATATTTTTAAAAAAAATAAACGATAAAAAGATAAATAACTCTACTACTATTAAAAATAACAATAGTAATAAAGCATTCCAGCCAGTTCAGAACTTTAAACATCGCCATCTTGGAAATGACCTCAAATGACCTTTCGCATTAAAGTGCGATTGATCAATCAGCCCTGACTTTACAAGTCAGATATCCAACCTCAAGTGCCATTTCTGTAGTCACTTTCAAGCAAGAGTGAATACAGCATCAGATCCCATGAAGCAGAGATGGCAGGCCAATATCACAGACCTCCTTTGCTAAAATACAGAAACACGGCGGTTCATTCATTCATCCTAATGATAGAGCCAACCAGAAAGAAAGATCTGCTCTGCTCTTTTGAAATGGAGGTTCAGTTCTGTGACTTCTTACGAATCCCATACATAAATTGAGATCCTTACATCCTAATGCTCTCCAACAGCAATCCATTCCACCGGCTAACGCTATCAGCCACCTCGAAAATGCAGTAATGAAAATGTTCCATACATTAAAGATGATGAGCACAGGGATCCATTACTGGCAGATTCTGTGAACTGATATAGTCTGAAGTAGGCGAACATGATTTTCTGTCACCTCATACCTGCGGCAGAAGTCCTAGTTCCTGTCAGGAAAACACGACTGCTAATTTGCTGCCTTGAATCTCCTCTTCTTTAAGCTGCATATGTCTGTCTGTTTGATGATTAATTTATGTTGATAATGGAGAAATACTGAACACTGGTACGAAAAGTGCTCTGAATACAGACTCGGCCTCAGATGGAGTCTGATCTGACCTGAATACACAATCAGTTGAGAGCAGACACAATCGATGCAAAAGGAGAACCGCACATATCAGACTCATTTAAAGGATTTTTTTTTTTTTACTACAAAATCACTAATTGCTCAACTACAAACGTAAAATTGCACATATCAGACTCATTTGAAGGGTTTGTTTGTTCAAAAATGAAAATTCACACAAATGCAAAAATAAAACTGCATGTATCAGATGTATTTAACGGGTTTGTTCACTCAAAATTAGAATTTGTTCGAAAGCTACACATATCAGACTCATTTAAAGGGGTCATATGATGTTGCTAAAAAGAACATTATTTTGTGTATTTGGTGTAATGAAATGTGTTTATGTGGTTTAAAGTTCAAAAAGCACATTATTTTCCACATACTGTACATTATTGTTTCTCCTCTATGCCCCGCCTTTCTGAAACGCGTCGATTTTTACAAAGCTCATCGGTCTGAAAAGCGAGGTGTGCTGTGATTGGCCAGCTATCCAGTGCGTTGTGATTGGCCGAATACCTCAAGCGTGAGACGGAAATGTTACGCCCCTACCATATTGTGATGCCCTGTCCGGCCGGAGCGACGAGACAAAAACATTAAAACCCATTATAAACGAGGCATTTGTTGCATCCAGTGGGGACATAATTACGGATTATATTAACTTATACTGTCTTTTTACGTGTTGCGTTGCATCGCGTTTTTATTAAACATAAAACCATGTCTGCATTTGTGATCGGAGAAATGACAAACAACAAGCGATACTCCACACTGCTCAAAACTCTCGCTTTAAATATATAAAATATAAAAAACGTACTTACAGTCCGTGAGTCAGAACAGCCGGCATTGTAGTCTACCAGGATCAGGAAACAGTCCTCATCCTCCATAAAATGC
>NW_015666612.1:281542-283665 GCF_001515625.1 Sinocyclocheilus rhinocerous
TTTATTATTTTTAAATATAAAAAACACACATACTTATATATTTTTTATATAATATATATTTTCATATATCTAATGAATATACTGTATACATTCCATTAATTATATTTCATTTTATATTTTAGCTATTTATAATATTTACAGATATATACATTTCTGCCATTATTTAATATATTAACTTGGACCATGTCTAATTTGCTACAAAGCCAAAAAAAAAAAGAAAGAAAGCAGAAATACAATAACTACAAATTGCTTCTGCATGTTTGCTTCAAACATAGTTGATGACTAAAAATAATAATTTCATGACTCTAGACATTACTCTGTGAAGACAGTGGCATAATACAGTGACATAATATGTGACCCTGGACCACAAAACCAGTCATAAGGGTCGAAAAAATTAAGTTTTAATATATTTACAGTAGGAAATTTACTAAATATCTTCATGGAACATGATCATTACTTAATATCCTAATGATTTGGCATAAAAGAAAAATCTATATTTTGACTCATACATTGTATTTTTCGCTATTGCTACAAATATACCCCAGCGACTTAAGACCAGGGTCACATATTTTAAATTGTGACTCATACATTGTATTTTTCGCTATTGCTACAAATATACCCCAGCGACTTAAGACTGCTTTTGTGCTCCAGGGTCACATATGTGTTTTTTTTTTTAGCCATATCAAAACAGTAGTCATGTGCATGGGTACATTTTACCTGTTGGTGGGTTTAGGTATACAACAACCCCTGGTGGTTCTAGTGTTAAACTCCATACTTACTGGACACATAATAAAAACAATACTAGTCAGTCTCTATTCTATTCTATCTTAATGATAGAAATATTTTAGCTTTGTCTCAAAAGCGAAATTCTTCCTTTCATTCCAACACCCTGTAGGTCGAGGCCAATTCAATTCACATTCACACACATTGAATTTTACTGGAGCCAGTGTTTCAAGTCTGAATTGTGCTCAACCCTGGTGGATGAGAAAGGCCAGGAGGCATGAAACACACCAAACTGCATAATTCTGACCTCATATTTTTTCCAAACAGAGAAATATTGAGAGGTACAGAGAAAGAGAGGGATGAAGGCTCTTTTTTCCTTTGCTCCCTTCATTTATTTGCACACAGTCAGCAGGTTTGGCTTGGGCCTGCAGGGAGTGGATCGATGCTGCTTTCTATAGCCCCAATGCTCTCCTCCATCTCTGACACCATGATAGTGTGATGATGGACCAGAGAGAGACTCACACAGCATCACTGATGCATCCCAGCGCTACGTCTGTGTGATTTCTAAAATCTGTGACACACCGTGTATTAAACTGTAAAATCAACAGAGTATCACTTGTATTTCACACTTGTTGAGCTCTGATGATTATTAGATTCATCCATAAAAGAGTGCAAATGTTTTTGCTGTTAATAGGCCCATCTGGATTTCATTTATAAATAAATCTGCCATTAAAAACATATTTTCTGAGTTTCTCCATTATTTCCTGGTAAATGAGAGTCCCACTATGGGTATTAAACTCACCTGCTTTTTTGCACGTCAAAATTTGTACAATGTTGTGAAAAATTAAACCCAATTAAAGTCTATTTTCAGCATAAGTAAACCAGTTTATTGAGAATTATATAAGGTTTTGCTTCCTCTTTAAATAGTTTGAACTTGTTATTATTTTTTTAAGATGGTTATTTTAGGCATTTGATGCATTAATAAATGTACAGGGTGTGCAAACATTTTTTTTTTCACACAAGAAATGGCAATTTCTGCTAATTTTAGCTTTACAAACCACAAAAAGCTTTTCACAAAATGCACATTGCAAGTGCCATTTATTAAATTATAATTCCTTTTACCTATTAAAATTGGTGATACGACAATCTAATATCTATAAAAACAGCACAGTCCAACCAAACATTACTTTAACACTATATAGTAAAAAAAAAAATGACAAAAACTCAAAGTGAAATAAAAATAAATCTAAATAGAAATATTAAAAAAAACTAATAAAAATTACAACAAAATGACAAAAAATCTAATTAAAACTAAAATGAAGACTAAAAATAAGAGCTAATTCAAAATATTAATAAAACCTATAATATATAGTAAATAAATAATACTAAAACATCCCTAA
>NW_015666613.1:0-1380 GCF_001515625.1 Sinocyclocheilus rhinocerous
AAATGCCTCGTTTATAATGGGTTTTTAATGTTTTTGTCTCGTCGTCGCTCCGGCCGGACATCACATCACAGTATGGTAGGGGCGTAACATTTCCGTCACACGTTTGAGGTATTCGGCCAATCACAACGCACTGGATAGCTGGTCAATCAGAGCACACCTCGCTTTTCAGACCGATGAGCTTTGTAAAAACGCATTTCAGAAAGGCGGGGCATAGAGGAGAAACAATAATGTACAGTAGTGGAAAATGTGTTTTTTGAACCTTAAACCGCATAATCTCATTACACCAAATACACAAAAAATTTTAGCAACATCATATGACCCCTTTAAGTAAACACATTTCATTACACCAAATACACAAAATAATGTTATTTTTAGCAAAATCATATGACCCCTTTAAAAGATGTGCTTTTAACATAGCTTTGAAAACCGGTAGTGAGTTAACGGATCTAATAGTATTAGGGAGGTCATTCCACAGTTTTGGACCGGCTCGCGAAAAGGCTCTATCTCCCCTGTGTTTGTATTTTGTCCTAGTAACACAAAGGAGGGGTTGATTTTTGGACCTCAGAGATCTCATAGGAGTATAAATTTATATCATACTTGATAAATACTCAGGGGCTAAATTGTGAAGGGCCATAAAAACGAAAATAAGAATCCTATAAATTATTTTAAGCCGTACCGGCAGCCAATTTAGTGACGCAAGTAATGGAGTGACTGAGTCATGTTTTTTTGCAGACTTCATAATTCTCGCCGCTGCGTTCTGGATTCTCTGTAGGCGCCCCAGTGCACCACAATCAACTCCAAAATAAAGGGAGTTACAATAGTCCATTCGAGTGAAAACGAGAGCCGTAATGGCTTTCTCCAAATCAGTGGTAGATAAAAACGGTTTCGTCTTCGCTAATAGACGTAAATGAAAAAAAACAAGATCTCACCACTGTGTTTATTTGCCTGTCCATCTTTAATTCACTATCCAAGTCTTTCACATGGGTTTTCAAAAAGCCAGCCAGGTGCGTTGAATTTAAACACTGAGTCACTTCTTGATTCTTAGGGCCAAAAACAATAACCCCAATAACCAATAAACCTTTATTTTCATTAAGCAACAAAAATTTTGCAGCCATCCAGGCCTTTACCTCCTGTAAACAAGCTACTAACACCTTTATGGAATCTGGGTTTGACTCTCTCACGGGTAGATAAATCTGAGTATCATCTGCATAGCAGTGGAATGATACTTTGTGTTTTCGAAATATAGCCCCCAAAGGTAGCATATAGAGGGAAAACAGCAACGGCAACGCGTTACTGTAATTTGATTACTTTTTTAGTAACGGAGTAATTTAACGTGTTATAATTTTCAAAGTAGTAATTAGAGTATAGTTACAAGCCGAG
>NW_015666614.1:0-3987 GCF_001515625.1 Sinocyclocheilus rhinocerous
ACATTAGCAGGGGCTAGTCTGTGATTTTATTGCTGTCCGAACCCCGATGATGGCGCCGCTCACGGCAGCCTCCGTGGCGTCGTCCGCAGTTGTATTTATGTTTTTGTTAGTTTGTCCTGTCTTTAGTTATATCCCTGCAATCAGTTTCACCAGAGACGAATTATTGGACATTCGGCAGCACACACCACCCGATATTTCACCGGTTTTCGATTATTCGGATGTTTTGCTGGACATTGTAGTCGGGGGAGCAGCTGCGCTGTTCAGACGCTTCAGGATGCGCAGACTAGGCAAAACCCAATCAGTCCCAGACAATTTCAATTTTCAATACAAACACGTGCTGGCAAAAATTTGGGCGCTGGTCATCTATTTGGACCCTGAAACCGTCAATTGATGCTTATTTTTTTTGTCCTTTTTTAGAAAATCTTCCAATGTGACAGGTGAACACTCCTAATACTACTTAAAGAACTGTTTTTAGTGAGGTGTTTATTTCAAAAAGCTGCAAGATGTTTCCGCCCGGTTTCGAACCGGGGACCTTTCGCGTGTGAGGCGAACGTGATAACCACTACACTACGGAAACCACACTTTTGATCATTTGTTGTAATTTTCAGAAAATCTTGCAACGTGACAGACGAGGATACTTAAAGTTCTACTAGATGTTTCAAGAAAAACGTAGCCATAAGATATTTTGACCTCAAACTCATTTTCAATATAGGACCTAAAATATTTATTTGAAGTAAATTTGCTTTAATTCTTCCAGGGCAAATTAGTAGTTGGATTTCTGTAGTGCAAGTGGTTATCACATTTGCTTTATACATAAAAGGTCCTTCTAAAACAGCGGGAAACAAAACACACTTTTCAAATTCACTTGATATCTTAGCAAAAGGCAGTCGGGCCAGACAAAGATTTCAATAAAGACACATGTGCTGGCAAAAGCTGTGAACTGTCGTTTCCCTTCTGTTTTGTGTGCTGGTCATCGTTTTGGACCCTGAAACCCTCTCTGATCGACTATTTTTAGTGAGATTCTCATTTAAAAAACCTGTTAGGTCCCAGGTTGAAACGAGGCAAAAACAACATGTGACTTTTTGGGGGAAAAATGAAAGAAAAAAGGGAGGAGTTGATTTGACAGGGTTTCAGGGTCCAGAATGATGACCAGTACACAACAAAGAAGAAAAATGCCGGCACATTATAACCACTACACTACATAAACAATGACTCTACTTTGCCCTGGTGATGAGGTCTCCATCTACCCAAACTGATTCAGTAAGAGAAAAGAGAGACATTTATCTCTGTAGTGCAGACTTTCCCCCAAAGAAGCAATTCTAAAGTCTGTGTTTCCACCCAGTCTAGAACCAGGGACTCTTCAGGTGTTAGGCAACCGTAATAACCGCTACACTACAGGAAAATGTCATGTTGTTTATATAAGTGTTTTATTTTGATTTCGTTTCAGGAACTCACAAACCCCCTGCAGTTCCCCCACAGACCCCCGGGCAGTGATAGGGATGGCAGCATCTGTTTCCGTAGTGTAGTGGTTATCATGTTCGCCTAACACGCGAAAGGTCCCCGGTTCGAGACCGGGCGGAAACAAGATTTTTAGATTTGGTTCTTTGGGGCAAAAATTCTACAGAAGAAATGCTACAGAGGTGTGGAGACTATGTGTCTCTTATTGCTAAGTTGGTTTGGACAGATGGCGAGTCCTCTTACAAGGCATAGTAGTAGTCATGGTTTATGTTTGACAAGTGTTGCTTTTACAAAACCCCATTATAAACGACTCAAACTCATAGTGAATTTCAGACGGAGCAGCACTTCCTACTGATCAAAGAGCTGTGCTTCACGGACAAGCTGCGCATAAAAACATAATCGCAGCCGTTGCGATATCAGCATCACACTAGACACAATTTACGCGAGATTTAGCGTTAATCGCAATTTATCAGGCAGCCCTATTTATGTTTATATATTTATGTTTATATTCATGTTTGTGTTTGTTCGCCTTACATGCAAAAGTTCCCCGGTTCAAGATTGGGCGGAAACAAGGTTTTTAGAATTTATTCTTTAGCCCTATTCAGATGGTCATAGTTTCTAATGGGTATGTATTGTATTTTAAACATTAGCGGGGCTAGTCTGTGATTTTATTGCTGTCCGAACCCTGAATGTCAGTGCGTTTCTCCCACCATCCACATAAAAATTCCTGTCCCAATTATCTACTGTTTTTTTGACAAACACCATGGCTGTGTGGTAATTTAATTGCCATCCGAATCCAAATCTCTGAGAGAGGATAAATCCAAAAGTTGTTTTGTAAATCCTTTTTGACGACAGCCAAGCTCTGTTGCATGTAACTGTTGAGCCTTGCAGTAATGTGCACACACTTTAAACATGGACACTTTTATTATTGAAATGTTGGAAACTGTTTACTAGAATAATATTAAAGTACATATTGGTTGAGTACCTACTTGAAGTTGGTACCTACTTTACCTCAGTATTGTGGCGTATTTCCAACTGAAGCGGAATACTGAATGTTTTAGCGCACCTCCTCTCCATCTTTTGCTCGCAGCAGACTAATGGTTGGAGCGGAGTGGTTAAGGATAATTTGTCCAAGCCGTTAGGCAAAACCCAATCAGTCCCAGACAATTTCAATTTTCAATACAAACATGTGCTGGCAAAAATTTGGGCGCTTGTTCATCTATTTGGACCCTGAAACCGTCAATTGATGCTTATTTTTTTTGTCCTTTTTTAGAAAATCTTCCAATGTGACAGGTGAACACTCCTAATACTACTTAAAGAACTGTTTTTAGTGAGGTGTTATTTCAAAAAGCTACAGGATGTTTCCGCCCGGTTTCGAACCTTTCACAACAGCCGAAAATAGTAAAGCTTAACTTCCCTTAACTTTTCCCATTCATTCTCTATGGTAGTGCTTAACACTACGGATGTAATATATTTTTGGCCACGCGTAGATTTCATGGAGCTGTTTCGCCTTTTCCGTGGTGGGGACTTTAAGAATCCTAGTGTCATCTGTCCATCATTCGCAGTGAATGGAGGAGGGGAGACCAGTTTCACGATCGGAGAGATATCTGTTTACCAAATTGTTGTACAAAACAAAACAAGTTTGTTGACAAGCATTTACTGTCTTAACTACCTTCGCACAAGTTTTACCTCAGATTTTGTCTCAGGTGACCTTTGTTTTTACGTCAGAGTTCGAGATCAACGCAATTAAGCGGTCAAACCGAGAAGGTAAGTTGAATGACCCTTACGAAAATTAACCATGGTTTTTTTGTAGTAACCATTGTTTAACTATGGTTTTTGTAGTAAAACCATAATAACTACAAAATGAACCATGGTTTTTATAGTAAACCCATAGTTACTACAAAATAAACCATGGTTTTACTACAGTAACCATAGTTAAACTATGGTTTTTGTAGTAAAACCATAGTAACTATAAACTGAACCATGGTTTTTGTAGTAAAACCATAGTAACTACGAAATTAACCATGGTTTTACTGCAGTAACCATGATTTATCTATGGTTTTTGTAGAAAACCATAGTAATTGCAAAATGAACTATGGTTTACCACATTTGCAGTAGAACCATTACAAAATAACCCATGGTCTTTCTACAGTATTAACTACAGATTTAGTTATTTCCTACTCCTAAAAATTAGGGCTCAATAAAATAATCATAATTAATCTCATGATTTATTCAGGGCTTTATAAGTAATAAGCAAGATTTTAAAATCTATACGATGTTTAATAGGTAGCCAGTGCAGTGTTGACAGAACCGGGCTAATATGGTGATACTTCCTGGTTCTAGTAAGAACTCTAGCTGCTGCATTTTCTGCATCAGATGCATGTTTTAAAATGAACCGTGAATGAACGACTAACAAGCGGTTTGCGTGACACAACGTGAAACCAGACCTCATTTGCCCCAATCGAAAGCATATTTACACTGTCTGAATCCTTCCCTATCACCTACATTGTGCACTACGTGCCGTACACT
>NW_015666614.1:4064-4971 GCF_001515625.1 Sinocyclocheilus rhinocerous
TGGACAAGTGACCGATTTCAGCCGCGGCTTCAGCGTCTATTTTATAGTGTAGGGTGCGGGCGCTTCGGATTCTAGAGAGCATTTGATTGATCAGAAGATTTGATGAGAAGCTCGAGTACGAGGTGACGTCAAAAAAATAGATGATCCGTTTTGGCGAAAGTGACGAAGTGCAAGCTTTGAATGTTTATATCTTCTAAATCCGAATTTTGTCACTGTTTTGGAGCACACTGCCTTATAGATAACCTTAAGACTAACATATTGATACTAACACCCAAAAAACTTTAATTTTGATTTAACGGGGATTTTATCTAAGGGACTAGCACCAGTTCAATCGAGAGGATGTGGTGCTGGTCCTTCAAGAGTCAATCTCAATCTGTCCATCTGCCTATGATTCTTAGTAATTGGGGGGGGTCATATTTCAGGATGTCATAGCAAAGTCTCTAAGAACCTGACACCTTGCACTTCTGGAGTCTCCAGAAGTAGGTTGCCGTTCTGAAAAATGGTGGCGCTGGAGACTAAAAGGGCTCCTGATGGTTTCACACCTAATTCTTAATTCCTGATTTTTTTTGCAGTTAACATGCATCTTTTCTTTTTGGCCTGTTTTTGTCTGACCCTGCTGAAATAATGGGCGTTGTGCTATCCAATGGTCACACCTTAATTTTGCAATTTCTAGTATTGCATCCTTCTCATGAGCATTTAATCATTTTTGACTTTTCAATCTGAGTTAAATCTATTTTTTCCGTCCCATTTTACCTGTAAAAGAAAACCTATCTAATAATTACGCACACCTGAATATAAGACATTTTTAATTTCCAGCATTCCTTAATTATATATCACATATAAATGATTAAATACAAAATTAATAGTAGTTATTAACATTGATGTGGTTTGGAATTGTAAAATGTAC
>NW_015666614.1:5358-11430 GCF_001515625.1 Sinocyclocheilus rhinocerous
TGCACTCAAATGTTAGTCTGGAGCCCTGATTATGTTATTTTGTTTAGTAGTCTGTTCAGAATTGTGGGAGAATTGTGATCTAAAAATTATGATTATTAATTATCCAGAATCGTGGAGATACATATGTCAACTTAGCATGCTTCCTAAATATCTGCAAAACATATTATGGTATTTTTATGCTTTAGTACAGTCAAACAATTGCATACAGCACCATACAGAAAATTGCATACAGGATAATACATTCTGTTGGTCATATAATGTACATTCTTTTTGCTTAGCTTCAGGTCCTGATCACCCTTTTAGGGTTATTTGTGATAACACCAGCTGAATGGACATTATTGCACTTATTACATGGCTGCACTCTTAAAAAAGGTTCTTAAATGGTTCTTTGGCAGGGTGTATGGTTCCGTGAAGAACCTTTAGAAGAACCTTGTCCATTGCACAAAAGGTTCTTTGTGGTACAGAAAGGTTCTTTAGACTATTTAATGGTTCTTCACAGTCAACATGTTGTAAATATTTTTTTCTGGAAAGTGAGATCAAGTGAGCTAAATTGTCCTGCCTGGTCCAGAACTCATTCCAGACTCATTTTCTATTAGTTGCGTTCAATTATAGTGCAATATAAAGTATTAATTTTGAGTTGTATAAATAGTGTTGTGGTGTTTATTAGGCTAATTTAAAAAAAAAAGACCAGTAGATCAGTCCTTTATATCGATTACATCTATTTTAATGCTGTTTTGCATGACTCAAAAAAAAAAAAAAGAAATATTAGGCTAGTTATTTAACAAAAGTTTAGTATAAAAAATACTGCAATCGTGTTTTAAAATGAAATAAAAAGGCTGAGTGATACAAAATCTTAAAATATAAAAGTGCCATTTTGTCCCACTATCATACATTTTGCACCTATTTGAATTGGTCGTAGAACTACAAAATGAGTTTCAAAGTCGCGATTTAATAATGATTTAATGAGATTTTAAGCTGTTTATGTGGTGTTCTAATTCTAGACGTTTATTTATGTAAATGCTGCGTGACTTTGACGTGTTTTAATGGTCGTGCACGCTGAATACTGGATTTTCATTCAAACACTGCAGTGGAGGGAGTTGCCATGGACGGGGCTACAACACCAACTGACAAACCGTAAATCTCAGTCTCGCTGCTGTTTTCACTGCTTTCAGGTGAGTTTAGTCCCTAAAATCACACAAATATCACATACACCTGTTCCAGACACGCTCTTACATGTAATTGACATGTTTCTATTGAATATTTATTTCACAGGAATGGTTTACCCAGGCAACGATTATACAAAACCAATGTAACTCACCTATCGAGAAGAAACAAACCAACCTCGCCGTCCGATCGCAGGCCTTCCCGCTCCTTTAGTTCTCTCCAGTGCTGGAAAGCTGATCCGATATTTACACGGGTCCTGCTTCTTGCCTTATCGCAGTGTTTCTCAATCCCAGTCCTCACACCCCCTGCGCTGCATATTTCGTAGGCCTATGTATCTCTTATCACATATGACGTTTGTTCTATTTGACCGTAAGTGCCCTACGAAGTGGACATCACCCGATATTCCGCCATGATTCCAGTTCAAAACGAAACGAGTGTATATGTTCCATTCAGAGAGCATTAAAGTGTGCGAGACGTGAATTTAAATTGTATTTATTTACAGAGGTATATTATGTCACGGCGCAAATCCGTGAATGAATGTTCCAAAGTGAAGTAAACGTCAACGGATTTCCCCTGCTCAGGGAAGGGAGCAATGGACACTGTGTAGGGATCATATCATTCGGAACACAGCTCTCTTCTAACGAGCTGGTTATCTGAATCAGGTGTGTTAACCCTTTAACGCGTACGATCACACGCTGCTGACAGAAATGCAGGAAACACAGGTGAGCATAGAAGAAATTAAATACATTAATATGCATTTTTTTCTCAACATTTGAAATATATAATAATTCAAATAGTTTATTTGAATGGTCGGAGTCTGTATGCAGGCTCTGTTTTACAGGGGTGCAAGAGGATGTTAAAGGGTTAGTTCATCCAAAAATGAAAATTAGGCTGTTTTTTACTCACCCCCGATGCATCCTAGGCGTATATGACTTTCTTCTTTCAGACGAATCCAGTCGGAGTTATATTAAAAATTGTGTTTGATCTTTCAAGCTCTATCGTTGTACTCAGCGGGTGTTGCATTCCTTCTGTTCAAAAGACGTGAAATAAAAAGCACCCTTCCATTAAATAAAGTGTCTCACACGACTCCGGGGGGTGAACAAAGGCCTCCCGTAGCGAATCGATGCGTTTTTGTAAGAAAAATATCCATATTTAAAACGTAATAATCACTTTAATCTAGCTTGCGCCAGCAGTTGTACACAGAAGCAGCTCTGGGCTGATGACGTATGAGGTCAGTGTTGCGCATGCGCCAGTGAGTCTCCTGAAAACCAACGTTTGTTTACAGGATCAAAAGAAGCAAAGTTTCCTTACTTTAGCAAAGGAAAACCAGTCTCCTCTTGGCTTATATCGAAATCCTCCGACATTCTTCTTTACAAATCCTCGTTTTGTACTTCTAATTAGTGACCGTTGTTTTGTTTCGATCTCTCCGCGTGCGTCACTTCTGAGCGGAGCATGCGCAAAGCTGACCTCATACGTAATTCCCCCAGAACTGCTTCCGTTTACAACAGTGAGCGCAAGCTAGATTCAAGTGATCATTACGTTTTGAATATGGATATTTTCAGGAGGCCTTTGTTCACCCCCCGGAGCCGTGTGAGACACTTTTTTTTGTGGAAGGGTGCTTTTTATTTCACGTCTTTTGAACCGAAGGAATGCAACACCCGCTGAGCACAACGATAGAGCTTGAAAGATCAAAGAAAATTTTTAATATAACTCCGACTGGATTAGTCTGAAAGAAGAAAGTCATATACACCTAGGATACATTGAGTCAGAACAGCCTGCATTGTAGTCTACTCTACTAGGATCAGTAAACAGTCCTCCATAAAATGTGCTGCTCACATCTGAATATTTGGGTTGAAGTGTTCTGGAACAGTGTTGTAAACACAACTTAACCACTGATTTCTAGTCGTGTCCTCTTTTGGAAGACCAAACAAAGTAGTTTCACTTTCACAACGAAACACAGCGTCACACACGGCGGCCTAGAGTGAGCAGAGGCCGGGGGATAAATTGAGGAACGGCCGGCGGATTTGACAAAGGAGGCTTGCAGCAACCACATGTGACGACTCCGGGCTGGACTCTGCTTCGTCCACGGTGAAAGCCGATCCGGAGATCCACAGCGCAAAGTTGTAGTATTTCCTCAGCGACCAGCACGGATCAGCTCCAGGCATGACGAAGCAGATATCATCCTCTTTTGGAAGACCAAACAAAGTAGTTTCGCTTTCACAATGAAACACACAGAACACAAACACACACGCGTCTTCACAACATTGTAGCACGGTCACATAAGAGGGATATATTTATAAAGCTGTGGATTAAATGCTAATTTGATTGTTGATGTGTCACAGCTGTTATTTATGTCTCTTTGTTTGTATTGCCCTGTCCAGTGTTGTGGACCCTGTTTCTTCTCGCGAGAGTTCGCTCGCGACGCGCCAGGGATCCCCGTGACGTCACATGGATCAAATGAGTTGACACTTCCGATAAAAGAAGCCGGTTAGCGGCGTTCAAGGGCTACGCTCAACGTGTTCACTTGGGGATACACACAACGATCGATTGTCTCTTACGTTCTGCTGTTATTTGCTGTGACTATTGTGGAATTCTCAGCGTGGAATGGTCAAGTTGGTGGGACTATTTAAGTTGGATTTCATCACAGGACAGCGCTGTTCCTCAACGTGCTCCTGGACTTTATATAATTCACCGGTGAGGCCGAACTGAACACACACACACACACACTGACACACTCATACTATTGGACTTTCAAGGACAGTACGCGCACATGCTCATACATTGATTGTATATATTGTATATATCGTTTTTTTTGTCTTCTTGTAAAATACACTCTGGGTTGGCATTCATTATTTATCTTGGTGGTTATTTATTGTGCCTGCATTCCTTCAACTCCACTAATAAGAGGTAAAAAGAACAAACTTTGTTTGTGTAGCCTGCCTTATTTAGGCTGAGCGTTACAACATGGCGGCAGCAACAATACTACAGCGAGAATAAAAGTTACGCCTTCTTCTTTGCGTGAACATTTGGTCGGCGTTATGCAAATCTTCCCACATCGTGACGTAGACATGTGGGGGCATGTTAGAACGAGCCATTTTAGGTAGGCGTGGTTGCTTTAAAACTGGAGCAGTGAATGTGGTGAGCGCGAACTGGAAACAACTGGAATGGCGCATGACACGAGTCTATCCGTGTTTGTGGCACTCATGACAGGAATATCTGTCGAAAATACAAGAAGACTAATCGAAGCGAAGAGGAGAGAGATTTTTGAAACTGACTGGAATGTGTTCTTTTAAAACTGGAGCGTTTTGTCCAAGTTAGTTCTCACAACGTTGAGCAGCGACTGATGAGTGGTAAAACCAGGAACTGTGAACTAGTCAAAATGGTGCTTGAGGATGTGGATCAAAAAGGTAAAATCAAAGACGGTAAAATCCTGTCAGTTCGTTATAATACACAGTTTAATCTTGGCTTTCAGTGTTTATTACTGTGTTTATTGGCGTAATGGTTTGGCCATAATAGTTTAACTTCGTCACTGGGTGAAAAACATGAACAAATTGAACAAAATCTTAAATTTGTTCTTAAACAAGCTTTTCAAAAGAATTTGGTTTAACTGTATTAGTATGGAGTTGCTTTGCTTTTTTCTGAACTGCTGTAATAAATTTGAATCTTTTATTAGGCTATCTGAGGCCTGTGTTGTTACTGTTGTCATATTGTGTGTGATTTTAATTTTAAAACCCATTTTGGGTTCATTTAACCCAGCAGTAGGCCTATAGTAAATTGCAAACAATATTTGAATTAAATAAAACAGTCCACCATGTTTATTGATACATTACCTGATATATTCACTACATGGAACGAGGGGGGAACAAGCACCACTTTAATTGACAGCCCGCAAATGTGTATTTACACTGTAACTACATGGAACATGAAACATCCGAGACTGGCTCGTCCACAACTCCCTGTCCCCTCTGGGGACCCAGAGATAGAAGAAATTGCTCTTTTGTCGAGGTTTAGGCTACCACTGGCCATGAAGTCAGTGGCGGGGAAAAAAGAAACAAAAGATTCTCCGGCCGGCCCTCCTCCGGGGGAGGGAGTGGTGCGTTCACCATCTCCCGAAGAGCAGTTCCCTCCATCTCTGGGTCGCCCGTATCAGGGCCGCTTGCTCTTCAGCTTACCACCAGGTTTGCCAGGGGCCTGATCGGGCCACACTTATGGCGCTGCTTGGCTGGAGGCTGCTGCGGATGTAGTGCGGGAGCGGAGGCGGATGCAGGGGGCCGCCCTCGGCAATCAGCAGACTGGTGCGCTGCGGGTGGGTGGAGGGAGCAGCTGCCCGGCAGGGCAGGATGTGACAAATCGCCTCAGTCTGCTTCGGAGGCTGCTGCGTTTGCTGTGCGGGGGCGGCGGCAGCGGGCCGCCCCTGGCGACGAGTCGCCGAAGAGGCCGGTCTGGGACACGGGGGCATTTAAAAACCGAGTCTTGTCAGTTTCCCTCATGTCAGCCAGACACAGCCAGAGATGGCGCTCCTGGACCACCATAGTGGACATTGCACGGCCCAGAGACCGCGCAGTGACCTTCGTCGCTCGTAGCGCGAGGTCAGTAGCGGTACGGAGTTCTTTGAGAACTTCTGGGTCGTGACCACCCTCGTGCAGGTCCTTCAGTGCCTTGTGCCAGCAGTATTTGGACACAATTGCATCGCCACCGGAGGGACTTCCATATACCCCTGTGCTGCCCCACCATCAAGGGTGGTGAGGGAGGACAAGCCACCGGGGCGGTTTCTGGCAGTGAAAGGTGCCATCCACGACCCAGTGTGCTCATCATGCACCTCCGGGAAGAAAGGCACTGGGGTGGGGCCCTGAGAACCAGCGCGGGCCACCCCGAGAAACCAATCGTCCAACCTTGAGGGTTCGGGAC
>NW_015666614.1:11836-14800 GCF_001515625.1 Sinocyclocheilus rhinocerous
GAAAAAAAGGAAACAAAAGATTCTCCGCCCGGCCCTCCTCCGGGGGAGGGAGTGGTGCGTTCACCATCTCCCGAAGAGCAGTTCCCTCCATCTCTGGGTCGCCCGTCTCAGGGCCTCTTGAGCTTGCCACCAGGTTTGGCGGGGGCCTGGACGGGCGGGGCGGCTGCCCTGCGACCGGCTCCACGGCGCTGCTTTGCTGGAGGCTGCTGCGTTTGCTGTGCGGGGGCGGCGGCAGCGGGCCGCCCCTGGCGACGAGTCGCCGAAGAGGCCGGTCTGGGACACGGGGGCATTTAAAAACCGAGTCTTGTCAGTTTCCCTCATGTCAGCCAGACACAGCCAGAGATGGCGCTCCTGGACCACCATAGTGGACATTGCACGGCCCAGAGACCGCGCAGTGACCTTCGTCGCTCGTAGCGCGAGGTCAGTAGCGGTACGGAGTTCTTTGAGATCTTCTGGGTCGTGACCACCCTCGTGCAGGTCCTTCAGTGCCTTGTGCCAGCAGTATTTGGACACAATTGCATCGCCACCGGAGGGACTTCCATATACCCCTGTGCTGCCCCACCATCAAGGGTGGTGAGGGAGGACAAGCCACCGGGGCGGTTTCTGGCAGTGAAAGGTGCCATCCACGACCCAGTGTGCTCATCATGCACCTCCGGGAAGAAAGGCACTGGGATGGGGCCCTGAGAACCAGCCCGAGCCACCCCGAGAAACCAGTCATCCAGCCTTGAGGGTTGGGGACGCGGTAGAGGTTTCCACTCGAGCCCGACGCTCTCGGCGGCCCGGGCAAGCATAGCCACCATTTCCAGATCCGTATCCGGCATTGCTGGCCGCCCAGAGGGCGGCAACGCTGCTGGATCATCATCTCCAGAAAGGTCTGGCTCACTCTCCGATGCAGCGATCAACATCCGATCGTCAGGGGGAGCACCAAAGGATACAAGTGGTACCCCACGAGAGGGTCCAGCCTGTTCTTTTGGTGGCTGCGAAGTCCCGGTGGAAGGAGGAGCCCTCGGAGGGGAATTCCTCACCATCACCGTAAGACCAATCCGGCTACTGCCAGAAGTAGCGCCCCCCCCCCCGGCGGCCGCCAGGGGGCAGCCCTAGATCTAGGCAGAGGAACGGGCACCCCGCCCCTTTGCAGGAAACAGAACCTGGTCCGCAACTCCGCGATGGTCAATCTCCCGCAATGGGAACATGACTCATCCGCGAACGCCACCTCAGCGTGTTTAATGCCCAGACACGTGAGGCAGCGATCGTGACCATCGCCCGGCGCCAGGTAACGACCGCATCCAGAAACGCACGGGTGGAAAGGCATCTTTAAAAAGACGTCCACCCGTGAATGCTCTTTTAGAGTTTGCTCTTTTAGAATTGCTCTTTTAGTGTGCTGAAGTGCACAGGGGAGATGGCCGCCTGCAACACAAACAGGGGATAGTGCAGCCTGATGTGTGCAACCCACTCAACACGGGAAGAACCACCGCCGCTGAAGCGCCGTACCGCCAGCACGAGAGCTTCTGAAGAGCGTGCTTGTACTCGATCTGTAGATCACTCGTTAAGCAGAAGGCCAGGAGCAGAACGATGAATCCGCTCGGCTCCGAAGCGAAAAGCTGAATATGCGCTGCACCTGTTGCCTACTTATACTCTTATACACTATGATCAGCGGCAGCTGGATGCAATAATCGCATGCCAATGTGCATTGGCTCGTTTAGTTTACACTCGAATTGGATTGGTCTCTCTAAGCGAGATCCCAATTAGTTGGTCATCCGACATGACGTCGAGAGTAACCGACTG
Source organism: Sinocyclocheilus rhinocerous (assembly GCF_001515625.1). Taxonomy (NCBI): domain Eukaryota; kingdom Metazoa; phylum Chordata; class Actinopteri; order Cypriniformes; family Cyprinidae; genus Sinocyclocheilus; species Sinocyclocheilus rhinocerous. Next base: position 13,622 of record NW_015666614.1, read on the forward strand.
AGAGGGAACTGCAGCTGTTTCAACACCTATACCCACACAGTAAAACTCCTAGTGTTAAATTAATGCTCACAGTGTTTAAATAATCCTCATTCAGAGAGTTAAAAAAGTAACACTGAAGTAGTGTTAAAGTTAATGAGATAATTAGTTGATTAATTGAGTGACAACTGACCATTAATAAAAAAAAAACACCTGCTGTTAACAAGCTGAATCACGGAAGGAAAGAGAAACAAGAACAGAAAAAAGAGAAACTCTCTCTAAGCGAGATCCCAATTCGTTGGTCATCCGACATGACGTCGAGAGTAACCGACTGAGAGGGAACTGCAGCTGTTTCAACACCTATACCCACACAGTAAAACTCCTAGTGTTAAATTAATGCTCACAGTGTTTAAATAATCCTCATTCAGAGAGTTAAAAAAGTAACTCTGAAGTAGTGTTAAAGTTAATGAGATAATTAGTTGATTAATTGAGTGACAACTGACCATTAATAAAAAAAAAACACCTGCTGTTAACAAGCTGAATCACGGAAGGAAAGAGAAACAAGAACAGAAAAAAGAGAAACAAGAACTACAACTGACTTCAGCCACAGCCTTAGATGAAATCACATACATTAATTATTTTTATTCAGTAATATTTTTTCTTTTGTATTTGGAGAGAATTTTATGGTACTAATTCATATTTATGCAATAATTATGAAAAAATTTTCCCATTGAAAATAGTAAAAAAAAAAAATTCTAATTTTTCAATTAATGCAGTATTTCAGATTAAAATAGAGACTAGGCATTTCAAATCCAAATTTTGAATGCAGATTAGCACCAGATAAAGATAAAAGAGTTTCTGCGCAGATACCCTGAAGGGCGATGAGAGCACCGGAGCGGTCGTGCTTCACGCGGGGGTTAACGACACCAAGCTGCAGCAGACGGAGACACTGAAGAGGGACTTCAGGAGCCTGATCGAGACGGTGTGCAGCACATTGCCCGCGACGATGATCATCGTGTCAGGACCGCTTCCCGCCGCGTATCGACGAGGACACGAAAGGTTCAGTAGACTTTTTGCTTTAAATGAATGGTTATTGTCATGGTGTAAAGAACAGAAACTGCTCTTTGTTAATAATTGGAATCTTTTCTGGGAGCGTCCTAGGCTTTTTCGCGCTGATGGCCTGCACCCCAGCAGAGTCGGAGC
>NW_015666614.1:15888-32249 GCF_001515625.1 Sinocyclocheilus rhinocerous
AAACAACATACAGAACTACCACATTTTGCTATAAGTTTGATTGCATCATATGATAATTGCTGTTAATAGTGTTCATCGTCTGTTTGATTACGCCTTTAATTGATTTTTCCGTACATTTCTGCCATATGTATATTAACTGACAGTCACCACTGATAAGCTATCACTAAATATTGTAGAAACATAATTTGCTGTAAAGTTGCTTTGCAACGATTTGTATCATGAAAAGCGCTATACAAATAAACTTGAATTGAACTGTATGCAGATATCTAGATTTTAAGTATATAAGGTATATAAGTTGGTAAAACAATAAATAAAAAGTTTTAATAAAGAGTATATATATATATATGGTTCCTTTTATTGGAGGCTCAAAATAAAACCTAATAGAACATAATAAAGAGGTATTTGTACATATACTTACATTATAACCTATTAATTAATATGGAAGGGCTACATTATCGTTGTAAGAGAAAATAAGTTAATTCTTTATGTATTCTTTAACACATTTTTAATGCTCCTCTGCCTGGAGCAAGGGGATCGCTCCCTCGAGGACCACACCAGGAACTATCTAAATCTCGCCTACCTTACGGATTACATGGACAGCTGCCTTTGCACCTTTTATTTTGTCTGACTTAACACTTCGACTAAGGCAAAGCTGTCGGGAATGGTCCTCGAGGGAGTTTTGCCGCTTTCGTGGAGTGGGTGCTAGAGAGAAATACACTGTATTTCTCCATCTGCCCCGCTGAGGAGGACATCTCCAGCCCCACTCCCGAACCAGAGACCAGCCAGCCGTCATCCCACTGCACGGAGCAATTGCCTGAGCCCACCTCAGTTGGAGAGCCTGAGCCTGCCACGACACGAGAGCCAGCACGAGAACCCACGACTGAGCCGATCATCTCCCCGGAGCCTGAGCCTCAAGACTCGTCTGACCAGGTGCGTGAGCCGGCTACATCGTCCGTCCCCGAGGGAGTACTGGTGGAGATTGAGGGCTTGGAGAGAAGCCCTGCCCACACTCCTGCCGCTGAGGGTGAGCTGAAACTGGCCACTGGACAATACTTTGAGGAACTTAGGGGCATTTTTCAAAAGGATTTAATTAATTGGGCTGGGGAGATAATTTCCTATGTTCCTGCATCTCCTACATTTCCTGAGTCTTCGCTGGTTCCGTCCAGCTTTGAATCTCCTGTGTCTCCTGAGTCTCCCCTGGTTCTGTCCAGCTCTCCTCCGTCTCCTGAGCTCCCTGTGACTTTTAAGTTCCCACCCAGCCTCCCTCTGCCGCCTTCACTTATGCCAGCCTTATGCAAGCCTGTTCCTCAGGCCTGTCTCCGCTGGTACCTGTCAGTCCCTCAGCTCACCCTCAGCCAGCGACATCTGGGCACTCTGATCCGCCTCTAGCCTTCCAGTCTCCAGCTCCGCCTAGGTGTGAGGTTCCCCTGCCTCTGCCTCCAGCCTCTGAGTCCCATACTCCACCTCGGTCCTCCGACCCTTTGGCTCCGCCTTGGCTCCTTGCTCCCTCGTCTCCACAACGTGGCCCATCATCCCACTGACTCCACCGGGCTCCCTTGTCCCTAGAGCTCTGCCTTGGTCAGTCGTCGACCATCCATCGCCTCGGGTCTCCACTCCTCCGGCTTCGCCTCATCACTCCGTCCCCCTGCTCCTGGCTCCTCCCTGTCTCCAACATCCGTCTTCTCCACCATGGTTCCTCCCACCATCACCTTCTCCCAGCCCCTACCTTTCTCCTGCTCCACGCCCTCCTCCAGAGCCCCTGCCTCCCTCCCTCCTCAGTTGGACTTCTTTAGGCGTGAGGATGCACCTTCCGGGAGGGGGGCAAACTGTTACGGTTATGGACTTTTAGCTGTGTTTTCCCTGTTCCTGTTCTCCTGCCTTGTTTTGTTCCTTTGACCTAGTTTTCCTTAGTTGCCCTGATTATGGCATTCTGTTCACCTGTGTTCATTTAATAATGTCATTAGTCTCTCATTTGCTTTTGTATTTATACTCCCTGTTCTGTTCTAGCCCTTGGCCGGTTATTGTTTGTTGTTGTGTTATGCTAACCCCCGTTCCTGGATTCTGTGTCTCTGATAAATGGCGACTTATTGACTGGTTCAAAAATAAAGTAAAAACTAAGAATATAAAAAACATAAATATATTAAATAAATAAATAAATATTGTCTTTGTAAATGTAGTGAAGCATTAAGTATTATGTCATTTGGGAGTGTGACCACTAGACGGCTCATATAATAGCTTACCACTCAGAGTTCAGCAGAGTAGAGTGTTGTTGTCCTAGCAGGATCCAGCTCGTGTTTGGCATCTGTAAAATAAAGAGATATAAGTTACATCCCTCTGCTTCCGTATTCTGCTGCCTTACAGAATATTACATAATTGGCGACGAGGAATTAAGGAGTCGTGTGTCAGAAGAAATAATTGATGTGAGTGCTGGATGGCCATAGGAATACCGGTGCTGAAGTGTAAACAGACCGCTTGCAAGGAGACAAAATCGACGATTAACAAGACCAAATGACGATGCTGGTGGGGACCATGAGTCTGTTCATGCATCACAGTTATGGGATGAATATATCGAAATGCTGGAGTATTTTTTCCAAGCTAATGGAATTAAGGAAGCTGATAAAAAAGAAAGCGATGATTTTGAGAGTTGGGGCGTCCACATATAATTTATTAAGAAGTTTGCTCTGCCCTGCAAAGCCAGGAAAGAAAAATTATGATGAACTGGTGACTGTTCTAAAAAATCATTAGTGAAGTGAATGAAGTGACGTGTGGCCAAGTATGGTGACCCATACTTGGAATTTGTACTCTGCATTTAACCCATCCAAGTGCACACACACAGTAGTGAACACACACACCGTGAATACACACCCGGAGCAGTGGGCAGCCATATTGCTGCGGCGCCCGGGGAGCAGTTGGGGGTCTGGTGCCTTGCTCATTGGTCTCACCTTAGTCGTGATATTGAGGGTGGGCATTCTGTTCACCTGTGTTCATTTAATAATGTCATTAGTCTCTCATTTGCTTTTGTATTTATACTCCCTGTTCTGTTCTAGCCCTTGGCCGGTTATTGTTTGTTGTTGTGTTATGCTAACCCCCGTTCCTGGATTCTGTGTGAAGTTTATTAAAAGACTATTTTGGTTTACCCCGAATTTAGCACAGCTCCATTACAATTAGAAGTAATAGGCTATATAAAATTATGGTTTACAAGGAGCTATGTGTAGCTCCCCCCAGTCTTTTCACGAACACAAGGATTCTCGGTAACACTTTAGAATAGGGGTCCAGAATAATGCATTAGTTAAGCATTAATTAATGGTTAACTTGTTCACAATTAAGCATTTGGTGCCTTGCTCATTGGTCTCACCTTAGTCGTGATATTGAGGGTGGAAGAGAGCGCTGGTTATTCACTCCCCCCACCTACAATCCCTGCCGGAGCTGAGACTCGAACCCGCAACCTTCAGGTTACAAGTCCGACTCTTTAACCATTAGGCCATGACTGCCCCTTAATTACAATCCTAAGACAAGTGAAATTGTGCAAAGATTTAATTTTAACTCACGTACACGGAAAGATGGTGAAACTGATGCTAATTATGTGGCACAATTGAAAAAGTTAGCACAGCACTGCGAGTACGGGGCCACACTTCCACAAATGCTTTGGGACAGACTTGTCTGTGGAGTGAATGACGACCGAATGCTGAGGCGGCTGCTGGCAGAAGTGGAGTTAACTTTCAAGAAGGCACTTAACATCTGCCAGGCAATGGAGTCTGCGAATAAAAACGTGAGAGATTTGCAAGGATTGCTAATTGAGGAGGCAGGACAAAACGTGAAGTCACCTAAAGGACCAACAGCAGTGCATAGAGTGTACTCAGCTAAGAAAAAGGGGCGACAAAAAGACATTGTGTGTTACAGATGGGAAGGACAACATGTGCCAGAAGAATGTAAGTTCCTGAATGACCTCTGCCATAAACGTGGAAGGCATGGACACATAAAACGAGCATGCAGGGCAAAACAAACTGCTGTGGGGTGCCAAAAGACTCCATTCAAAGGACAAAAAGGAGAGAAAAAAGAAAAAGTTTGGAGGACTTATCTCATTACAGAGGAGGAATGTAACGAGAGGGAGGACACCAGTGATATTAACAATATACAGTGTATCCCAAGTCCAACCTTGAATGGCATAGAAGTGGAGTTTGAATTCGACACAGTTTGTGGAGTGACAATCATCAGCAAAGAGCAATATTCTTAGTTGTGGAAACAAAACGACATGCCAGAATTGAGACAATGCAGTTTGAAACTGAAGACCTATACAGGGGAAAAGACGGAAGTGCTGGGCCAAGCCACAGTAACAGTGGAAATCCAAAATGTAAGAAAAGGAATGACAATGGTCGTGGTACAAGGAGAGGGGCCTAACTTGTTGGGGCGAGGCTAGCTGAAAGACTTTGGGATGTTGCCACAGCTGGTGAATCAAGTAACAGCAGTGCCAGCACTGAAGTTAGCAGATGTGCTAGACAGACACACAGAGGTGTTTAAAGACGAGCTGGGGTAGCTCAAAGGCACCACAGCTAAAATTCATGTCAACACCGAGGACCAACCACGATTCTTTAAGCCCAGATGCATTCCATTTGCCGTCAAGCCCTTGGTGGAGACTGAGCTCCAGAGACTGGTTAAGAGAAAAATCATTGAACCAGTGCAGTTTGCAGAGTGGGCAGCTCCTATAGTGCCTGTAAAGAAACCAGGTGGCTCTATTCGGATTTGTGGAGATTACAAACTCACAGTAAATGGAGCATCCAGTGTGGAACAATATCCCATTCCGAAAGTGGAAGATTTGTTTACTCAGTTAGCTGGAGGCCAGATATTTTCCAAATTGGACATGAGCCATGCATATCAGCAAATCATGCTGGATGAAAGTGCCAAGAAATATGTCACTATTAACACACACAAGGGGCTGTACACTTACTGTAGACTCCCTTAAGGGGTGGCATCAAGTCCAGCCATTTTCCAAAGCACCATGGAGGGAATTCTCCAAAACATAAAACACATTGCAGTGTACCTGGATGACATAGTAGTCACAGGGACAAATGACAAGGAGCATCTAATGGCGCTTTTCCACTGCATGGTACGGCACGGTACGGCTCACTTTTTGGGGGTTTTCCATTGGGTACACTTTTTTTAGTACCACCTCGGTTGGGGTTCCAAGTGCGGTAACCGTACCGTTACCAAAACGTGACGTGTAAACTCTGCTGATCACGGATTGGCCGGAGAGAATCGTCACTACCTGCGTCACTGAACTTGCGACACAAACACAAAAGAACCGCTAGATTTAAATCGGCACAGCCAGCGAAGGATCGAACGCAACTGTTTTGAACGAGCGCACCTTTTTTTAACAACCAAAAAGTTTTGTTGTCTGCGGTTGAGGAAGTACAGACGTTCCTCTCGTTGATAGCAGAGGAACGGATCCAGCGAGAGCTTGATGGGGCGACGCAGAATGAAAATGCATGCAAGATGCCGCCGCCTGGAGGGGCCATCCAAAACTCCCGTCTAGAGCATAAGTTACCTTGTCCTTTGTGGCGAGAGCTTATAATGCTTCTGGACAAGCTGTGTCCACTCTGCACACCATGGCTGTCCTGCAGGCATTAATAGCCCAACAAGACTTGGTTCTCGGAGCTCGTGCTTTTGCCATCAGCTCCTCCCTGGCGGATTCCCCTGAGGAGGGACCTTCTCTCCCAGGGGAAGGGCACAATCTGGCACCCATGCCCAGATCTCTGGAACCTCCATGTCTGCTCTATAGATGCGACCAGGAGAAACTCGGAGGTCTTTCACCCGCAGTGGTGAATACCATTACGCAGGCTAGGACCCCCTCTACGAGGCGGCTATAGACCAATTTGGTGTTTGCAAACACTGATGATGTTTTTTGTGGGCGGAGCCTATCTGGTGGCAGAAAATGACAGTTTTAAAGTAGCAGTCTATGGAATAAAACAATAAAAAAAAGTAATTTTGAGTTTATATTTCAAAATTCTGACTTTTTTACTGCAGGGCTAATACACTATGTCCCCTATGAACTGCATATGTGTATATTATGTAGACCTATTGTTAAAATCAAATTTATGCTTTAAAAGTGGGGTAATCATAGCAGGTTTCATCCATAGTCTGTCAGTGTAAATGTCTGCGTTTAGCTTCAAATGGTGTCTTTGATGACAGTATTCTACAAAAATTATTTGCAATCCGATTCTGACATCCAAAGGCACAACAATACATTTTTTTGTCTTATTCCATGGATTTTACCCATTTCCCTCCACTTGTTACCAGTGTTTTTCTGCCACCACAGTGCGCACAGCTGCAAGTGACGTAACTGTGACGTCTACTCCAAATTGGTCTATATGACCTGAAATGGTGCGTTTTCGTGAATTGGTGTTCTTCCCATGGGAAGGATCATCTGAGATGTGGCATCAGATCTGTGCTATCCTTCCTCCAAGAAGGCCGCCTGTCTGCGTGTACACTCAAGGTGTACGTGGTCGCTATTGCAGCGAACCACAATACTGTAGATGGAAGTTTGGTGGGGAAGCACAATCTGGTTATCAGATTCCTAGGAGGCCCCCGGAGGTTGAATCCTCCAAGGCCACATCCCTTCTCAGTGGCCCTTCAGGCCATACAGAGAGATCCGTTGAGCCCCTTCTGTCAGTTGGACTTAGTGCCCTCTCTATTGGCGCTTTTCCACTGCATGGTACGGCACGGTACGGTTCGGTATGGTTCACTTTTGGGGGGTTTTCCACTGGGTACAGTACCTGGTACCTGGTACTTTTTTTAGTACCACCTCGGTTGGGGTTCCAAGCGAACCGTACCGTTACCAAAACGTGACGTGTAAACTCTGCTGATCACGGATTGGCCAGAGAGAATCGTCACTGAACTTGCGACACAAACACAACAGAAGCGCTAGATTTAAATCAGCACAGCCAGCGAAGGATCGAACGCAACTGTTTTGAACGAGCGCACCTTTTTTTAACAACCAAAAAGTTTTGTTGTCTGTTGCGGAAGAACAGACGTTCCTCTCGTTGATAGCAGAGGAGCGGATCCAGCGAGAGCTTGATGGGGCGACGCGGAATGAAAAAGCTTTTTTAGGAGTCGTGGTAGTAGAGGCGGCGCAACTATAACGTCATGTGAATAATCCCGCCCACTCTAAAGCGGTACTGAACTGCAGTGGAAACGCAAACCGTGCCAAGCCGAACCGTGCCGTGCCGTACTGAGCCGTGCCGAGCCGAGTCGTACCACGCAGTGGAAAAGCGCCATAAGGTATCTAAAGGAGGTTCTGAGGAGACTAAAAACAAGTGGAATGAGACTGAAAAGGAGCAAGTGTGAGTTTTTGGTAGGGATGCGCCGATCCGATATTCATATCGGGTATCGGCTCCGATAGTGCAATTTTTCTCGGATCGGGTATCGGTCAGAGAGGGCCGATCCAAATCCGAGATTTTTTTCTTTTTTTTTTTCTTGATTGTGCAAATTATTCTGTGTTACTTCTGAAGCCATACGATAGCTTAATGTGAGCTACATATGAATATTTAAGTCCTTACATTAAAGTTCACACAAACTCTTTTCTCCACTGTGGCTGTCATTCCACACACAGAGATATATAAATTCTACATTTATTTAAATGAGGGAAAAAACTTCTGGTATCGGATCGGTATTGGTATCGGCCAATACCGAACCCTAGGTATCGGAATCGGTATCGGAGGCGAAAAAGGCGGATCGGAGCATCCCTAGTGTTTGGGAAAGGAAGTGATATTCCTGGGCCACCGATTCAGTGCTGCAGGCATGCAGCCAGTCGCAGAAAAAGTACAAGCGATTCAAGAAGCCCCTGCTCCTCAGTCGGTGAGTGAACTGAAAGCTTATCTAGGCTTGCTGAACTATTATCATAAATTTCTCCCCAGTCTGTCCACAGTGCTGGCACCTTTGCACAGGTTGTTGAGGAAGGAGACAAAGTGGACGTGAGGCAGTGAGCAGGAAGAAGCCTTTGTAAAGTCAAAAAAGCTCCTCCAGTCATCTGCTATATTAGTGCACTACAATCTTACCAAACCTCTCATCTTGGCTTGTGATGCATCCCCGTATGTGGCCGTGGTGGTGGCCGTGCTGTCTCACAGGATAGAAGATGGAACAGACAGACTGATAGGATTTGTGTCACAGATGTTAAATGCAGCAGAAAATAATTACTCTCAACTGGATAAGGAGGGTGTTGCTGTCATTTTCGGAATAAAGAAATTCCACATATATGTATATGACAGACCGTTTCCATTGTGACAGATCACAAGCCACTGACTGCGCTGTTCAGTGAACTCAGAGAAGTGCCACAGATAGCTTCTTCATGTATCCAAAGGTGAAGAAATGGACTGTTAAAGATCCTGTTTTGGCATGAGTAAGAGAGTATGTGCTTAAGGGATGGCCCAAAAGACTGGAGGATCCCGCTTTTGGAGCATACCTTAAAAAACAGGATGAACTCAGTGTCCAGGGAGGCTGTGTATTGTGGGGTGCACATGTGGTGATTACCCCGCCAAGGCCGTGCAGCCATACTCAGACCGTTGCACAGTGGCCATCCAGGCATAACCAGAATGAAGTGGTTGGCATGGACCTACGTGTGGTGGCCCCAGATGGATGCTGCTGTGGAAGGACTGGTAAAAGCGTGTGCCCGATGTCAGAAGAACAGGAAAATTCCTCATTGTGCACCCTTACACCTTTGGGAAATTCCAAAGCTACCATGAAGGATCCATATTGATTATGCAGGTCCGTGGCAAGGAAATATTTTCCTGATCCTGGTGGATGCGTAGTCTAAATTAGGGCTGCACGATTAATCGAAATGAAATCGCAATCACGATTTGGCAAAAGCTGCGATTGTCATAAGCATCTTGACAGGGAAGAACGGTTTTGTGATCAGTAGTAAATCTCTTTACGAAGGCCTGAGGGTGCTCTCGCACAGAAACTCCAAATACGCCCCGCAGAAGAAATCCAGGAAATCCCTATAGCGGTTGCTAAATAAACAGAAGATTTAACTGCTTTCATTGATTCAACGTGACTAATAAACACATGACTACAACAATATATGGTTTATCTGAGTTTGTCTTATTATAATTTTTATTATAATAAAGTATATAATAATGCAATGCTAATCGCCATAGCCTTTATCAGCTCTGTAGTTAAAGCTGTACAGTGGTGTACAGTGTAGCTGTACAGTGGAGTAATGTATTATATACTCCATCTGTATAATTAGATTAAGTAAATGCTAGTAGATTGAGTAAATGCTGCTCCATCTGAAAGCATGTGATGGAGATTTACTACTGATCACAGAACCGTCTTTACTGACAAAATGCGTATGACAATCGCATTCGATTAATCGTGCAGCCCTACTCTAAACAGATAGAGAGCGTATCCTTTGAATAACGCTACATCCGCTGTTACCATCCACTGCCTGAGACAGAGTTTCAGTCAGCATGGGTTACCAGAAATAATTGTTAAGGGACTAGTGTTATCAGGGGGAATGGGATGTAGTGAAGCATTAAGTATTATGTCATTTGGGAGTGTGACCACTAGAGGGTGTTCTCATATAATTGCTTACCACTCAGAGTTCAGCAGAGTGTTGTTCTCCTAGCAGGATCCAGCTCGTGTTTGGCATCTGTAAAATAAAGAGACATAAGTTGCATCCCTCTGCCTCCATATTCTGCTGCCTTATAGAATATTACAGTAAACCTTTTAAACAGAGTTAAGTTCACTTTAACAGCTTAAATATAGTCTTTGTACAGATATTGTTCTCATCCACACAGCAACACAATCCACAACAATCTTATATAATATAAATTAAAAACTTACTTAATTGGCTGCTTGTTACCAAAAGGACAACTTAATCTTGCATCTGATGTTTTTTTTAACTCCAGATGAGTAGAATATAAACATTAAAACACTCTTTAAATTGCCGTTGCAGACATCTGTCTTCCTGAGTCAATCTTTTCATAATAAAAGTCTCCACTCAAAAACAGCTCTTTACTAAGCAGTTTCAAATTAAAGGTCTTTAACAAAATATTTTAAAATAATTAAATAAGCAAGAAATATCAACTGACTTCTACTACTATGTGTAATAGCCATGGCCTCATAAAGAAATGCTCTTAGAGAGGCACTATCAAGTCTTTGAGCTGACTGATCCAGAATGGATATCAAGACACTTATTGTTTGAATTTGCCTCTCCCAAATGCCACCCATGTGCTTCAGCAAATTCTCATCTTGCACCAACAAAATTATTGCCCTGGTCAGATCTAAGTTGACGCACAGGTCCACGTATGGCAATGAAAGCATGTAACGCATTAATGAAGGCATTAGTGGATAAATCGTTCAACATTTCTACATGCACAGCTCTTGAACACATACAAGTAAACAGAAGCCAATAACGCTTTAGCTCCTTTCTTCCTTACATGATGTAGTCCATTCCGCAGTACGTGAAAGGAAAAGTTGTCCCCATACGTTCTTGCGGAAGATCTGCCATCCTCTGCTCTTCAGTGGGTCTTCTAAATTTCCTGCACTTAGTGCATTTGTAGATATGTGTGGAAACAGCCTGGCTACATCACAAGATCCAGATATCATTTGAACGCAATTCATTCATAGTCCTCCCTCTCTCTTGGTGACACACTTGTTCATGATAATGTTTGATGAGTAAGGTTGATATCTGACTGTCCTTTGGGAGAATTGCAGGGTTCTTTTGCATGTCGCTTAAGTCATGCAAAAATTTCCATGTGGCAGGACTCCAAGTTGTACTGGAAGTCTGACGGGTACAGGGTGAACAGAACCAGATAGAGAGCACAGTCCCCTGCGGCGCTCCCATACTGCTGACCACAGTGTCAGACCTGCAGTCCCCCAGTCGCACGTACTGAGGTCTGGCTGTAATGTAGTCCGTTATCCACACCACCTGGTGTGAGCCTACTCCCATCTTTATCAGTTTCTCTCTGAGTAGCAGAGACTGAATGGTATCTTCAGGCACTGAAGAAGTCCAAGAATATAATTCTCACAGCCCCACTGCCCCTGTCCAGGTGAGAGAGGGATAGGTGTAACATGTATATAATGGCGTTCTCCCAGTATGCAAACTGCAGAGGGTTGAGGGAATGGCAGACCTGTGGCCTCATGTTGTGAAGCAGCACCCTCTCCTTGGCCTTCACTATGTGTGGTGTCAGGGCGACCGGCCTATAATCGTTCAGCTCTCCAGGGCGTGGTTTCTTCAGGACTGGGATGATGCAGGATGTTTTCCACAGCTAAGGTACCCTCTCATGTTCCAGGCTCAGGTTGAAGATACGCTGTAGGGGTTCGCCCAGCTCCCGTGCGCAGACCTTCAGCAGTCGTGGGGATACTCCATCTGGACCAGCTGTTTTGCTGGGACGAAGCCTCCTCAGTTCTCCACACACCTGGGTTGCCGTGATCATGGGTGTGGGGACAATCTCCTCCGTGCTGAAGTTGATACCCGGGGAGAGAGAGAAAGAAAAGAAGAAGGGGGGTGATTGGTGCAGTCTTATGAGGTGTAAACGAGTTGGGGTGGTCAAACCTGTTGAAGAAGTTGTTCAGCTGGTTTGCTCTCTCCACATCTCCTTCAATGTTATCACCCCGCTTTGAGCTGCACCCAGCGATTGTCTTCATCCCCTCCCACACCTCCTTCATGCTGTTATTCTTTAACTTCTTCTCCAGCTTCCTCCTGTACTGCTCCTTCGCCTTCTTGAGCTGGACACTGAGTTCCCTCTGAACACGCTTCAGCTCCTTCTGATCACCATCCTTAAAGGCCCTCTTCTTCTGGTTCAAAAGACCCTTAATGTCCCTCGTGATCTAGGGCTTATTCTTAGCATAGCAGCGTACAGTTCTTTCTCGAACAAAACCATCCATACAGAAGTTGATGTAGTCAGTAGTGCAGTCAACAATCTTCTCAATGTTCCCACTGTGTGACCCCTGCATTACATCCCTGTCTGTAGTTCCGAAGCAGTCTATCAGAGCCTGCTCTGCCTCAGGAGACCGCTTCTTGAATGAGCGTCTGGTTGTGGGTAGTCTCCTCACTCTTGGTTTGTAGTGAGGCTGAAGCAGAATAAGGTTGTGGTCTGCTTTCCCTAGTGCAGGCAGTGGGGTGGCCCTGTATGCATCCTTTACATTTGCATACATTAAATCAATAGTCCTATATTCATGTCTCTATCCACCCTGACTGTGCTGAAGCCAGGTAGCTCCACATTAGCATCCGAGATGCTAGTCGTGAGCCACGTTTCACAGAAGTACAACACACTGCACTCTCTGTAGATCTTGACATTTTTCACCAGCGCAGTCAGTTCATCAATCTTGTTTGGTAGTGAGTTCACATTTCCCATGATCACAGAAGGGACCGAAGGCTTATATCGCCACTTCTTCACCAGCCGCTTAGCGCCGGCTCTGAAGCCATGATATGGCCTCCTCACCTTGTCAGGTAAACAGGGAACCACATCATAAACGAGTTTCAGCATGTGAAAATCCATATCCATAAGATAAATGGTAATCTGATGGTGATCAGTTGCAAAAGAAAAGAAAAAGCAAGGCACACGGAGCTGCTGGAGAGGCTGCCACTCGCGGCGACACCACAGCAAAACTCAGACAGCTTCGCCAGGTCAAAGAGGATGCCTACAGAGGAGGTGACAGAATCTTGTACAATCAGGCCAGGAACACACTGACGTGTGGCTAAGAGGAGCTACGCTAAAAAGCTGGAAAATCAGTTTTCAGCAAACGACCCTGCTTCAGTGTGGAAAGGCCTGAAAGACAAGAGACCATCCTCCAGCACTGAGGCGAATCAACAACTTGCTGAAGACTTGAATGAGTTTTACTGTAGATTCAAAACTCCCAGTCTCACGACCCACACACACTCTGACCATCTCTACACAACCATTAATACCCCCAGCAACCCCCCTCTCCCCCACTCCTGCACTTCAGATCAGTGGAGTTTATGTGCGTCAGGTCTTCAGAAAGCAGAAGAAAAGGAAAGCACCAGGCCCAGATGGTGTTTACCCAGCGATTGTCTTCATCCCCTCCCACACCTCCTTCATGCTGTTATTCTTTAACTTCTTCTCCAGCTTCCTCCTGTACTGCTCCTTCGCCTCCTTGAGCTGGACACTGAGTTCCCTCTGAACACACTTCAGCTCCTTCTAATCACTATCCTTAAAGGTCCTCTTCTTCTGGTTCAAAAGACCCTTAATGTCCCTCGTGATCTAGGGCTTATTCTTAGCATAGCAGCGTACAGTTCTTTCTCGAACAAAACCATCCATACAGAAGTTGATGTAGTCAGTAGTGCAGTCAACAATCTTCTCAATGTTCCCACTGTGTGACCCCTGCATTACATCCCTGTCTGTAGTTCCGAAGCAGTCTATCAGAGCCTGCTCTGCCTCAGGAGACCGCTTCTTGAATGAGCGTCTGGTTGTGGGTAGTCTCCTCACTCTTGGTTTGTAGTGAGGCTGAAGCAGAATAAGGTTGTGGTCTGCTTTCCCTAGTGCAGGCAGTGGGGTGGCCCTGTATGCATCCTTTACATTTGCATACATTAAATCAATAGTCCTATATTCATGTCTCTATCCACCCTGACTGTGCTGAAGCCAGGTAGCTCCACATTAGCATCCGAGATGCTAGTCGTGAGCCACGTTTCACAGAAGTACAACACACTGCACTCTCTGTAGATCTTGACATTTTTCACCAGCGCAGTCAGTTCATCAATCTTGTTTGGTAGTGAGTTCACATTTCCCATGATCACAGAAGGGACCGAAGGCTTATATCGCCACTTCTTCACCAGCCGCTTAGCGCCGGCTCTGAAGCCATGATATGGCCTCCTCACCTTGTCAGGTAAACGGGGAACCACATCGGAACGGTACTTTGTTTTTAGAGCAAATAGTTGATTGCTTGAATAAACGAGTTTCAGCATGTGAAAATCCATATCCATAAGATAAATGATAATCTGATGGTGATCAGTTGCAAAGGAAAAGAAAAAGCAAGGCACACGGAGCTGCTGGAGAGGCTGCCACTCACGGCGGTGCCACAGCAAAACTCAGACAGCTTCGCCAGGTCAAAGAGGATGACTACAGAGGAGGTGACAGAATCTTGTACAATCAGGCCAGGAACACACTGACATGTGGCTAAGAGGAGCTACGCTAAAAAGCTGGAAAACCAGTTTTCAGCAAACGACCCTGCTTCAGTGTAGAAAGGCCTGAAAGACATTACAAACTACAAGAGACCATCCCCCAGCACTGAGGCGAATCAACAACTTGCTGAAGACCTGAATGAGTTTTACTGTAGATTCAAAACTCCCGGTCTCACGACCCACACACACTCTGACCATCTCTCTACACAACCATTAATTCCCCCAGCAACCCCCCTCTCCCCCACTCCTGGACTTCAGATCAGTGGAGTTTATGTGCGTCAGGTCTTCAGAAAGCAGAAGAAAAGGAAAGCACCAGGCCCAGATGGTGTTTCACCAGCCTGTCTGAAAACCTCTGCTGACCAGCTGGTCTCCATCTTTTCGCAGATCTTCAACCGATCACTGTAGCTGTTTGAAGTCCCTGCCTGCTTCAAATGCTCCACAATCATCCCTATCCCAAAGAAACCCAAAATCACAGGACTTGATTATAGACCTGTTGCCCTAACATCTGTGGTCATGAAGTCATTTGAGAGACTGGTGTTGGCTTATCTGAAGGACATCAGAATCAGAATCAGATAAAGCTTTATTGCCAAGGGCGTTTACACACACAAGGAATTTGTCTTGGTGTCAGGAGCTTCCAGTACATAAAGTACAGACATAGTGCAGACATAAATAAAATGTAACATAATAAAACACTAATAATAAAGAGAATAGACAATAAATTATAAATAACAATATAGTAAAAAAAATATAGAGAAAATTAAAAAAATATAGAGAAAAAGATAATGTCAACAGACAGAATTGTGAATGTGCATATGTGCTATTTACAGATTAAACATTTTTATGTTATTTATGTATGTACAGTCCTGAGAAATGTTATGTGTTGTTCAGGTGGGATATGGACTGGGGGGAAAAAATGTTCTTGTGTCTGTCTGTTTTGGTGCACAGTGCTCTCTAGCGCTGGCCAGAGGGCAACAGTTCAAAGAGGAAGTGTACTGGATGTGAGGGGTCTAGGGTGAGTTTTTGAGCCCTTTTTCTCACTCTGGAGGTGTACAGATCTTGGAGGTTGGGCAAGGGGGCACCAATAATCCTCTCAGCAGTCCCGACTGTCCGTTGTAGTCTCCTGATGCCTGATTTGGTAGCTGAGCCAAGCCAAACAGTTATAGATGAACACAGGAGAGACTCAATGATGGCTGAGTAGAACTGTTTGAGCAACTCCTGTGGCAGGTTGAACTTCCTCAGCTGGTGAAGGAAATACAGCCTCTGCTGGGCCTTTTAGATGACTATAGTATCATCAGCAAATTTCAGGAGCTTGACAGAGGGATCAGTAGAGCTGCAGCCATTTGTGTACAGGGAGAAGAGCAGTGGGGAGAGAACGCAACCCTGAGGATCACCAGTGCTGATAATGAGGGTCCTGGATGTGAGTTTCCCCAGCCTCACTAGCTGCTGCCTGTCTGTCAGAAAGCTGGTGATCCACTGACAGATGGAGGTGGGTACAGAGAGCTGTGTCAGTTCGTCTGATGCCATGATGGTATTGAAGGCCGAACTGAAGTCCATAAATAAGATTCTTGCATAATTCCCAGGTCTGTTGAGGTGTTGCAGGGTGTAATGCTGTAAAGTCTCATGTTGACTGCATCATCCACAGACCTGTTTGCTCTGTAGGCAAACTGAAGAGGATCCAGCAAGGGTCCAGTGATGTCCTTCAAGTAGGCCAGGACCAGTCTATCAAATGATTTCATATGACTTCAGTCTATCAAATGACTGACCACAGTCCAGTGATTTTGGGTTTTTTGGGGACCAGAATGATGGTGGAGCGTTTGAAGCAGCAGGGAACTTCACACAGCTCCAATGATCTGTTGAAGATCTGTGTGAAGATGGGGGCCAGTTGGTCAGCACAGACTTTTAAACAGGCAGGTGAAACAACATCTGTGCATGAAGCTTTCTTAGACTTCTGTTTACTGAAGACCCGGTTCACGTCCTGTACACTTAAGCACAGATTGAATGGTGGGTAGGTGAATATGTGAAGTGCAGATCAGGGTCAGCAAACTGAAGAGGATCCAGCAAGGGTCCAGTGATGTCCTTCAAGTAGGCCAGGACCAGTCTATCAAATGATTTCATATGACTTCAGTCTATCAAATGACTGACCACAGTCCAGTGATTTTGGGTTTTTTGGGGACTGGAATGATAGTGGAGCATTTGAAGCAGCAGGGAACTTCACACAGCTCCA